>NW_006789160.1:377316-395989 GCF_000442215.2 Lipotes vexillifer
CTACAGCTTACAACAAAAAGTAAAATCACAGAGATAACTTTTAGAATCTTTGTGGTGGTGTTAATATTTTGTTTTTCTTTTTCTTGTCCCACTAGTATGATCATTATATATAAGACATGTTTTGGTGGGGGTTGGAGTAGAAGGTGATGCAGCTAGAAGCAAAGCATATAGTGGGATAAGAAAAAACATGTGACCTTCTATGTGACGTTCATTTCTCAAAATCCCTCTTACCCTTCAAAGCCCAATACAAATGTCAAGTCTGAAATATTTCATTTCATCCTCTGCCTTTCGCCCCCTCTCTTAGTGAACTTATACTGTGTTTATGCCACGAAACTGGAAATAACAACAAATTTATTGCATCATACAGCAAAACTGGGCTCAATAAGACAGGGTAACTTTTAATAAGATAAATACTAAATCTTACGATGAGTCTAAAAAATTAACTGTTTAAGTGGAGAATAACTTAAGTATTGATCAGCTCCATATATCAAAAAGACTATGGAAGATTCTCAAAAATTCAATAAGCTACAACAGCTGAAAGAAACTAATTGTGTGTGCTAAAATAAAAAGGGACCAGAGAAGTATTTTCCAGACTTCAAGAAGATAAGGTTCTTCTTGCAAAAATTAGGTCAAGTTTCTAACCCACCATTTATATCTTTCAGAGGATCCTGCTGTGCCCCTCCCACGTTGCCTGGTGGGCTTCTATCTCTGCCTCTAGTTGTTCATGTACCAATGGAAATAGAAAAGCAGGGACTGTTAAGAACAAAATCTTGAGTAAAAGCTAAAGTTGATCTTGGATAGCTACCTTTAACCTCTCTATCTCTCTCCCTTTCTCTCTCTCTCTCAGTAGGTTTTATGATTTTATATCCACTTTTTTTGGTGAAATTTAATTTAGCCATATTCCAAGACATCCGCATTCATTTTGTGATTGAGCTCCATCTTTCTCAATGGAAAGGAGATTAGGTTGAATACATAAAGCTAGATGACCTTTACCCAGTGATGGAATTCTGAGAGAGATTTATGATCGTGAAAGGATTCATGTCTACACAGAGGGCAAATCCCAGCATTTCCGGTCTCTGCCACTGCCTAATTTCCTTCTGCCACCTTGCTCTGCTGCAATGTTCAGTCATTGTCTTCTTTGGTATGTTTCGATTGACAGGAACATTACAAATGAAATCCTTACTAAAGGTGAAGTAAAACAATTTTCTCCTTCAAGGTCTGAATTTAGGAACCTGTCTTTTCTCATAACAGCTGATGACATCTCTGGTGTCTGGGAACAGAAGGGAGAATCCATCTGTTGGCAGGAAGAGAAAAAAGAATGTACACAAGGTGCTGTATATTTGCAATTTTTTTTTTGAACACTAGAGACAGGAAATGTTTGAGTTAAAGTGCTCCTAGTAAATGCCTGGGTGTGTGTTCTTTATTATTGCATGCAAAAGTTGCCTTCAAAATGAACTGAGAGATGACACCTTAGTCAGTTTTTTCCCAAAAAATGATTTTTAAAAATATTATCTATATAACTATTAAGGTTAATGACATGTTGGAAAAATTAAGCTAGGTATACAGTGCTCTTTAAAATCATCACTGCTATTTAGTTTACTTCCACTCTCATTTTAGGTTCCTGGATGCAGAGAGAAATACATGAGATATGCCCACTAATTTGGAGTTTAGGATATTTCTTTCTATATTTTAGGTGCTTTTAAAGTTATTAATTTTGTCTTAGGAGAAAACTGTGTGTATACAAGACCCCCGCAAAAGAACCTGACTAAATCCCCAGAATAACCTAACCTGTCTGGCTTCTGTGTATCAGAAATTCATTATCACCTAAAAAAATTGGCTCTTGTGAACAGCCTGGGTTGGATCATCTTAATGATGTGTTACAAAATATAGCTGAGCTGCTGTAAACAATCTCTCCTTTGTTTAAAAGAAAGAAGAAGACATAGAACAAGAACAAGTAAAAACACTTCCCATTGCAAAGCGATCACTCTTAAAAGCAATTCATATACTTCTTACAATATTCCTCTTTGACTAGCCCCCAGCAGGCACACACATCCAGGGCAGGGTGTGTATGAGGGTTTGCACACGCACGTCTACCTCCTCAAAAGCGCTATTGAACTCACTTGCTATATTTTTACTACATGTCCAAAAAATTATGATTCTTCAAAGCTCTTTTAACTTATTTTAAGGCTGAAAAAATACAAATGGCGTATAGACTTAGAAAGGATGGAAACCTTTGACTGGTCAGGTTTGCTGTAGTGAAAATGGCACTGGACTCCCGGTTCTTCAGTTTACCAGCTACTTCAGGAAAACATAAATAAATAAAATTTATCGCATAGATTTAATGGGATTCATATAAATAAACATATAGTTGGTACACTGCAGGTGCTTTATACAACATGCATTGGTTGAGTCTGACTCTAATCTATGGTTCATTACAAGAATCCAAGCAATAGTAGTTCAAAAGCTATCTCATCATTTGGACCAGAAGCCAAACAAAATGTTGAAAAATACAGATACACACACATAGACACACATGCAACCTTTAAAAAGGAGCTAAAGCAAAGAGCTCAACTTGAATTAGCGGGAAAAAAGACATTCAAACCATGATTCAAATGAATCACTGGGACCTTTAAATATATATCTTCTTTTATAATACACTGTAGCCCAATGGCATGATGGTCTTGAAGTTGTTTCTCCTGCTCAAAGCTCTCCTTTAAGTAAAGTAAACCAATAGATGAAGCTTAAGCTTTACTCTAGTTTTCTCTTTCTAATACTTTCCAGTTTGGCATAATAATGAGGTGGGTGGCAGAAGAGTTTATTCAACAGAGAAAAGCACCCTCTCTGATCTTTTAAATTTCCTTCCTTCTACTAATTTTAGGCTTAGTTTTTTCTTCTTTTTGTAGTCCCTTGAGTTTCTAAAGTTAGGTTGTTTATTAGAGTTCTTTCACTTTTCTTAATATAGGTGTTTATTGCTAGGAACGTCCCTCCTAAAACTGCTTTTGCTGCATCCCATAAATTTTGGTATGTTGTATTTCTAATAAGCCCCCAGGAGAGGCAATCCTCAGACCATAGTTTGTTATGTTTCTTGGAAGAACCACCTCTGGAATACCTTTTAGAGTTGGTTCTTGCTGAGATATCTAGTGTCAATACTGTATTATATAGTTCTTCCTAAGATGTTTTACCAGGAGTTATTAGTTTCATTATGGGAAGCAAGTGTACACAACACCAAATGGAGTCCACTTTTACATGTGTTCTCAGCCACACTTTGCTGTGCCCTGAGCCAGAGAAGACACAGAGATCTGACGAGTCCTGACTGGCTCAGAGTAAGTTCTTGTTACTCAAGGGCGCATTTCCAGATTTGGAGCCTTAAGTCCTTTGATAATTCCTGGCAATGTCCAAAGTTGGACTATGCATTGACACAGCCACCTGACCAAATATCTGTCTCTTATCCATCCATAGTTCACAGAGGTACAGGGAAGGTTATTACCAGGAAAACTGATCGCCCCACTTTTTACTCAGCAGGCTTTTTATGTAGTGACTATTTTCTTCCAGCTCCACTGAATAGAATATCCAGAACCCAAATAACAGATTTAGTGCTCCAGTACCTTCTTCTACAGCGATGGTTGACACCCTCTTCTGTAAGACTTCCTTCTCCATTTATGTTGCCATCCTCTCCCTAGTCATTGTCACCTTTTGACTTCCAGGTCCCTTCTCCAGATTCACTGCAGACTTTGGCTCCTGGTGTATGATTTTCTCATTCCTATGTATTGATACCACCCATCACACACTTCTTCACACATCCCACATATTAGCCCCATCTTTAGTTCTTGTTACTGTTTCCCACAACAGCATTTCCTATATTCATTTCTCTCTTTGACTGCCCAAGGACTAGGATTTTTGTTATACTGAAAAAAGTTCCTAGTCTCCTATTTCACAATCCCATTATGGCTTTCCAATCCCATTAATATATCTGCATCCTCTTGCATCTTTTCCTCCTCTCCTGACATCTTACAATGAGATGTTCCACCTCCATCCAAGATTCATAGCTTTACCTGAACCCTGAGGCCATCAATGCCTCCCTTCGTGACTCACTGACTATCTCTTCTCTCATCTAAAATAACAACCTCTCTATCTCTCTCTCTCCTCTGGATTATTTCCTTCAGCATATAATCATGCTTAAAACACTCCCACTTAAAATTTTGCTTTGATTTTTTTTTTTTAACAGACACACATTTCTCTCCTTCCTTGAATAACAAAGCTACTATAAAGAGTACTTTGAACTTGATACTTCCAACTCTAATTCTCATTCAGTTTCTCATCTGATGCAAGGTGATTTCTGCATCCATCATCCCATAGAATCTGATCTTGTCAAAATCAAAAGCTAGAATCATAAAGATTCTAGCTGCTAAGTGCCATGGGAACTTTAAAGTCATTATCTTGAACTTTCTGAAGTGTTAGCACTGTAAATCATTTCTCTGTTTTAGAATCTGTTCACAATCTTCTCGTTCATCCCTCTTTCCTGAATTTTCTCTTCTCTCTGACCACTTCATTATAGTTTACCTTTTTCTGAGACATTCACAATGGGCACTTCAGGCACTCCAGTGTGATACAAATAGATTACAGTTGTGCCAGAGATAGTGATGCTACAGAACTGACTGTGGGTGTGGAACAGTAAGAGTCTCCAGGGAGTTGACTCTGGTCATGTGTTATGTAGACAATTGTTCATTTTCACTGTAAGACATAATGTTGAGAAGATTGGGAACGAGTGGTCTAAACTTTAAGAAGTTGCTGGTTGCAAAGGTTTGAGTTACGGTCTTCTTTAAGATCCTTTTCTCATTCTGCCAGCTCCTCCTCAGTGATCTCCCTACGCCTGCATGTGGACGATTTCTGTATGTAGTTCTGAGCCGCATTCCAGACATGCAGATTCAGCTACTTCTTCTCTAAACTAATTTGTTGATGTTTCAGGCATCTCAGATTCTTTGCAGTGTCCCAAACTGAACTCATTATCCTGTCTCCCAGAAGTAGATCTTTTAGCTAAATTTTGCATATTGAGATAGACCCGGTTCCCTAACCAGTTGTCCAAAGTAAAGATCAAGGATCATCCTTTCCACTGTTTCCTTTCTCTCCATCACATCTATTGATCATTATATCTTGTTCTTTTCACATCTAACCTCACACATATTTTAATAAGTCAGCCTCTGTGCTAAAGATCCATCCATAATTTCCTACTGTAGGGAAGTAAATCTAAATTATTATTATTATTATTATTTTTTTTTTTTTTCGGTACGCGGGCCTCTCACTGTTGTGGCCTCTCCCGTTGCGGAGCGCAGGCTCAGCAGCCATGGCTCATGGGCCCAGCCGCTCCACGGCATGTGGGATCCTCCCAGACCGCGGCACAAACCCTTGTCCCCTGCATCGGCAGGCGGACTCTCAACCACTGCACCACCAGGGAAACCCTAAATTATTTTTAATGATACACAAGACCCTTCCTGGTTTTGTCCCCCATCAGTTCAGTTTTATTTCCCATCATGTCTCTTCTTCCTTTATCTGCATCTACTCTAAATTCCAGCCACACACAACTTCTTGAAAGTTTCCTGGTATATCATGTTCACTCACTCTCACTTTTGTCTTTTGTGTATTCTTTTTCACTTGTTAAGTCATCTTTATTTTTCAGGGCTTACCTAGGCATTCTTCAGCTTGTCTTTCTTGACAAATTTCCTACAGCCTCCAAAGTACCCTGAACTTCACTTAACCAAAGTATTTGACACCCTATGGTACAGTTTCTATCTACTTTAATGGCTATTCAATTAAATTGTGAGATGCTTAATGGCAGGGAAGCTGTCCAATTCATCTTTGTATCACTTTCCTTTGCCATAAAACCGTGTTATGGGTTGAATTGTGTCCCCTCCACCACTGACTAAAGGACGTGTTGAAGTCCTAACTACCAGTACTCCCAATGTGATTTTATTTGTAAATAGGATCTTTACAGATTCAACCAAGCTAAGATGAGGTCGTTAAGGTGGGCCCTAATCCAGATATGATTGGATTATATTTCCCTTACAAAGGGCGGGGGGACTTGGATACAGGCACACACAGAGGAAAGGCTGTGTGAAGGCGCACAGAGAGAATGCCACGCGATGATGAAGGCAGAGATTGGAGTGATGCCTCTGCAAAGCCAAGGAATGCCAAAGGTTGCTGACAACACAACAGAGCCAGAATAGGCAAAGAAGGATTCTCCTGCAGGTCTCAGAGCATGGAACTACCAACACTTTGATTTCAGACTCCTAACCTCCAGAGCTCTGAGACAGTAAGTTTCTGTTGCTTTAAGCCCCCCAGTTTGTAGTAATTTCTAGAAATAGCAGCCCTAGGAAAGTAATGAAGAGCAATAACAACATCTTGAATAAATGAATGGGCAGCCTCTCCCCTCAACGTAAAATATTCAGAACTACTGGATGTTTGCAGCCTCTATTTCTGTAATTTGGTCAGAACAAGCTATGACATTTTTTTGTAAAATCCTGGTGATAACGATCATAATACTTTCCTGAAGCAGTTGTTGCAATTAAATACATATAAAACACGTAAACAGAATATTAATGCTCAAAAATATTATTATTATTACTATCATCATCATTGCTACTGTTATTATTCCGTGTGGTACCCGGGAGGGCATGTTCACATTCAAATATCCAGGTCTAAGACATGGGTCCCCCAAGATCCCAGCCCTTGCGCCCTATGCATGCTTTCTGTGTGACTGATCTGCCATGAGACTTTCCTCCTGCCAGAGGCCAGGTGCACAGTGTCAGCCACCCCTGTGTTTGGCTTTGGATCACACTTTTTTCTGCCGAAGATTGAGTCCTGAAATTATATATAAGGAATGGAAAAGAAAACAAAACAAACACAGGATTCACTTTAGATTTGCTTTATAAATACCTACTCAAGAATGACTTCTTTCATTAAATAAACTTGTCAAGAAAAATCCAAATTTCAGAACATAAATAAGAGCTGATTATTCACATCATATATACATATTCATTTTCCAGAATTTCTTTAACAAGTTATAGAATTTCTTTAAAGTTGTATAAAAATATCAGCAAACGTAGAATTTCTTGGCCTGATATCTAATCCACAGAGACAATGCAGTGTGGACATCCAGGCCATAGATAAAAATGTTGGTGATCTTGCAGGTGTAGAAGTATCTCCTCCTTCCTTTTAGAATCCTGTGGCTGAATACTCTCCTAGTCTCACCCCTCAGTAAATCCTGATTACAGGATTGAATCTAACAATATACAATTCTAAGATATACAATTCTAACAATATACAAATTCTAAGTTATAAATGACAAGTAAATTTAAAATTTTTGTCATTTCCAGGAATGGTTAAGATGGATAACCATCAGACGGTTCTTCAGGTGTCTTCATGCATGTGAGGATATGAGACAGGGACATTAAGGTGAACTTGACATTAAGTTCACTTATATTGGTAGCAACGAGTGAAACACTAACAAGGCAAATGGCACCACGCTGGTTTGGGGCACTTTATGCAGTTCTCCAAGCCACTATCAGGCACCAGGGGAGAATCCAATTCACTAATTTCTACATATTCTAGGTGGTTTGTAAGTGTTAAAAGGGAGGGATTTTCTTTAATACCCAATATCCTCATTTTTTAATTCTTTCAATAAAGCTAGAGAACTGGCAAGAATGAAATGCTTTACAGACATACCTTGAGAGTCATAACAAAAAACAAGTGAACAAAAAAGTTGAAAGGAAAACAAGAAAAAATCCTCATCGAAAAATAGATTAGAGGGTTGGTTGTAATTTGCTGAAGATAGTCTGTGGCTTGGAGTAGCCTGACTTTGGAACTATTCATGGAGTGTGGTAAAATCTTTTATACTAAATAAATATAGTTTGGTGGAAAAAAAAAGATAAAATAAGAGGAACAAAACACCTTCCAGCTGGCTAGTTTTATTGGCAGCACGCAAAGGGTGAATTGGTGGTTTATGCAACCAGGAAAGGGTGTTTGTGAAAGAAAAGAGAGATTAAGTAAGCGATTAGCAATTTCAGATGGATCTCACATGGCCCCCTTTCCTTATATTCTCACCAGCACTCTTCCTTTTCAAGACCTGTCTGAAATTATCAGTAACACTGCTGAATGGGAGGGGATCTTGTCCCCACCTGCAGAATGATATTCTACTTTCTTTGGGGTTGAATGTATATTATTTTATGGATAATTGAACTATTATATATCACTTCTGCATATCATTATGCATCATGACTATTTTTTCACCAAAATAATAAAAGAAATGAAGACGGTAATTTGCAAACCATGCTGCATATAAGCAAGAAACTTATCTTTTGGAAGGGTCAGCTGAACCATGAATCATGTTTTTTAGAAGAACAATAATTTCTTCAAGGGGGGAATATTCCATTTCCTGAAGACTCTTCCAAACACTGAGAATATAGTAGTCGTTGCCGTAGTAGTAGTAGCAGTAGTAATGATATTAACAGATACCTGGGTTTATTTGATTCATGGGTGAAGAAAATACCTTAAATCCTTTCTATTCTTTACATACTTATGTTAAACTACCACCAATAAGATCACAAATATGTGATATTTGTCCTCTCAAAATTGATGAGTAATATTAAAGCCGTCCTTCCATTTCATGTTTACATAAAATAAATACCCGCCAATGGTGGAGATCAGTATTTCTGAGTGAAGTGGAGGATTGGTACTGTTGACACGTTGGGCTGGACAAACCCAGCCCAACTCAGCATCCCTACCTGCATTCCTGGCCCCTGCCCAGTAAATGCCAGGAGCATCTCTATCCCGAAGAATTAGGAAAACCAAGAACTGCCCCCCCGACACACACACACACACACACACACACACACACACACACACACACACATTTGTAAACATTTCATAGATAGGTGGTACTGCTCTGCTTTAGAGACAGAGATCTAGAATAAAAAAAAGCATATTTTCTTAAAATAGGAAAGAGGATTCTCAAGAAGAGTATGTACCTCCCCTCCCCCACTCAAACATTACATCAAGCTTAGAAAAATTCCTTCTACTTAGTATCAGCCATGTTACCAGAACAGGGGAATTCGTTTAATACTTGGCACAGATTAGGTGTTGAATGCATACCGAATTTCTTTCCTCTTGTCTCTTTTTCCAAGAGGAGGAAGTGAAGTAAGGAAACATTTCATGTTGAAATATTTTGGTTATGATTTTATTGCTCATTGGGAAAGGGTAGGTCATTTTCTTACCCATCTGCTTATCAAAAAGTAGGCTGTCCACTCTTGTTTTGTCACCTTGATGGTCAAGGCATAATTTGTTTCATGTTCTTAATACAGAGCCATCCTTTTCTAGACCAGTTGCAGGCAAATTTCAGCTGCAGGAGTCATCAACCATTAAAGGAGGCCATGTACAGCAAGACGCCAGCTCTTTGCTGACTGATACAGCCTCTGCTATTTTATTTTTGGAAAGTAGCCTAAAGCTATTATGGCTCTCGGTTTTTGACAGGCATCACATATTGCTATTTCAGAAGAAAATTTAACTTTAAAAATCAACTAGCCTGAGGGTTTGGAATCATACTTAAATTTTTAGTAAGTTGTCAAAAAATACTTTGCAGTATTCATTTATAACTGGACTAAACTCTCTGCAAATTAATATGCAAACCGTCCCGACCCCACTTACAGTTTGTTATGCCAAAATAGTTAAAGGACCAGTTATCAAGTTTATTACTAAGAGAAGTAGGAGGTGCTACCTGTTTATTCTCTTTGTGTTTGACAGCAACATACTATCCTGAATATATTTCTGTCTAGAACTAAACTGATAACTGATATAGACCTTCTTTTGGTTGATTTCAATTTGTGCAAATGAAATCCTCAGAATAGACCCTGAGGTCTACTTTTACAATAGACCTTTACAATAAAGATTGTAATTATCCATAGGTCACTCTGAAACCTATTTAGCATCCAGAGAGAGAGAAAGAGAGAGAGAGAATCCTATAGTTTAGGGGGTGATAGCAATCAGTGACTTAGCCATCTACAAAGCAGGCATCAGAATTGATTATTTGATCCCCGTCATTTAGTCATATACGTGAACTAATTAAAATATTGATTATTTTGTTGATATTGACCTGGGAAGCTAGTGGATCTGGGATAGAATGATGGGACTATGGGTGGTTTGGATTAGGTCTAGGAGAAATGTATAGTGTCATCACAGAATTTTGTAGACTCATTGTGTTAAAGTGAAACAAGCAAGACTTTTTTTATGTCTAATAGAGCTTGTTTTAAACTCTTCGTCTCCCTCTTATAAGCTTTGTAACTTTGTATAGGACTTTTATACTGTCAGTCTTTTTATGTAAAAATTTCTGATAACATCAATCATGATAAAAATGATGATAACGAAAATAATATCTGCCTCATTGCCTTGTGATGGGGATTAACAAAATGTATCAGAAACAAGTTCTGGAATTGTTTCTGCCTTGATTAGCCATTTTTTCCCCTGTTTACTCATAGTTGGAACCCAGGGTCAATAAGTGGCTCAAGGAAACTGCTAGAACTTATTTAGGCTATTCAGGCTAACAAACATATGGTCAAAATACCCATGGGGTGATGTTTGGCTAGTAGATACCAAAGTTAGCCTTTATACAGTTTGCCAGAAAACAGAAAGTGGACATAAAAGTCAAGTACTGGGCTTCCCTGGTGGCGCAGTGGTTGAGAGTCCGCCTGCCGATGCAGGGGACATGGGTTCGTGCCCCGGTCTGGGAAGATCCCACATGCCGCGGAGCGGCTGGGCCCATGAGCCATGGCCGCTGAGCCTGCGCGTCCGGAGCCTGTGCTCCGCAACGGGAGAGACCACAATAGTGAGAGGCCCATGTACTGCAAAAAAGAAAAAAAAAAAAGTCAAAAGTACTTTGTGACTTGCTGGAATAAATCCTTGGAAGATATTTTCTAAGATGTTTAAAAGTTCATCTAAAATGCACAACTAACCTTGTACAGTTGTATTGTCAGAATGAAAAAAGTATATGTAAAATATATGAATATCTGAGAACTTCATAGGAATCAGATCCCTTACAGCTCTCTGAGATATTCTGGAGAGGCACAATGAAAGTTCAGCTATATTTTAAGAGGTGGTTAAAATTAGAGAGGAGAAGCATAGAGTAAAGAAATTCTAAGGAGTCTTGGATAAGGAGTTCTAAGGAGTTCTAATTCCTGGATAAGAAATTCTAAGGAGTCTAGTCCTAAACATACAAACATTTAAGACCTATTTCAGGGATAAGCCCAGTTGTTTGGAGCAGAAGGTTCTAAGTTATTCCTATGAGAGAAAATGGAAAGATAATTTGGAAGTGGTTTTTGAAGTCTCAAATGCTCTTAACCACTATATCTTCAAAGTTTTTGATTGTGATGAGAATGGACCATTCAGAAAACTCATCAGTGACCTACTGAATGAAGGGGAGGCAAAAAACTAGAGACATGAGCTAAAGAACAATTTACTGTGCGCTACGAATAGCATGTATGATTTCCCTTACAACAATACAAACTCCGTAAGTGGTAAGCTATAGATAACAAAATAAAATTGACAAAATGTTGATACTTTTGAAATTGGATATTAGCTACTTGGGAGTTTCTCTTTCTGTGTATGTTAAAAATTTCCCATAATAAAAGAATATAAATAAATACTTAATACTGGCATTTCTTAAACTTATTTGTGTCTTGGACCACTTTGAAAAGCTAAAGAAGGCAGTTGATAATCTGTCCAGAAATACACATGCATTCAAAAATATTCGTATACATACATTTGCACAAGTTCATGACTCTCTGTTCTCCCTTAACGTCACCCTGACATCCATCCATGCGCCTCCTGGCTTCAACAGATTTCTTGTTTATATACAGGAAGTATCTCCAAATCAAGACTCTTGGAAACTTTAGACTGGGACTTCGAATCTTCAAGTGCAGTTCATGGCTCTCATTCCTCAAAGCTTGGCTTTAACTCAGTTCACTTTTACTTTCTACACTTCCCAAGCACATTCTGTTCTTTGTCACACAGAACTTTCTCAAGGGTGACAGTGCTTCTCTCATCCGTGTACTGTTTAAAGGAAGACATGAAGCCAAGACCAATTCAAAGGAAAGAAGTGGTTTATGATAGCATGCTCTAAGGCCACAGAAATATTTATGTTCACAGAGGCATTTTCTAAACTCCAGTGAAAGGAATTTAGTAGATCTCTCAACAGCTAATTGGTATTACACATATCCAAACTGATTATTGTTCTATGAAATGGAAGCTATGTCGGGAAAAGCTAGGAAAGGAAGCAAACCACCCTATCTGTTAATAACTCATATTTTGGAGTGACAAAAAACAAAACTCAGTTTCATACATTAGTTATCTTTGAGACCCCAAGAACATCACTTATTTCCATGAGCTTCCATTCTTTTCATCTGTAAACTATGTGATATATAACTCTCAGTTGTTGAAAAGATTAAACTGCAATAGTATTGATAATACTTCCAATTAATAGTGACAATGACCTGATATTTCTAACCAGGGCTTGTACAAGTTTTTATGTAGTACTCGAGATCTTATTATTTATCTGAATAAAACCCTCAACGTATCAATAATATGGCATCAGGCATTGCCAATATGTTTATATAACATCATCTCCTTTTCAGAATGTCTCCCTAGGATCACTCCTTTCTGTACTGTTTTGTTTTGTTTTTTGCACCTTTCTAAATATATACCCTGATCATCTTCCAGGCTCTATCCCCTTACTCTACCAATGAATCCTCAGGATTCCATGCAATCTTACGGTTTTAATTACTACCCATACAGTGGTGAGTCCCAATTTAAAACAAAAAAACTGCACCCCTTTATTATCCCCCAAGCTTTAGACTTGGAAATGCAGATGTTGAAAAGTCAGCATTTCCAGAACTGAGCTTCCAGTCCCTATCTACCCCCATCCCTGTAACTATTATCGCTCTTGGATTTTCCATCTCAGTTAAGGTTATCGCTAACCATCTTGTGAGACCTGGTAAATCCTCCCTCCCTCACCATCCAAACTCAAACAACTCTTGCTGAATCTTCCTCTTAATTTATTTTTTTGTACTCTGTACCCTCATCTATCTCCCTGTTGCTACTGCCTCAATTCAGAATGTCATTGTCTCTCCCATAGATTTCTGAAATAGCATGTTGGCTAGTTTCCCAAACTCTCTTGTTTTCTCCTTTTCCCATGCCAACATCTCTCAACACATGGCTCGTCTGAAATGTGAAACTGGTCTTGCACTCCCCTGATTAAAAGTTAGTTTGGCATAAGTGGCCACTACCATTGGACTGGCCTCCATCACCTACTCCTCCCTTACTCATATTCTACATTTGGATGAAACCAAAAAGCATATGGGTTTCTCTCACGCAGGGATATTTTATATCTCCTTGCCTTTCATCTTAATATTCTGGGTGTGTGAAATCTTCCCTTTCACTTGTTTTTCTCGTATAGTAACTCATCTTCATTCTATGATATTTTTTTCCTTCCCTAACTCTTTTGCAAAAGTTATTTCATTGGCTGGAATAGTTGCATAACTCTGTACTTCCATTGCACTGCATAGCTCTATCATAACTTGAATCATTTCTGCCTTTCCAGTTAGACATAGCTCCTCAAGAGCAAGGACTTCATATTATTTACATTTTGAATTCCTATTATGTAGCATGTGAAGAACCTAGCAAGTGTTTGTTGTGCAAAATTAAACATGGTCTCTATATTCATGGAATATTTTTAAAGATGCAGTAGCAGGTCAAAACTTTAGGAAAATATGAAGTAATAAGAATTTTCTAAATTTAGTATATACTATCATCAACACTTATTCAATGAGTTTCTTGAAAAGTCAATGATATTCCCTGAAATGATTTTATTCTTTATCAACCTGAGAAGGCTGAAGCTAGAGTTGAAAGAATGGCAGGATGTAGAGTCCAAGGAGAGTCTGGTCCCCAAATATTTCCCCCAAATTACCTGAAATTAAATACTTTGCCTGCTTTGGAAGTTCTACCAATTAAAGATCACTTTTGGCTCATAGAGGGGCATCAGTCATTAATTCATTTGTGTAAACTGAACACCAGAATATTTTCTTCATATTAAAGACTTGAGATAATATCGGTTAAGAGGAGAATTTTGAATGTAGGTAACAGGGAAAATGAAGGAGAGTATTTTGTTCAAATGTGGGAGCAGCGAGAGGAGGGACAGATCTAAATGGAGTGACAGAATTGGGCAGGATTTGAGTAGACTGGTGGCACCATGGGGGTTCTCCTTGCAGTGCTGTTGCAATGGTTGTGCAGGCTGGCATTGTTTATATACAGTCTGTGAAAATTGAGCTACCTCCCTGGCTGTCATTGGTGGCTCTGGCTGGGCCTGAGGAAGGAAAATTACAAGTTACTAAAGCAATGCAGAACCAGAGTGCATGGACACAAAAAAACAGACCTTGTGATCTTATCCACCTTAGTGTCTGCATGCTGCCTTCTGGTAGACCAAAGCATAAAATATGTAATAGCAAAATCAAGTTTTAAAGTGATAAAATTTCTTAAATTCAATGTGTATGCACAAGAATCATCCAAAAATGAGCTGTCAGAAAATCTCTGTTGAATGAACACTGGGCATATAAGCATTTTTTTTTTCCTTTGGCAGATGGAAACAACTAAGAATAGAGGTTTCTCCATCCTGAGGGGTCTCTCATTGCTCTCATGTAAGATGGGGCAAATTTGGCTGGACATTTACTGAGGAAATTGAGTCTTAAAAAGAAAGTGAACCTATATTTTGAGTATATTCTGACCATTATGTTAAACTTCTCCAGTCAAAAAAATACACACTAGCTATAGCAAGCTATATTATTTTTCCAGTTGGTGGAATTATTTATAAGTATAGCAAAGGAACCAGGTAGTTGAAACTAGAATCATCATAGAAAACCTGGAGTATATTGTTGCCTATGTTTTCATGCAGAAAAATTTTCTTAGTCTATCTACTAAAAATGTTTCATATTTTATTGGTCCTGTTAATATAACGCAGTCCATCTTCCCAGAGTTAAACAGTTTCTTAAACCGGAAGATTAAAAAAAAAAAAGGAAGATAATGGCTTTGCATTTTGAAGTTTAGAAACCAGCGTCAGTGATGAAATAAGAACATGTCATGACATTATGTCCTGATGGTCTTTAGCTCTTGGGCACCAATGAATTTATAATCAGAAAGATACCGTTTAAACAATGAAGGGCTTCAAGCCAGTCCTTCATATAAAGTTACTTTTATTGCTCTTTTCTATATTCTAAGAGCCAAAAATATGTTTGATTGAATGTTGAGAAGACAGAAAATGTCTGCCCAGTGCAGAGAAAATCCAGATAGCTTATGGATTTTTCTGAGAAAGTTTACCTGCAACTGTGGCCTCCATGGAAGCACACAGATATTCTATCCTCGCTATTGAAATAATTTTGAAATGAAATATTTGGAATAGTATGCTTCCTCCTCAGAACTGCCCTCAATAATTTAGTTAGGGGATGTGATAAAAGGAAATAACTAGTCTCAGCAAAATTTGGAATTAACAGAAACAGACTTTCTGTTATTTATCTTAAAACTAAAATTTACCAATATAAACTTAGAGAAAAAAATGTTCAATAATAAGAAATAAGAGAGGACATAGCTAGAAGAAATCAGAGAGGTATTAATATTTTTGGAAATTCAACTTTCCCAATGTTTTGCTGTATATTTAGGTAGATAAACATTTTCAGAAGGAAAAAAAAGACACATTCTGGCCTTCTTTAACGCTAAATAGAGCTGTTTAAGGAACCATTTCATCAACACATTAGTTCCCAACCAATCTGGTCCTTCTGAAAGACGTAACTAGTCAAAACATTTCATCAGCAGCTAATCAAGACAGCTAATGCTCTATGTAGGAACATACTTCATGACCTGGAGTAGTTTAAATTAATCTTATATGATTGACAGCTGTCAGCTTTCACCTAGCTTGTGGGTCAAGAACAAAAACAAGAAACCAAAGATTAAAAACTCTAACTCACGATATTATGCCAGTTTGTTTCCTAGAGTATTTTAAATACTGACTTTTTAAGAAATTGGAAGGGGATATTCAACTTCTACGGTTCAACATTTTCAGCAGTTTTAATGGATTATTTCCGTAGAGTTAAGTGTTCTAATGGACAGTAATCTGAATGTATATTTAAAATGAATACAAAATTTGATACACATATTCATTAGAGTCAAGGCCAAGTCTGAAAAACATTATAGCTAAAGAAACTGTTGGGTAAAATTAGATGATGAAGGCCACTTCTTAAAGGACACATCCAGGATAGGAAAGTACAAGGCCCAAGGTTAGTTCCTTACTCAGTTTCTGAGTATTGTGAGCTTAGTTATGCCATTTAAACTCGATTTTTTAAATTAAATTTAATGCAATACAATAAAAATATATTAAGTCCAGTAATCTTTACAGTGTATAAGTTGAACGAAATAAACTTTAAGGTCCATTCAAGCTTGGTGATTCTTCAACCAACTATTAAATAAAGCCTAATTATGTCTGTGCAGATGATTTACATTTGAAGAAATCTGCATCCCTTACCCAAGGTTCAGGACCCAATTTGCATTTGTCAGATATACTTCTATCTGAGGAAGATCATTTAACATACATTGGCATTTTTCTGGTTTTCCATTAGGAAAATACCAGGATATGTTTAGCCTAACATCAAAACTTAGCTCTAGAACAAAGCTCTTCACACAGAATGTAATAGGCATTACTATATGCTGTTGAATGAATGAATAAGAATAGGGAAAATATGCATGCGGTAACAACTCTTCTGAATCTTTAACGTTATTAATTTAATCCTCCAACACTTATTATTGATTATTTATGTTATTCCTAAACTGTATTGGTTAGCAAAACCAGTTTCCTTGTTGAAAGTCTTAACCCTAACTTTAAAATGTCATTATTCATGTGGATGAAGAGGACACTTTTTACTTCCCATAATTCCCCTCAAAAAGCACTGGGTCAAAAAACTGAAGTGTCTGTCCATTGAAACTTTGTCATAGGAAAAACTTCACCTCAGGCTTGATATGACATTTTGGATGTCAGTTTTTTAGCAGGCATGATAAAAATACATTAGGCTAATAAACCTAACAGTCTTTTTATTATTCATAGAAGTAGGAGAAGATAATGTTATTTTGCTTACAGTCTCCTTTGTCTTTCTCCTTTTTAAAACTATTTTATTGAAGTATAGTTGATTTACAATGTTGTGTTCATTTCTGCTATACAGCAAAGTGATTCAGTTATACACATATATATACATTCTTTTTCATATGCTTTTCCACTGTGGCTTCTCACAGGATATTGAATATAGTTCCCTGTGCTATACAGTAGGACCTTGTTGTTTATCCATTCTATATAAAATAGGTTGCATCTGCTAACCTCAAACTCCCATTCCATCTCTCTTTATGCTTCTATGCCATGACAATGTATAGTAATCATTATATTGAACTGACATAATGCTTGGAGCATAATCTTAAAGCTATTTTGTTTTTGTTTCTTACCAGCCTTTTAATTTTTTTTCAAGATCCTCGTTCTTCTCTTGTCCTTGGATGGAAAGTTGCAGAGGTTCTAGAACCTTACTGGTTGCTTTCAGTTGCAAAAGAAAACTTGACTTCATGAATAAAATATCCCACCCATTATCAGAATCAAATTTGCAAACTTAATTAGGTGTGAAGGTGTCTCTCTTGCCGCCAGCTCAGGCCTCCACAGATGGGAAAATTGCCATGAAGGAAAGAACGAATGGGCATCTTCCTTCTTTCTGCTACCCCCCAGAGCTTCTCTGCCTTCAGATGGTTCTGCAGTGTCTGACCCCTGAAGTTGGGACACAGGGGAAGCTGAGAAGAAAGGATGGCAGGAAGTCCTCAAATTAACAAAAACTCCCCTGAGCTCGTGTCAGTGCTCTAGGCCCATGGCAGGAGTTCAAAACTTATTTTGCCCTGAGATTTGTGAATTCTTTGGAGACCTTTGTGTGTTTCCTCCACATCCCACTTCCACTCATCTAAGGAAGTTCCAAGTCTAGTTCCCTTGAGTATGGTAAATGCCCTAGAAATCCAATGACACTTCCAATGGCCCTTTTGGATTCATGAGTTTATCTAGGGGAAGCTTTTATATATCCTTCACTTTGGCAGGCTCTCTGGGTACAGTTAGTTCACAAACCTCTGCCTTCTCTCTGCCAACCCTTTATATGTCTTTAGGATGACACAGTTACCAGTCCTCTGTAATTTCCTTTGGTTGAATTGAGGGCTAGGGGGTGGGGAGCGGCAGAAGATGCAGGAACCACTTTATTGCTTTCTTTAAAGGCCTATTCTCTTGTACACGAGATAAGGAGCAGATATTCTCATTTCTTCCCTTGCTTTTGGAAGAGATTCGAAGCATCACTTTCTCCTAAGAAAGTGTCATCAAAAGTACTCTCAGGGCTTCCCTGGTGGCGCAGTGGTTGAGAGTCCGCCTGCCGATGCAGGGAACGCGGGTTCGTGCCCCGGTCCGGGAAGATCCCACATGCCGCGGAGCGGCTGGGCCCGTGAACCATGGCCGCTGAGCCTGCGCGTCCGGAGCCTGTGCTGCGCAACGGGAGAGGCCACAACAGTGAGAGGCCCGTGTATC
>NW_006789160.1:395999-416239 GCF_000442215.2 Lipotes vexillifer
CTTTTTCAGGTAGACTGCCTTTTTCCTCTTCATTTTTTTGTTGGTGGGTTTTTGTTTTAAATAAAAAAAAAAAAAAAAAAAAAAAGTACTCTCAATTCCCTAGATCCAAATTCTTTCCTACCCTCTGTGTACAAGCGAAGTTTTAGAATCATCTAATCTATTTTAACCACTATTTCAAAAAGTTTTTTCGCAATATTGTGCTAGCACTGTCTTTAAAATGTGCTTCACTTGAGATTTCAATTAAGCATCCTCTAACATAAATAATACTAGGAAGTTTTCCTCTCTACCCACCCTTGTTTACCTAGAGATAAATGTGTTTCGTTACTAGTATCTGAGAATTTACGAAAATAATTCTTTGAAAGATTATTATGTCTGCCAGTATCTTATTATAACATTTTATATGGTTTATAATTATGTAAAGCCAAACTAATTGGAATGTAAAATGATATATCGACAGATGGCCTTTGGAACTTCACATTGAAATGTCCTACATTAGACTTTTCGTGTATTATAATTAAAAATTATTAAATGCTGTCATCCCAGTCTGAGGAGAGAGGCTTGTTATTGCTGTTTGCATTTAACAAAATAACGATCAGAACTGTTTAGTTATTTACATATACATGAAGGAATTCAGGACTAGGAAGTATATTTTGGGGAATTCTGAAGCGGCATTATCCACTACAGTAGTCACTAGAAACATGTAGCTATGTAAATGTAAGTGTAAATTAATTAGCTTATACAAAATTAAAGATTCTAGTTCTTAGGTGCACTAGCCATGTTTCAAGTATCCGAGAGTTATAATTGGCTAGAGACTACCATGTTAAACAGTGCAAATAAAAAAAAAAAAAAAAATTGCACCGTTGTAGACATTTAAATTGAATAGCAGGGCTCTGAACACAGATGCCACAATTAAACCCAACACGTGGAAGCAGATACTCTTCTTGTCAGAGTAGGCAGAGGAATGTTCTAGAGTTGTTCAGGATGGGCCCTCTAAGGTAGGATTGAGGGCTTGCACCGTACAAATGATGAGATGCCTTTTCTGGGACAGCTCAGCTTGCTTCGATGATATGATTTAGGAAGGTTTCAAATTGGATAGTGCATTACAGAACTGATTCTGCTCGATTACGAGGCTATAGCTGTTAGGAAATTATCTTTGTATTACTAGATGTAGACCTAACTGCCTCAGAAAAGCTGAAAGGGAGTCTTAAAAGAGGCCAAGTAAGGACTTGACATAGTGCAAATTGAACTCACTGATAAATGTTAACATTTATTTTTGAGGGAAACTCACTTGACTTACAGGTTTGAGATATTTCCATTTTCTTTTCCTGTGTCTTTAAAATAGTTATAATTTAGACCCACAGTCATTTATTGGGATAATGAGATCTTCGGTCCCCGTGTGTTAAGATGTCACTGGAACTTAACAAGAAAAATTGTAATGCATCTTCTCTTTTTAAAATTCATTTATTCTTCTTTGCTTTTTAAAATTGATTTCTTTTATTTCAAAAGAGCAGGAAAGGATGAGATAAAACCTGGAGACAATGAAAAAATATATCCTGTTTGTTTTCTATACAAAACAAAACGTTGGGGCTATTTTTTTTTTCAAAATAAAGCAATTAATTCTTTGGTCATCTATAATAATAGGGCAGAGCTATTTTGAAGAGTTTGATGTCATTTCTACATCCCTCAAGGAAACAAAGGGGAAAGTCAGAGGAAAGGGAAAAGGCAGCTTTGATAAGTCGTGCCAGCCACTGGGCCCCGAGAGTGAAGCATCCTGTTTTTATCATGTGGCCGAAAACAGTGGAAAAAAATTTATTGCGATCAATGGTATCCATTCTTCTGTTATTTCACAGTTACCTGCCATAATTCCCTAAATAATCATACTAAGCAAGAGCCTTTTTAGTGACAACTGTGAAACAATGGGTCAGTCTGTATAAAGGTCACTGGAAAATTACAGTTTGAGGTGAAGAAAGAATGGTGACAAATCAGAGACACTTCATGATATGAATAGCATTCAGAGCCTTGAATGTCTGTCGCCACTAGACTTTATGTCAGTCCTATCAATGCCATCAATTAATATAATACTTCCAGTTACTGTAAAAGTCAGTGGAATACACTACACATAAAAAATAATAGAAAATATAATGTTCATAAAAATAAAGAATTCCTTCCAAAAAAATGGCTTCTAAATGGACTTTTTGTGGTTCCTAGGATTGCTGTATCTATTAATCATTCAATCATTTTAAAGGACTTCAAGCAAAATGACCTCAGAGATTGCTACCACTTGGAATTCATATCCTTTCAGACGTCTTATCTCTGGGTATCCAGGTGCAATCCTATAGCATTTATCAACATAGCATCTATAGGATGTCACTTCAGCACAAGTACGCTTGCAGCAATTATAGAAGAAAGAGCTCTTCACCCGTCTATATATCAGACTGCTTTTCTAGCACATCCTCCACGCTGGGGCAGAAAGGGGTGAGCCCAACAGCCTCTCTGCATTTTAGTATATTTAGGAATAATTTTGAGGCAAAGTTCTAAGGTTTTTTTCCTTCATGAATATGGTTCTTTAATTAAAGAAGATTATTAAACATGGAATTGTCTAGTAACTAACTTGCATTCTTACTGTCTTTGTCAGGACTTGTAAGAAATATTTAAAAGTCCAGTCAGTTACCCGAATGTTTGTTTTACTTGCTGCCAAACATCTGGATAATTTAAACATATCCAGATAAAATAATATTTTTCAATGATTTTATATGAGTTGTGTAGACACAGCCTCACACTGCAGGCGAGATGAGTTGATATAATTCTGAAGAGCTATTTATACAATTAAGCCTCTATCAAGAAGGAGTGTGACTTCAACCTCTGTCCTTTGGAACACATTATGATTTATATGAAATTGGTTTACTATTTTAGAATCTCTATGTATTGTTTTCTTCCATTATGGCTTGAAGCCTCCCAGTGAATTGAAAAGATTCAAGTACTTAGAATCCCAGTGGATTGCCACTGGGAATGAACAGAAGGCCTCTCTCTCTCCTTCCCCCTCCTTTTCCTGTTTTCAAGTTCCAGGGCCAGATATATGGCGGTGAGACAACACAGAAGCAGTGTCAAGAAAACCATTTTGCTCAAGGGACCTGGCAGTTGAACTCTTCCCAAATGCTTTTAAAAAGAAAAAATACATATATATTAAATGCCAATTTTAAACAAATCCAAAGATTTGTGGAGCCCTTGTTCACCTCGTGATGTTGCTGGAGACATGAATATACACCAAATGAGCTAAAAGATTATGAAAAGTCAATGCTTAAAGTCTCTTGAGTTTTCTAACAAGAGATCTGGGAAGTTTAAAAGCCTATCAGGTTCCCAGAGATTATTAACTCTGGCCTGCATTTCAAAGTATATCAAGTGCTGTCTGCTTTATACCAAACAGAAGGGAATGTACTACCAGACGAAGCAGACAGCACTAATAAGAGCTGTAATAAATCAAATTAAGAAATATTTATTGAACATCTCTGCATCTCCAGCTTTGAGATGTTAGGTGTGTGATAAATATAAAATATAAATGAAAAAGGTCTGTGGTCTCACAAGGCTTAAATGAATTTGGAGAGATAAGATAATTGCACAGAAAATAAATAATGATGCAGAATTTGAAAAGCAATTCCAAAGGAATGACTCAAGAAATAGCATAAATAATAAAATGAACCAAACCAGGAACATAAAAGTTATGTGAATTAGGCTAAACAGGCAACTTCATTAAAATTTTGCTGTGGGGAATAATGTTGGCCTTCAAGGTATAGATATTTATACTTCTTCAGAGACACGATGCTTTGGATGAATCCTGGGCTTGTTCCCCATTTGATATGTTTGCAAGGGTGTTGGATGGCCCAAATGGCTGTAGCCAGTAGGCTCATGTAATGAAGTTAAAACTAAATAATAGGGCTTCCCTGGTGGCGCAGTGATTGAGAGTCCGCCTGCTGATGCAGCGGACACAGGTTCGTGCCCCGGTCCGGGAGGATCCCACATGCTGCGGAGCGGCTAGGCCCGAGAGCCATGGCCGCTCAGCCTGCGCGTCCAGAGCCTGTGCTCCGCAACGGGAGAGGCCACAACAGTGAGAGACCCGCGTACCGCATGTTTACATTCACTTGTGACAGTGCCCTGGCTCTGTTTCACTTCCTCTGACTAATATCCCCAAATTCACTCTTCTAAAACACTTTCCATTTCTTTCCAACAATTATCAGTTAGATATCTTGGTAGGGAAAAAAAAAAAAAAAACCTAAATAATAAAATTAAAAATATTCTATAGTCAAGCCACTGAATTGCAGGGTAGGGAAAAATGGACCATTACTCTTGAAAATATCATAGCATGACACAATAACTACAGTTTCTATTTAAATTACTAGACTTACCTGAATTATCTCCCAGATCTGCCCATCCTTCAAAAACCTCTGTAAGGCCAAGCTTTATAGCAGTTTCCTCTTATTTCTTCTTCCTTACTTTTGCTAATTATGCTTATAAAGAAAATCCAAAATTATTTTAACTAAGGTAAATTAAGAATGTCCCTATTCTCTCTGACCTGAAGGCACCTAAACTCCCTCTGATGTAAATGAACCAACTCCTATTGACATTCAGTTGGTGCTATCATATCATATGAGGTGTGACAAAAGACTTTAAAGAAAGAATAATAAATAGCCATGAGACCCAGTATAAAGTAAATAAACAAGTGAAGTATTTTTAAATGAAGAAAAACTTTACAAGCCCAGAATAAATTAACTAACACAGAGAAAGAGAGACAGGTGGGGGAAAGGCCAAATTCCTTATCTTGAAGCAAGAGGGATCAAAAATTATTATATTTTTTACAGATTTTGTTAGTTTAATGTGGTTCTAAGAATGGTGTTAAGACATTCAGCTAATCTCAAGTAGAACTAAAAATAGAATGCTTACCTTGAAAGTCCCTACTGAACACAAAACTGAAAGAGATCCTACAGCAAAATAGAAGACACTGAAAAAGCAAAGAAACCAGAATTAAAGCATATACCAAGATGGAAAAGTTTTAAACCAAACACAGTACATCAATAAGGGATTGGCAGGAGAAAGGTGAAAGTGGGTAATTTAATAAAAGTGCTGTTTAAAATGTATGGGCAGGTTTAGGGACATCAACAAGGTAAAGTCAGTATCCTGGAGCTAGCAACATCAGGGACCTTTTCCACCGAAAAGCCTAAAAGGCAACGGGAGGAAACAGTTACCAGAACTCAGAAAACGGGTCTGGAAAGGGAGCCTTTTGCAGGCTGTGGCATTTGGTGGAAAGACAGAGCAATCACCGAGGCCCAGCAGGAATGAACTAGGATAATAGCTCCTTGACCTCACTCTGTTCCTGTTCTGCCATCTCCCATGATAGCCTTCCACTGATGGACTCAGTGGGAAGCCAGAGGGCAAGAAGTCTTTGATGTGGTTCATATAATTCAGCCTCCTGGAGCATAGAGCAGTAGAAATGGTGGAGAGTTGATCTGGAGGAGCAAAAAAGAAGATATCCAATGCATACAACAGTTACAGAAATAATTGTAACCTGGAGTAAGGTTTTTTAGAAAAGACAAAGATCTACATACAATTGAGCACTTAAAAAAAATTGCTTCATTGAGATATACTTCACATACTATAAAAGTCATTCTTTTAAAGGACACAATTCTGTTATTATAGTACATTCAGAGTTATACAACATCACTCTATGTATAATTTTTTTAACATTTTCATCACCGCCAAATGAAACCCCATGCCTAGGAGCAGTTACTCTCCCGTCTCCCCTTCTACCAACCCCTGGCAAACACTAACCTACTTTCTCTCTCTATGGATTGGCCTGTTCTAGACATGTTCTATATAGGAAATCCTACAATATGTGGTCTTTTTTGGTCTGGCTTTTTAACTTAACATAACGTTTACAGGGTACATCCATGTTGTAGAAGGGATCACTACCTGATTCTTTTTTGGCTGAATAACACTCCATTGTATGAATAGATCACATTTTTGTATTTCCATTCTTCAGTTTATGAATATTTTGTTGTTTCCCCTTTTTGACTATTATGAATAATGCTGCTGTGGACTTTCATGTGCAAGTTTTTGTGTGGCCACGTTTTCAATTCTCTTGTGTAACTATCGAGAATGGAATTTCTGGGTCATATGGTATCTCTATGTTTAACATTTTGAGGAACCACCAAAAAGGTTTCCAAAGAGCCATACCATTTACATTCCTACTAGCAGTGCATGTGGTTTACAGTTTTTCCACATCCTTGCCAATACTTGCTATTATCTGTCTTTTTAAAAATTTTGCCATCTTTGTGAGTATGAAGATGTATCTCGTGTGGTTTTCATTTGCATTAATGACTAAAATTGTGTATCTTTTAATGTGTTTCTTGGCCATTTGTATTTTTTTTTGAAACATCTCTGTTCAAGTCCTTTATCCCCTTTAAAATTTGGTTATTGTCTTTTTATTCTTGTGCTCTAAGACTTCTTCCTGTATTGTGGTTACAAGTCCCTGATAAGATACATGATTTGCAAGTATTTTCTCCCATTCTATGGATTTTCTTTCTACTCTCTTGATGGTGTCCTTTAAAGCACAAAATTTTTTTAATTTAGGTAAGGTCTAATTTTCCTAAATTTTCTTTCATATTTTGTGCTTTAGATGCCCTATGATGTCTAATCCAAAGTCATGAAAATTTACTCCTGCCCTATGATGTCTAATCCAAAGTCATGAAAACTTACTCCTGAATTGTATAGTTTTATCTCTTTAATTTCAGTCTATGGTCCAATTTGAGTTAACTTATGAATATAGTGTGAAGTAAAAGTCCCAATTTCATTCTTTTGCATGTGGATGTATCCAGGCATCCCAGCACCATTTGTTGAAAAGATTTTTCTCCCTTGAATTGTTCTGAGACTCTTGTCAAAATAAATTAATGATTAGTGTATAACTTTACTTCTAGACTCTCAATTCTATTCCACTGATGAACATATCTATCTATTTATGTATCTATCATCTATCTATCTATCTATCTATCTTTATATCCATCATCTACCTACCATTTATCCTTTTTTCATACTACACTCAATTACTATAGATAGTAAGTTTTGAAATCAAGAAGTGTGAATCCTCTAACTTTTTGTTTTCAAGATAGTTTGGCTATTCTGGGTTTCTGGCTTACCATATGAATTTTAGAGTCAGTTTGTCAATTTCTTTAAAAAAAGCTGGAAGGAATTGTATCGAACCAGTATATAAATTTGAGGAGTAGTATCTTAACAATAATGTCTTCCAATCTCTGAGCATTGGATATAGTTTCAATTGTTTATGTTTTCTTTAATTGTTTTCAATGATGTTTAACAATTTTCAGTGTGTACACAGGTATATACTTATTTAGTAAAATTTGTTCCTTAGTATTTTATTCTTTTCGTTACTGTTGTAAATGCAATTGCTTTCTTAATTTTATTTTCAGATTCCTTGTTGCTGGTGTATAAAAATGCAATTTACTTTTGTGCATTGATCTTATATCCTGAAATCTTGCTGAAGTCATTTATTAGTTCTAATCGTTTTTCACTGGCAATCTTAAAATTTCTATATACGAGAGAATTCCATCTGCACATAGTTTTACTTATTTTTCTCAGTCTTTTTCTTGTCTAGTTGCTCTGGCTAGGACATCTAGGACAATGTTTTATAGAAGTGGCAAGAATAAATATCTTTGTGTTGTTCCTAATCTTAGGGAGAGTGTTTGGTCTTCCATCAGTAAGTATGTTTTTATCTGGTTTTCATAAATGCCCTTTGTTAGGTTGAGAAAATGCCCTTTTATTCCTAGTTTTGGAGGATTTTAGTCATAAACAGTGTTGGATTTTATCAAATTCTTTTACTGTATCAATTGAGAAAATCACGTGGGCTTTGCTTTTCATTCTACTGACATGGTACATTACATAATTGATTTTTCACGAGAAAGGAAGAATGACTCCAGGGGTGGAGACTCACCACATGGTATTATTCCCAGGATGTGAAATCAAATGGAGTGTGTTTGACTGGATTTTGAAATTGCCTGGGACTAAGGAATCCTTTTCTTTTGTTTCTTTTTTTGGTCTCATTTTGAATGGGAACTATAACTGTTATTCTATGCTTTTTCCACCTTTGTATTTATGGAAAAGATATCTTATATCTTAAGTTTCACAGGTTCACAGTGAGAGAAGAATTGTACCTCAGGTTAGATTATGCCCAGAGCCTCACCCATTCTTGTTTTAGATGATAAAATTTTGGATTTTTGATATGATAAAATACAGACAAGATTTTGAACTTTGAAATGATTCTGTAATGAAATGAGACTTTGTGGGGGATGTTAAGATGGAGTAGCTGTTTTTTGCATGTGGAATAGATGTGATTCTTTGGAGACCATTGGAGGACTGTGATAAAATAATTCTCCTCCCCCAGTGGCTATAATCAAAAAGACAAGAAATAACAAGTGTTGGCACAGATGTGGAGAAAAGAGAACCCTTGTGCACCGTTGGTGGGAATATAAAATATAAAATGGTGCAGCCACTATGGAAGAGAGCATAGAGGTTCCTCAAAAAATTAAAAATAGAACTGCCATATGATCCAGCAATCCCACTTCTGGGTATTTATCTGTAGAAAATGAAAATACTAACTTGAAAAGGTATGTGCACCCCAATGTTCACTGCAGTATTATTAACAATAGCCAGGATATGCAAACAACCTAAGTGTCCACTGATGGATGAATGGATAAAGAAAATGTTTTATACATACACACACACACACACACACACACATATATGTATATATATATATAATGAAATATTATTCAGCCATAAAAAAGAATAAAATCTTGCCACTTGTGACAACATGGATGGACCTCAAGGGCATTATGCTAAGTGAAATAAGGTAGAGTAAAACAAACACCACATGATCTTGCTTATATATGGAATCTAAAACAAAAACAAAAGCAAAACTATAAAACAAGTTCATAGATACAGAGAATAGATTGCTGATCACCAGTGGAGGTGAGTAGGGAAGGTGGGAGAAATGGGTGATGGGGGTCAAAAGGTATAAGCTTCCAGATGTAAAATAAATAAATCATGGGGAAGTAATATATAGCATGGTGATTATAGTTAATAAATACTGTAATGCATATTTGAAAGTTGCTAAGGAAGTAGATCTTAAAAGTTCTCATCACAAGAAAAGAATTTATTTTATAACTATGTAAGGTGTGATGGATGTCAACTAGACTTATTATAGTGATTATTTCACAATATATGGTTGTTTTTAAACTTTTTCTTTTTTATTGGAGTATAGCCAATTAACAATGTTATGATAGTTTCAGGTGCACCACAAAGCGACTCAGCCATACATATACATGTATCCATTCTCCCCCAATCTCCCCCCGCATCCAGGCTGCCACATAACATTGAGCAGAGTTCCTTTTGCTATACAGTAGGTCCTGGTTGGTTATCCATTTTACTTATAGCAGTGTGCGCACGTCAACCACGATATACAGCTGACCCTTGGGCAATATAGGGGTTGGGGCACAACCCCCGACCATTCAGTCGAAAATCCACGTATAACTTTACAGTTGGCCCTCTGAACCCACGTTTCTGCATCCTTGGGTTCAACCAACCCTGAATTATGCAGTATTGTGGTACCTATTTGTAGAAAAAACAATTGTGGGTGGGTTGGCAAACTTCTTGAGCCATGATAGTTTTCAAAAAACAGAACTATAAACATATCCTATATGCACATATGCACACACACACATATTTAAAAAAAAGCAAAACACCCATGAGGGGGGAAAAGAAGACATAATGGAGTTTACACTGAGGTCAAAATTGCTGTGCAAGTGAGAACGTGCTATTTGGGACTGTATCTTCCAGAGAAAATAGATCTTATGCATTTGCATATGTGTTCACCAGAGAGAATAAATTTTTAAAAACTCTTTCCTGCATTTGCTGCCTGGGAGTATCTAAGCCAAACTCTAAGGAGCCCCTGTCTCTTAAGGAGTAAGAAGAGTCACTTCTGGAAGTGTGGAGAAGATTGATGGTAGCCAAGCTTGGATTAATTCAAAGTTTCTAGTTCCGTGAGTGAAACTGGATCCCTGGGGACTTGGAAATTGCTGTGGGATTTTCAAATAAACAGGCTTTGGAACCACTGATACAAGCTAATTGCTAACAGAAACTTGAGAAGCTGGCGGAAAGAACCATGCCAATGACTGGTGAAAAATATTTGGTTTGAGCAAGATTTTTAATGGCAAAAAATAGAAAGTCTCAGAGGCTGGGATGTTGTGCTGACTAACTTATTGTGCAGTCTGGCCTGAGGCCTTATCAGTGGATTAAGCCATCCTTATGTCCAATTCTCTGCCGGGCTCTCTGATGCTTTAGAGCAAGTATAAGAACTGATGACTTGTTGAATTTAAAATGATTCTTCACTAAAGAAGAAAAACATGATTCATGTTTACATTAGAGGACAGTTTCTGCTGAAGTGATTTGCCTAGGACCAGTAAAGTAAAGCTTAGAGATTCCTACAGAGTTGGAACGATTCGTGAAAGAGGGATCTTTGAGCCATGTTTGCTAAACACTCTTGGATTTTGTATCAAAACCCAGGGGATCATTTGAATATTCACTGTTGGTTGAATTCATCAAGGCTTAGGAGGAAATAGTTGTTATTTTAGCTGCCCTCTGGAAGTTGGATTGAGCAACAACATTTAGATATGAGATGCTGGGGCAGCTTTGAAAGTCAGAAGTTATGCTGGCATTCCTCTGACTCTTAAAGTTAGACCCTGTCAGTGAACATGGTGCTAGTGGTGGACAGTAGGTCAACTGGTCAGTACGGATTAATGTATTCCAGAGAGCTAGCCAGGGACACAAAACGGGGCCATGTCTCTTCATTTGACCCTAGTGTGAGAGAGTGACTCATAATTATTTTACGCATAGGTACTATCTACATTTGGAAGTAAATACAGCCAAATTAGTGATGAATTTGTTGTAGAGAATGATGAGAAAGGAAGAGGCTACATTTTTAATATGAGTGGGAATTGATATGAGTGGTATGTCCATGTTCCAAAATGTAGATAAAAAGGCAAAGAAAAGTGCTGGCAAGGAAGGTTATCAGCACAATTTTAAATTGACTGCACTTTAGCCATCATTTAACCCAACTTGTTCTCTTTACAGATTAAGAAATATCTAGTCCCCAAATATCACATAATCCATAGAATTAGCAGAAGAGCCAATCTTAGAACCCAGACTTACTAAAACTTAAGTCCCTAGGTAATATTTTTTTTTTTAAAGAAAGCTTTTTTTAAAACTTATTTTATTTATTTTTGGCTGCGTTGGGTCTTCGTTGCTGCTCGCAGGCTTTCTCTAGTTGCGGCAAGCAGGGGCTACTCTTCACTGAAGTCCGCAGGCCTCTCATTGCGGTGGCTTCTCTTGTTTCTGAGCACGGACTCTAGGTGCGTGGGCTTCAGTAGTCGCAGCACTACAGGCTCAGTAGTTGTGACGCAAGGGCTTAGTTGCTCCCTGGGATCTTCCCAGACCAGGGCTTGAACCCGTGTCCTCTGCATTGGCAGGCGGATTCTTAACCATTGCGCCACCAGGGAAGCCCCCTAGGTAATATTTCTCAGAGGTGAAATAACTAGGGTCTTGATGGGATGACCCAAATGGTAAATTAATATTTGTAGAATAAAAGTAGGACTAAGGGGAAGGGTGAAAGGCTGGAGAGACGTTTGCCTAGCTCTCAGTGAGGATAAAGAGCTAGCCTAGAACTTAATAAAAAGTGGAAGGATGATGGAGATTGGGTGGTGGAGTATGTGGTTATATATGATGTAACTCAAGTTAAATGGTTTTATAATATGAAATAGGTTTGCTATAGAAATGGCAATGGATAGTACACGGAGCCATTCACATACAATAGTTTTTGTCATCAACTCTTTACAGTCATTTTAACTTTTCTTGTGCAGATGCTACAAAGTCGAGTAGGAGAAAGTAAGCATTGATACCAGTAATCAAGATTTACCTTTGACTACGGCCTGTCCACAGGAAATAGTCACTACTTCAGCCCTTACAAAGACAAGTAGTGGTGAATGGGAATTTGGACATAATGCAGAAAAGGAAAAGAATGAGGGCAAATACTGAAACCAACATTGCATTTCATGGAATTTTCTCGTACTGCCTTCATAGATCGCCTTCTCTATTTGCACTTTTTAATTTCTCTCCCATCTTCCCCATGCTCGATCTCCTTTCCAAAAAGAATTTCTTTACTTTGATTTAAAAACTATTTGCTCAAGGCTCTCCTGAAGACCCCTAAGCCAATAGAATATGGATTTGTTCTTTTTTGCCCTTCTAATTATGTGCCAGATAACCAATATAAATTCAGTTAAAAAAAAAAAAAAAACCCACACCACATTGGTGGATCTGATTGTTTCTGGCAGCCAGTGGCTGAAACTTCATAATGTAATATGTTTGTGGTTGTCAGTACACGGAGGTTATATTTACTCCAAGGAAAATAAGACAGAAAAGCAAAGCAACTCTTCTAAGGTCAGGATGCACAAAATCAAAAATAGATATAAAATCTTTTGCTCCCTGGATTAATATTTTGGCACTGTCTTTAACTATTTTTTTTATACATCTGCAGCATTTGGTATGATTCAGATTACTTGGAAAAGATGAGGCCAAAAGTGACTATCTCCTTTTAAGGTCTGCTGAATGTAGTCCTATGTGAATAGTAGAAACTGTAAAATAAGATAAGGTGTTCTTGGGCTTCCCTGGTGGCGCAGTGGATAAGAATCCACCTGCCAATGCAGGGGACACGGGCTCGAGCCCTGGTCTAGGAAGATCCCACATGCCTCAGAGCAGCTAAGCCCGTGCGCCACAACTACTGAGCCTGTGCTCTAGACCCCGCACACCACAACTACTGAGCCCACGTGCTGCAACTACTGAAGCCGGCGCACCTAGAGCCCATGCTCCGCAGCAAGAGAAGCCACCGCAATGAGAAGCCCGAGCACCACAACGAAGAGTAGCCCCCACTGGCCACAACTAGAGAAAGCCTGAGCAGCAATGAAGACCCAATGCAGCCAAAAATAAATAAATTAATTAAAAAAAAAAAAAAGGTGTTCTCTTAAGGAAAAAAAATCCAAAACACTATACATGCTACATATGGAGAGATTTAAAAAATATTAATCCCAGCGCTGAAAAATCAGTAGTGCATATAACATCTTATGCTTTAATACTGTTATCTTGAGCATTTTAATGTGATTCACAAAAAAACTGTTACTCCCAATAAAAATGTAGAAAACAATGGTTTTATGTAGTATGAAATAACACATCAAAATAAAACTGTCAGTGTACTTCCGTTTCTCTATGGTATGCTCTAGTTTTTGCTCACATATGGAACTCAAAGTACTGGGGCTTTACACATGGAGACTCAAAAGAGATTTTAATGGTGATTAATGCTAATTCTAAATATATGTATTTTGATGAAAGCAAAAATCTATTTAATAAAAAGATTTAAGATGTTCAAAAAGAGTCCTATACAAACCTAAAAGAAGCTTTCTTCGAAAAATTGAATTTGTTCTTTTTTGAAAAATGACATCATCCAGGATATGTTTTTAATCAATTATCATTATAGATAATTCAGAGGACAACATGGATGGGAAAACAATGGTGTGATTAACTAGGCACTGACCTGGTGTCATGGCACCAGTCCAGGGAGAGCTTATTAGTTTGAGCTAGCAGTAAATATGAAACTGAGAGCATCGTAAATCACAACAGTAAGATTAATCTGAATGTGAATCAGATATATGGGCAAAACTGAGACATTCCCAGTTAGTCCAAAAACAGCTATATGAGGTCAGTGGAGAGAAAATAATAATTTTCATACACAGGTCTATGCATTACTGTTTCCATTTTATCTACAATTTTCAATGGAAAAAATTGGTCCTTATAATTAAATAAGAATTTTCCTTAATTAAATAAATAAAAAACAAAGGCCCTTAGGATTGCTGGTGATGCTAGTCAGGGCAAAATCTTTTGGGGGCGGGGGGTGGGCCTGTATTTTGTTTCTCAAAATGTTTTGTGCAGTCATATAGTCGAAGCTTGGAGAATCAGCACACCTTAAAGCCATAGTTTTAGCACCATAAACTCATTTTGTTTAGTTTGTTTGGCTCATCACAGTTTTCATTCCTAGAAAAACACTGTGACCCATTCTTTCCTGTGGCAGCCAATTAATTGGCTGGACCATATTAAACAGTGATAGAAAATTGATTGGAAGAGTTTTGAGCCCTGTTTTGATCCATCCCCAATTTATGTACATATAGTTAATTGGGATTTTAAAAAGAGCCTTGAATAATGACACTCTAAAACTTATTTCCACAGTAAGAAAGAGTATTCTAAAAGTTCACTACACTTGGGATTGTCAGGTAGATTCATTTCTTACCTGTCATGAATATGTTAACTTTGTTTGCAATATTTGATAATTGGTTAGAATCAGTAAGTTTGAGTTTTCATTACCTTGTTACTTCTGGATATGTCTCTGGTAATATGGCCATCAGAGGGAATGAAAAGAAGGAAAATACCTGCAAGGTAATTATTTGGTATTATGGTAAAATAGCAACAGTAAAATTGTTGCAATAAATATGATTTTTTTTTTTTTACTTTAAGAGAAAATTCAGTAAACCCAACTGTGTATGAAAACACAGCCAAAGCAGTACTAAATTAGTAATGTTAGCTAATCAGAAACAAACATGTGCTTCATCATACTCCTTTGGGGTTTCTATATGGGTATTCTTCCATTTATATATATTTATTTTTTAACCAGACATACTGACTCTATATAAAAAATATATTTCCCTACCATCGTCTGCTTATAAGCCAGCTGCTGTTGTTGCTTTGATACTTTCCATTAAGACCTACTTGTTCTTTCCCAGAGGCACTGAAAATGTTCACTGTGGTGTGAGTCATACTGATGGCTCCTTTCTGTTAGAGGATGAATCAGTGTGGGTTACATAATTCCATAATGGTTTAGGGGAGCAGAAGAAATGGCCTGTGTCTATCTTCTTATAGTTCAGTCCATTCCAGAAATCTATACACAAAAAGTAGTCTTTTCAATCTAGACCAAAGGCTTCTTCAAGCACTTTGATTGTCTTGGATTCACAGTAGAAGCAAAGCATGAATAGAATGGCCAACATAAAGTTATATTTCACATGTGACTATTACCCTAGGATGATGATACACCCTTTTTTCAACCTGTGTAAGAGAGAGTCAAATTAACTTAGTAAATTAAAAGATTATATCAAAGGACCTTAAAAGAGAAGAAAAAAAATCTATTTTTATGATTGGAAAAAATACAAAATTATACAGGGTAGGTGAAATTTTTATGTCATTCAATTTTGTTAGAATGTAGCAAGCTAATTAGATAAAATTAAATTTCAAGGTTGATTGATTTTTTAAATATTCATTTTAAGCACTGCATTTGGTGTTTATTATATTATACAGGAAATACCAAAGAAGGTCTGCTGCATCCAGGAATTAAATGAAACCTATACTGTCAATAGCCTAGCTGGGGCTTTCGATAAAGTATTATGACATTTCTATATTATGCAGCACCATAAAATGCTAAACATACATAGAACACAGGACTATAAGTTTCAAAAAGCGCATACTGGAAACTAGAGTGTTTGGCATTTATAGCTGGCTAGCACAGGAAGATAATGAGGAGTTTGATACCTTGGAAATCATAACTATGAAATATATAACAATAGTTTCCCATCAAGATGGATCGTATATCATGCAATATTGGAGGATAATTCAAGTCTGCAATGCAATCTGCTTTTCATTTCACGTGCAGGGTGATGGAAGCCATAATTTACCCAGGTAGTACTCATGTGGGAAATAGTGACAAATTTAGAGCAACTCATGACAAAAAAATCCACATAGCAAAAACATGAAAGATTTGATGTCCTCTTGGCTCCCAACTATTTTTCCCCCTACTATTCTTGCCCTTCTCCATAAGTGGAAAATCTTTGTGTTAATACAGTTTCATGATGAAATGCAAGTATTTCTTTAAAAATATAATAGGACATATACAATTATTGGGTAGTATTACCCAAATAGTTGATTGAGATAAAGTGGGATAAATCATTTACATGATGGTATCAAGGTCTCCAGGAAAATCTGAATTTAAATAATTGTCTACTAAAATCACTTCCCATGTTAAGATGTGCAATGACTCTTCTCTTATACACCAATTATTTCTTTATCAGAAAACTCTTTTATGTCATGTAGAAGTGGAGTTGAGGTGGCATAGGACCAGCATTTCTGGATTTTGAAAAGAGCTAAATGACTGATATTCTGCCTTGATTTTTCTTTTCAAGATTTAATAAAATACTGAGAGACAGTAGGAAGCCAGGAGTAATTGTTAGTGAACAATAGAATAATCCTTTGTGATCTGACAAAATAGTGGGAACTCTATGGTCTTTTCTCCATCATCTGTGTAGGCTTTGGCCAGCTGTCACTCAGGTTCTCCATCTTGTACCTCTAGATGAAAATACATTTAGTTAAAGAGATGGTTAAGAGGGAGTTTGGCAGTGTGGACCTGAGTTCTAGTTCCATCTCTGACCTTATTTCCTTTTTTTTTTTTATAATATGCAGCTATCTCTCCACTTTAGAATTTATTCCTAAAATCTAAAGACACTATATAAACAATGGAGCTTTTTTCTTTTCCTTTTTTTTTTCTAATTAGACTAAAGCTTACTAAAGCATTCCCAGCTTCATCTTCCTGAAAACCAAAAAAAAAAAAAAAAAAAAAAAAAAAATAGTTTGAACCAATAATCAAGAGACAGGCCTACCTTTTCATATCTGATGACAGTGGAATCATTTTAACACTTTAACTTTCAGTGCTTCAGTTTTATGCTTCATTTGTACTTATAACTATGGTCATAGTGGTAGCAAAACATATTCTAGCCTTTCAATTATCAAAGCTAACGTGAGAAAAAATTAAAATGAGGTTAATATAAATTCTCAATCATTTTTGTTTGGTGTTAAAATGTTTACTTTTGCAAATTTATATTTTTTTAATTGTGGGGGGAAGACATTGTTTCAATTGACTTGGATACTTTGGTTACTCTCACAGATAACACAGAAGGTAACATAAATTCCTGCATAAAATTCCAGTGAGAGAATGAATTTATGGTTATGACCAGGGGTCAGGGAGGTGGGGGGCGAGTGTGTTGGGGGGGAGGGATAGAATGGGAGTTTGGGATTGACATATACAGACTGCTATATTTAAAATAGATAACCAACAAGGACTGTATAGCACAGGGAAATTTGCTCAATATTCTGTAATAACCTAAATAGGAAAAGAAATTGAAAAAGAATAGATACATGTATATGTATAACTGAACCACTTTGCTGTACACCTGAAACTTAACACAACATTGTTAATCAACTATACTCCAATAGAAAATAAAAATAGAAAAAAAATTATTTAAGCATACAGGACCATCTTCCCAGTGTTCTTTACAGATTTTTAAACTTAATTCCTCTTATTTTTACCTAGGGATTGTTTTCTAAAGAGATTAAAAAACCAACCAACCAAACCAAAAAAACAGTTGTCAAGATGGTTGACATTTTGAATATTGTATTTTAATTTCATTATAGTCATTTTCCCCCTTAAAGTCAAGTAACTTTAATTTCTTTTACATTATTTTATGTCCTCTTTGCTAATTATGTAATCATTTCAGATGTTCTACTTGAGTGTCTTTATACCTATTCAAAATCATTTCTTTCATCTTATTCACCCTTCTAAAAATTTTGAACACAAATAAAAAGTTGTATGACATAAAAATAATACCAAAATTAAATCTTTTAGAAAAACTATCACATAGCAAGCACTCACAGAGAAGGTTTAGGTGAAATAGGCTTACACTTCAACAGCAGGGCTTAACTTAGATTTACATGTTTACCTACTTATAAACACCCTGACTTATATCACAAAGGAATTGTCAGAGCTTAAAGAAAATAAACATAAAAAAGAAAAAACAAATAGTTGAGAGAGACAGAGTAAAGGGACTATAAGGGCTACACTTTAATAAACCTCTTGATATATAGAAGTATAAATATATGTAATAGACATACTACAGTTAATAAAGGGTGTGTCACAAAGCTTTGGCCTCAAAGCTTTTGGCAATTAAAAGGGAACTAGTATCAGTTACAAGAATCACAGTGTTCCTAAGATTTAAGAATGAAAACAAAATAGAAAACCGTAATTCAGGAAAAAAATATCCAAAACTAAAGTTCTGAGAAATTTCTCTCATACCTTCTCATAAACAGGTATTGGATAATGAAATAGAAATATTCCTATAGTAAGTATAATGGCAATTTTATTGGAACATTTCTTATGGTGTTTCTCAATACAGACAACTGGCATAAAGTTACTGGGCAATTTAGTGAAAACCAATAAAAATGGTGTCAGACATTTTGGTTCAATGACCAGCTCTTGGTTTGATCCAAAGATAGAGTCAAAATATATAAAAGAATAAATATTTAGCATGCCAATCAAGCCTACATCTACAAATAATTCCCCATAGCCCACGTTTTGATACGGATTAAATAGCAAAAACATACATTTTCACCTGCCTGAAAGAACCTGCAGAGTACCTGTTGGGTACTGCAGATTAAGTGCTGAATCATACTCCTCAAAACTCAGTTAACAAAAATAGAGTCTTCATCTGCCTTTCTCATCTGAGATACAGTAGGACCTAATCTTTAGGAAAGGTATGGAGAAGAAATAATGCATTAGCCCAAAGGAATGTGTGAAATCCCCCCTTTTATTTAGGGACCATCAACCTTAAAAACATGTAGTTCTACTGTACTTGTGTGGAAATTCTATCTCTGGTTAGCCACAGGCTTCTTTAAGAGAGAGAAACTCAAATTCCAGTAGAATCAGTGCTACTGATGTTAACAAAAGGTGGACATGGGCTGTGATATTCATGGCAAGATGTGTTTCAGTAGAAGTAGTTGTTTTTAGTATATTTGAGGTCAGAACACCAATTACATTTAGTAACTATGAAAGTGATTTGAAAAGCACACAATGCTAAAAATATTGTTTTGATTTGTTTGGCTTTCCACAAAATTAAAAGTGAAATGCTACTACTCATTTGCCAGACATATCAACTATTTGGTCAAATTCATTTTGAGGGAATCTGGAGAATGTTCCATTGCTTTAAAAATTGCCTTTTTAGAAGAAAGAGTAGGCTTGCTCCCCATTCCCACACCCCAGGAGAGAAATGGTATAGAATAGAATTCTCCTGGAAAAAATTTTCAGGTCTGTATTCTCAAGGAAAAGTAATTTCTTATTTGCCCCCTCAGCTCCCTTCCAGGGCCACACAGCAGTTTTGTTCTATTGCTTTTTTTCCCCCCCTCCTGTAACCTTTCATTCTCACAGCACTGAAAAAGTTTAAACAAAAATGACTTTGTTTGGTTCTGCAGAATTAACACGACACTCAGGCTTATTTCTAATTGACTGCAGATGTTTTTTAAGCAGAGAAAAGCCTCAGCCTTGTGTGCATAATTCTTACACAGTCCTAATGGAGAGAAGTAAGTCCCAAATTAGCAACTTTTTAAAGTCAAATCTGGCTACGTGCTGCACAGACTTTGTTTTTTGTTGTTGTTTTTTGTTTTGGTTTGTTTTTTTTCAATTTTCAAAGGGTGTCCAGATAGAAAATGTTTAAAAATCTATACAGGGAAGGCACCATGTTTCTAAGAAACTTACAAAAGAAAGAAAGCTAAACTAATCATTGTGGCAGTGCATATATGTCTCCCCTCTGGTCCTCTGCCTTCAGAAACAGAACTTTAAAAAATTCACAAAAATGTTGATCTCTGCACAACAGAGCAACAAGCTTTGGAGGGAATGAGGTCAACTCAAGGGTTCTGTTTTGACTATCTTGAGTCTGAGTTGCTGACACGGACAAACTTGTGAAAACCAGCTGAAGAAAGGGACGCTCTGTGTTCTTTCGACTCCTGGCTTCAACAATTTGCCAGTAAAGATGTTACAACCTCATTGTTCCTTCCAGATCCAAGGCCATGTGTTTATGTGTTTAGAACAGCAAGTTTTGAGGCTGCTTATGCTGTCTTTTTTAAATATCACTTTGATTATTGAGAACCTCAGAATTAGGCAGTTTGTGTACAATGTCTCTGCTCCAGAGGCCTGACCGTGGAACTGACTAGGG
>NW_006789160.1:416402-431401 GCF_000442215.2 Lipotes vexillifer
GGGAAAGAATGCACTGCACAGCCCAAGGAAATTTGTGTTTTAGGTAGAGGAGGTGTGTGTCCTATTTTCTTCTTTCTTTTCGGCAAAAATTTCAGGACAGTTAAGCAAACTTTCAGAATATATGATTGCATCTAATGTGAAAATACAGAATCCCCAGAAATTACACATTCATGCTTGAGAACAAAACATTTGAGTGGTTAGAGGGAGGGGATAATAATGCTAATGAACAGATAGGTCGGCCCCTGGTTTATACTTGAGATTAGATTTAGACAGATAGTCGCATAAAGAAGAGGATTCCTGACTTTCCCCAGCATCTTCAGATCCTCACTCAACCTGTTGACATAATATTCTAGTCTGGAGTCCACTTGCTGCCCTCCAATCACTGGGTTTTTGTTGATTTCAGTAATACACTTGCATTTTTATAAAAGTTCACCTCCACGTACAGCATCAACACTAGGTTTTAGTGACCTAGAAAGCATGGACTTACCATGGATTTTGCCTCCACGGGATTATTTTCAAGGATTCGGTTATACGATCCTTCAGATTCTAATTTAGGTAGAGGAAGCAGCCTTTGGCATATAGTTTAAAATAAGACTTTTCAGCAAAGCTTAACATTTTGGGGAGAAAGGACAGAAAGATATATTAATCTCCTTTTTTCGGTAATTGATGATAGACCTTCCAGGAAGGAAGAGTCAAAGTTGATTACAACTTTGAGAAGCTAGAGATGGAATCTGACTTCTAGAGAAGTAGTAGTTCTCTTGCTCAAGCAAAATGTTTATGAAAAGAGAAAAGTCATGAGAGCATGTCTTACTGCTTTTGTGCCACATTGTAGGAAATTGTCATTAATAAACTATCTCATGAAACATTAAAAATGTAGGAACTTCTGAAATTGCCTTAATAATAAGACACTGTTCCTGATAGTTGGGAAGTTTTAATGGGTTTAGTCCATCTCTGTACATATGAGAAGATTTGGGGCTTTAATGATAAATAATTAGTATGATATCTAAAAGTGTAAATAGCAATATGAAAGTCTAGGAAAGAAGAATCGTTGGAGACACGAGAGATGTCTTTATAAATACCATACACTCAAGAGTTCTTACAGATTAAGAGGTGTTAAACTTCTATATGCCAAGTATCATACCTATCTAACCTGTTATTTTACCAAGCAAAGGCCAAAAGGGTTTGAATATAGGTGTTAACAAATTATAAAACATATTTAACATTTAGAAAGAAAGAAAACACCAAAAACTCTAGAAAACTAAACCAACACCTGCTTCTTTCAAAGCTTGAAGGAAAAGGGGATTATTTTTGAAACATGTTCACATTCAAATAGCGGTAGAAAGACTTGAATTATCCGTATTCAAGGAAAACATTTTAAGCCAATTTCAGCCAAGAAGACTAACTCAGAATATTGTAACTAGTGAATAGTTGTGTTTTTTTGTGTGTGTGTTTTTTTTTTTTCCACACAATACCAGAGAGCTTGGGCACACTGACATGGAGGGATTTATATCCATGAAACAAAGCCTTTCCCCAATGCCTTCGAAGTTCAATATTAAGCAGTTCCAAATGCACTTAATTTTTGGTTTCTTTTCCTTCAGGTTTTAGTCCCTGTTTGTTACCTGCTCTGTTTATTTACCTCTAAAGCACTATAGTGAATAGCTTTTAGCTGAATAACATCGGCTTTTAAAAGGGAATCCATAGGGTGCTATTCTCAGGTTATCTTGTAATTCACCGTTTTTAATGGATGGGTCTTTTTGTTGAACTAAGGATTTCCGACCTTTAAGACTGTTAGTATTTCTAGGTGATATTTACTCTGTTGATCTCTGGCTTTCATTGTCTCTTTGCACTCTTGGTGTGCAGTTTCTATGTTTAAACTAGTGATTTCATGTATTCTGAAACTAAACAATCTCTTTTGTTTGTATACTTTCTGGTCTGGGCCTATGGAAACACTCTCCTGATGTACGAGAGAGATGTTGAAATCTTGGTTTCAGATAAATTCTAGTGCTTCTTGTTGGAGGAGAGGAGTCCCTTGATGTGGCTTAACAACTCTGATTTATTTTCTATTTGATTTTTGTTCATTATAGCTCATAATATCAGGTCTTGGCATATCAGAAAGGAGGAAAAGAAAAAATAAATGTCTACAAGTTCTTCACACTGTGGTTTATTTGCTACTTTCTGGGAATGATCAAGGCTAAACTGGTACACCTAAAGTAATGCTGTTTATTCCCCAAAGATAATATCAGGTTACAAACTATCTACCAGATGGTTTGAGGTCAATTCTCCTAGGCTGGGGTAAGGTTGAGAGGATATGCCTACAATTACCAGTGAAATATTGTTTTAAAAAATGCTTAAGGAGGTTGTAAAGGAAAGAATCAAATAAAGGGGTGTGTGAAAGTGGAAAGGGTCAGTGGAAGGAACACTTTTTATCTTAATAATTTGTTCTACCCTTAATGGGCTCATAAGCCCATAAGCAAGGTTGAACCTTCAGTGAACATCACCTGGAGTTATGAGATTCACCCCTTCTGCTCTCAGCCAGTCTGCCTGGATCCCTGTCCCATGGAATAGCCCCTGGAATGAGAAGCTGGAATGGGAGTGGCATGATGACTGTGATTCACTGCCCCCTAAAGTGGATGCTGTCCAATCTTCCCCAATGACTCCTATGTTAGCTAAGCAATACCGTTTGTGGAGAACATGGAAACCTCTCAGGAGTCTTCGAAGAATAAAAGCAGTAATCAAAAGTGAGGTACTTAAGCAGTCCCAACAAGCAAGAAAATGCAACAAATACCATTCCATTTACTGGCTTTCAAAAATTGAAAAAAAGGAGATTTAGCACCAAAGTGCATTTAAGAAAGAAAAATCAAGACAGTATAGCAGAAGCTGGGGGAGGAGGGAACACATAGAGTAAAAATTCCCTCTGAGCCCATGGAAAGCAATAAGAGTTCTCATTTAACCTCAGAAAATGACTTGAGAATCACTTGCACTTTGAAACGATTCTAAATTGCAAACTAATTTCCCAGTGGGATATGTTGATGGCCTACTGTACACAGCATAAATAATGAGTTTGCAACCAGGACCCCAAATAAAGCAGTGCACGTTCGTGGAATTTATGAACATTTTTATTCCCCATCTGACACTGCAATGTTAATGCTCCCAGTTAGGAGTTTTACTGTGTCAGCAGGTGAATTCCCTGGTAGTAAATCGAGCTTTAATGGAACACGCTGGTAGGAATGATTATGCTGTTGCACTGTAAAACTCTGGTGTCAGTATTAGACTTCTAGAATACTTGGACACAGCCTGCTACCTACCCTGATTGCAGATGCTCTTGGCTGTTTGACTTTTAATGCTACACTTCAAATTGGCCATGGCAAAGTAAGATTTCTAACTTATAAAGAATTTTAGACCTGGAAAATATAATAACATCTAACCAACCCTTCTTTTCTGTACAAGAAAGAAATCTGAGGCTTGAGGAGTTACATGACTGGTTAGATGATACCCATTATAAGTGGGAGAACTGGGGTGCTAACCTAGACTCCTCTGGTCCTTTACTGCTCTGTTCCTGTCTCTCTTGAGGATGCTGCCTTTTGCCAAAAAAAAAAAAAAAAGGTGAATGCAATAAATTTTATAAACGTGTTTAAGAAAACCAGACAAAAATATGAATCTGAAGTATAACTTCATAACAGAAAACAAAGCATACAACCTGTTATATCTGAATATTCAGATGTCTCTGACTGGGAGACAGACATACAATGAGAAGTCTACAAGCAAGTAATAGTAATAATAAAGATATTACTAGACTGGATGTCACTGCAGAGTTTTTATGATGCCTATAAATAACTCACTGAGGTTAAGATCAGACGATCCTTACCTGCCTTCAAAAGTGAAGAAATAGGAACAATCAATGTTTCTTTTTTTTTTTAAGACATTTTGCCCTTAAGTACTCAGCCTGTATCTCTTAAGAACCAGGATATTTTCCAACGTAACCACAGTATGTTCATCACATTCAACACATATAACATTGATACAATACTAATATCTAATAAATACTCCCTGTTAAATTTTCTCCAGTTGCCCAATAATGGCCTTATGACTCCTTCCCCTCTCCCCTACCTGGATCCCATCAAGAACCATTCCATTTATTTAGTTCTTATACTGCCTTATTTCATTTTCTTCTTTTTTTAAAAAATTTTTGATAAATTTAAAAAATAAAATAAAATTTTTTTTTTTTTTTTTTTTTTACAGCAGACTCTTATTAGTTATCTATTTTATACATATTAGTGTATGTATGTCAATCCCAATCTCCCATTCATCACACCACCACCACCACCACTTACCCGCCTTGGCGTCCGTACATTTGTTCTCTACATCTGTGTTTCTATTTCTGCCCTGCAAACTGGTTCATCTGTACCATTTTTCTAGGTTCCACATATATGCATTAACATACGATATTTATTTTTCTCTTTATGACTTACTTCACTCTGTATGACAGTCTCTGGATCCATCCATGTCTCTACAAATGACCCAATTTTGTTCCTGTTTGTGGCTGAATAATATTCCATCGTATATATGTACCATATCTTCTTTATCCATTCATCTGTTGATGGACATTTATGTTGATTCCATGACCTGGCTATTGTAAATACTGCTGCAATGAACATTGGGGTACATGTGTCTTTTTGAATTATGGTTTTCTTTGGGTATATGTCCAGTAGTGGGATTGCTGGATCATATGGTAATTCTATTTTTAGTTTTTTAAGGAACCTCCATACTGTTCTCCATAGGGTATATCAATTTACATTTCCCCCAACAGTGCAAGAGGGTTCCCTTTTCTCCACACCCTCTCCAGCATTTGTTGTTTGTAGATTTTCTGATGATGCCCATTCTAAATGGTGTGAGGTGATACCTCATTGTAGTTTTGATTTACATTTCTCTAATAATTAGTGATGTTGAGCAGCTTTTCATGTGCTTCTTGGCCATCTATATGTCTTCTTTGGAGAAATGTCTATTTAGGTCTTCTGCTCATTTTTTGATTGGGTTGTTTGTTTTTTTAATATTGAGCTGCATGAGCTGTTTATATATTTTGGAGATTAATTCTTTGTCCATTGATTTGTTTGCAAATATTTTCTCCCATTCTGAGGGTTATCTTTTCATCTTGTTTGTAGTTTCCTTTGCTTTGCAAAAGCTTTTAAGTTTCATTAGATCCTATTTGTTTATTTTCATTTTTATTTCCTTTACTGTAGGAGGTGGATCAAAAAAGATTTTGCTGTGATTTATATCAAAGAGTGTTCTTCCTATGTTTTCCTCTAAGAGTTTTATAGTGTCCAGTCTTACATTTAGGTCTCTAATCCATTTTGAGCTTATTTTTGTGTATGATGTTAGGGAGTGTTCTAATTTCATTCTTTTACATGTAGCTGTCCAGTTTTCCCAGCACCACTTATTGAAGAGACTGTCTTTTCTCCATTGTAATTGATGTTTCTTAAGGAAGGCTTATGTTCCATGTGGCTTAGGAAGGTGTAGCCTGAGTATACTCAGCCATAATTCTTCTGAGATCATTCAGGTGTGTCTGTACTGTGGAAGACATGTGGTTTCCTCCACAGGAGCAATGTCCAAATTCTTAGCCACTTATCCCAGTGTGTTTACTCTGCTACATGTTATGGATTCTGCCCCTCAAAGCTGTTCCATTTATACAAACTTTGTCAAGCATCCTGCCCTTCACATAGCTGGCAAATAGTGTTGCTTTACTGTACCTTCTTCATTAGACCCCCAAGCCTAAAAGTAAGATCTGAGTTCTTGCCCAGCATAAGGATTGATACCACCATTTGAAAGCTGTTCCATCGGGACTCGGGTGTCAACCAGCAATCCTTACCTCATTGGTTCCTTTTCCTCCTCTTTCCATCAACTATTTTAGTCAACCCTCTTTTCAAATCCAAAAGCAGAAACAAAAGACTTACTTGGCCATGTATCTCCCTTTAGCTCTTACTCTGCCAAACTTCTATAAAGAGCAACCTGCCCTCCTAGCACTTCCACACTTCTACCCCTTTCTTGTGAACACACACCTGCCACCCCACCCAGATACTTTTCACCAAAATTGTCCGTGACTTTCCAGATACTCATGTCAAATAACATGTTTAATTCTTCAACCTACTAAGCTTCTCTGCTGAATCTGTCCCTGGAGAACATCTCCTCCTTCTTGTAACCCCTCTTCCTTTGGTATAGTGACTCTGTCCCGATTTTCCTGCAGCTGTTCTTGACAATTCTCAACAGGTTTCCATTTCTATCTGTTATATGTTGGTGTTCCTCAGGATTACATCATTAGTCTTTGTTTTTGTCCCATTTCACCCACTCTCTTTGGGTGAAAATATGGATCTTGTGGCTGCAACTACCATTTGTATAACTCCCAGATCTGCATTTCTAATCTAGACCTCTCTTCTGTGTAATAGACAAATATGTTCTACTGTCAACTAAGCTTCTTTTGCAGAAATTTACATATACATTTCTATCTATATAGATGCAAATCTGGAGACAGCACCTTCTTAATTAAATCTACCTCATCCTTCCACCTTCTCATCTTGAGTGACATTTTCATCCACCCAGTTGACTAAATCAGGTAACCCAAGGATGTGCTCTTTATTTCTCACTCTTCCTTAAATTTCCAATCCAGTTAGTGACACCAATTCTATATATATTCTCTCATCTTATTGTCTCTCAAATCTTCTGCTTCTTCACTATCCCAGCTCCACTGCCTTAGTTCAGACCAATCAGCTCCCTCCCAGATTATGGGTTACTGAAATGGCAAGCTAAGTGGTTTTCCTGCCTTACCTACGTCTTCCTCCTTTCCTTCCTCCCAATGTAGATAGTGAGATGAAAAACATTCTTTGAATGCTCCACATTAGTAAGGTTAAAAGCCAAGCTTCTTCATATGACAGTGAAGACTCTGACATTTCTTGCCTTTCTACCCTACAGTCTGGAGCACATGCTAAATTGCCAGAAAAGTTTGGCCTCTCTCATCTCTATCACAGCATTTATATAGAGCCTTGTTCTTGGTGTTCATCTTCTCCCTTCTCCATAAGCTCCAAAGTGGGAGATAGGGACCATGTCCTGTAACACCTCACAATGCCTGGTTGCTAGTAAGTACTCAGTAATATTTCTTAAGCAAACAGATGGCCAAGTATCCAAAGTACATTATTATAATTGTGATCATACATTCTCAAGTATATGCTTTCATGTATTTTTAATCTTTTTGTTCCATTATATGCATTTACAAAATATCAAACGGTGCATTGCATTTCTTTTTCAATTCTTACCTAGCTCTTTAAGCTAATAATAAACGTATTAATTAAGGACTTATTTTTTCTCAAGCATGTTTTATTACTTGCATTAATTTACTTATTTAATTTCTCCAATAACTACATAGATAGTTATTCATCTTATCTCTATTTTATATGTGAGAAAACTGATGCAGAGAGAGGAGCAGAGTGGACCTTGGAAGCCAGAGGGTGTGGAGTCCAGAACCCAGCTTTTTAACTGTTCTGACATCCTGCCAGACATCAGTGTTACACTGCCTTGGGGTAGCGCTTCATCCTAGGTTTCCATTCTATTCATTATTATTATTTTTTTAATACCATTTATAATCTAGGGTGATTCTTTTTAAGTTGAAGTATAGTTGATTTACAGTGTTGTGTTAGTTTTAGGTGTACAGCAAAGTGATTCAGTTATACATACATATATATATACATATTTTTTCAGATTCTTTTCCCTTATACATTTTTTGTACACTCCTTAGAGCTTGATTTTCACAGGTTCAAGCATCAATTGCAATACACTTCCCAACTTGAAGATGATGCCTCTTCCCAAGACTAGCCTATTCTTGTTTCTAGCAGTCTATAATATGTACATAGGTTGAAGAAATGTTTAAATACAAAGTGTACTGAGAGGATTAAGAGAAATAGCCATGTATGAGTGGCAAAAACTATTAAAATCTAAAAGTGCTTAAACATTCCCTTCAGAATCCAAAGGCAGTAAAAGATATTTAAAATATATTTAGAACATCTATCCAAAGGGTGCCGTAAAAGATATCTAACAGTGATGGAGCATCCTTTTGCATTTTTTGCTATTTGTTGACTGAATTACGAGTGAGACATAGGCCAATCAGTGCCCATGACATGAAGAGCTCTCAATATGTTCATATACCTCCAGAGTCACATAATCCAGAAACCTCCAACTATTATAAAATCTTTAAAAATAAGGTTTAATATTTTTATTCTAAAATACATGCTTCCAAGTGCTAAGTTCCTTGTAGAGTATTATGACTTGTGTCAGGGTAATGGTGACAGAAGGAATAAATCTGTTCATTTGTTTATGCCCACAGTTGGAAACAAAGTGAGTATCAGCCAGCATAATTCAGTTGACATTATTCTAAAATATCCTCCTCCCACATGAAGCAGGATTTCATATTTGCAGAAAATATTTATCCCAAGCTGCAAGCAAAATTACATTGACTCTTTGTTTCAGACTATTAATCACAATATTTAGGTAGGTTGCAAATGCCAAGTCAGGTGTCTTTCAACACATTGTAAGAATGAGGAATGTGGTGGAAAAGATTATACATTCTTAGAAGGGCTGCAATGATTTATTCAATTTGTAATGGATATCAGTGGGATAGCAGCATAGCCTGCACTTACCAACTTCTGACCAAGCAGATGGTCATTTTGTCACTGGCTAACTTGGATTGTTCAGTGTAGATCCATAACAGTGTGATCTGGCCACATTTGTCAAAAGAAGCTGAGGGAAGTGGGCCATTTGTTCACCTAGTCTTCACATTTGCTTGAATGCCAAGTGGAAGATACGAAGACATTTTATTGTCTGAACTGTGACTGTGTCCCAAGCTCTACAGTGAAATTCAAAGTCAAATTACTTTCTCTTAACTCTCATCACAGCATGATTTTTAAATTAAAAATAAGTGTTTGCCCTTTCCTTTTTAGTTGCTAATTATCCCTGTATGTAAAAGGCATGAGAAGTTAAGCAGCAAAACCCAGTAATACAGACTTGTTTTTGGTGGAAAGTAATGTTCTAAATTAACTCATTTATTTCTTTTATAAGCCTTTGTTACTGATACCTACCATGTATCTGTCACAGAACTGGGCAACAGGAATGCAAATACAGAGATGGCTCCTCTGCTTTCAAGAAGGTTATAATTTCTTGGAGAAGACACAGAAAGTTAGGTTACAGTGGAATATAAGTGCTTTAGCAGTAATATGAATAAACGCTATGGAAAACAAATTTTTAAAACTTACACATTTTGGGGTTTAGCTGATAGCCTTATAGAGAAGAAATCTTTGCCTCAATCAGTGAATAGAAACTGACCTTAAAAGGTGGGTTGCCTTGTATAGGAGTGCAAAAACATTGCTTCAGAATGGTCTGATCTATCTTTCAACTTCTGCAGCTACAGTGGAGGTGACTATGAATTGGGAAGGAGTGAAAAAGGAAGTGACCTTTCTACTGGATCAAAGGAAAAACCTGGAGGTAAATGACCTTGAGCTTTTATCTCAGAAGTTATTTTTATTTCATCTCAATTTGAGATTTATAAATCTCTACCCATCACAGACATGAAGTTGGGATGCATTTGCAAACATTTCAAGACACTGGAAAGATTTCATACCTTTCAATGGCTACAAACATTCCTTAGATTTAGGCAATAGAAATTAGGAATCAGATTTATCAAAATGATTCAAACAAAGAATTGTGATTAATAGAGGCATAGAGGGCTCATGGATGAAATTTGACAAACTGCAGTTGTCGAGACTGAGAATTCTACACTATTATCTTGGAGGATTTCACACCCCAACACAGCCAGTCTTTCACAGACAACAAGAGAAGCCAGAGCCAGAGAATTATAATGATGAGGGGCAATCCAAATGAAAACCCCTATCAAGACCCCTCATCCCATTGCTTCTAGATAAGGTGACAAATACCACTGTGAGGCGGCAATCCCATTTAATAGGTTGCAGTTATACCTGCACATCACTTACTTTTCATGTTACATATGGCCCAAAGGTGAATGGTGTATTGTTTAGCTGCACATTTCTTGGCATGTCAGTGACTCTCCATAAATATTTACAGGATGAATGAATACACTGTAAATTGTTCATTCCACAAAGTACTCTTTCCTCCATATTAATCTTTTATTAGTTATGATAAAGTTCATGTTAAAAGAATCCCTTCTGCTCTTGTTAAATACAGGTCTTAGAAGGGAAAGGATGTACCAAACTTGTGTAGCTACTACTGAGTTATTCCAGTTCGATAGACCATGGAAAGCAGTTCTGAAACGGGGGTTCTTCGGTTGGAGAGATCCTCCTTGTGGAATTGCTTCCTTTTTCACCTACAGGTCTTGCCGTTCTATAAATATAGCTTAAATTGACAAAAAATATAGCAATCTGAGTTCGGTAGATTCTCACGGTGTGTGTGAGATTGATAACTCTTTTGGTGAGACAGGAGTTTACGTGGGACCCAAAAAGCTGTCATGAGTGATATATCTATAATGACTCTTGTGGAAAAAGTCACTTCATGTGACTCTATCTTTATTAATTACCAACAGAGACGTTTCTCAAAGTCCAGACCATGTTAAAAAAAACAAAGAAAGGCATTTTAAGCCATTTTACAGGAAAGGAGAGAATTTAAAAGTTTTTCAAAAACTATCAGAAGATAGCTTAAATTTTACAATACCCATCAAGGATCCAAATAACCAAAAGCCAAAATAATCCAAATCTGGCATTGTATCTACTATAATTCACACTATTGATTTCAGACTAGCAATAATGTCCTAGTTCTTCCTGAATCACAGAATAAAAATTAAAGTTAGAATAATTTTATTGGTATGTATATTTGATAATGTTCTGTTTATGTGTGAATATTGGTCAATCATATAAATATTACACATTCACTCATTCAAAAAAGCAATTTTTTCCTACTATTTGAGAGAGAGTATGCTGGACACTGGGGGTACAGATAAATTGACTGCACTCAAGAAGCTTAAAATCTAATGAATTAAAACTGGAACTTTGTGTTTGTTTTGTCATATCACTCTGGCCCATTGACTGTCACATTTGACTAAGATGATGGATTCACAGCCATTGTGCAAAAAAGGTGGGGAAAAAGGACATCAGAAAGAAGGAAAGGCTAACAAAAGGCCTTTTATCATTTATATTAATGGCAGCACCTTATTATTAGTATTATTTTTACAAAAAACTACTTTTTCCATCAAATTGAAAATCTGCTTTTAGGATACATCAGGCCAAAACTCATTCAAGAAATAACTACAGCCTCGTGGTGGTAAAGAAAATTCAAGGCAACTGAAATCATAAATAGCTCATTGTTCAACTTAATTGTTTTTTCTCCTCTCAATACTGCCTGTTACCATTTTGCAATTGGAATGCTTTCCATCGGTGCCTTTACTTGAAATGTGTGAACACCGTTGATGAAAACTATTATCGCTCTCTTAGTCTTCGAGCTACTTTTTGTTGACACACTCACAACCAGAAAAACATTAGCTCAGTCATACACTTGATCTTATGTATGCATTATGTCCCATGTTCAAATACACACATGCAGAAATATTATCCGTGTACAATTATTGGTAATTGTGAAAGTTATGTTGGGTTCTTTTAAATATTCAGGGTAGTATTAAATGTAAAGACTCTAGTGTATTAATAAATAAAAACAATAGAACATATTAATTTAGCAAATATTGGTTCTTGATATTTATTCTTCCAATAAAGTGTTTTATTCAGTTTTCTCTCTCACATGTTTTACATATTCTTCTCACAAGGCTACCATGGTGACCACGTACTACTCCAGAGGGCACTATTCACATCATTGTATATTCAGTTATTGTATTCTTCATTTCTGATTGGGACTTTTTATCTTTTTTAGTTCATTGTTAAAATTCTCACTGGGTTCATCTATTCTTTTCCCTAATTCAGTTAACATTTTTATTACCAATGTTTTGAATTCTTCATCCGGTAAACTGTTTATTTCTGTTTCATTATTTTTTTTTCCAGGAGTTTTCTCTTGCTCTTTCAATTGAGAGCAGTTCCTCTGCTTTTTCATTTTGTTTAACTTTCTCTGCCTCTATGAATTTAGGTGAAACAGTTACCTGTGGCGGGTGGCGTCTGATCCCAAGTTGCTGGAGCAGAAGACCTGAGGGCTGAGCCCAAGCTGGCTCTGTTCCCTTTAAGTATATGCTTCCCCCTCTCCCAGTGCTGCAGGGGGGCCCATGCAGGTTATTGGCTCACGTCAGCCACAGACAGAGGTCTGAGCTCTCTCCAATGCAGTGCCTGTGCAGGTGCCCCCAGTTGTTTTCCTCGCTTTGCTCAGACAGAGCCTTGGGTGCAAGTCCCCTTTGTCCCTTGCAGCAAATCACCATCCCCAGCCTGTCACCCCTGCCCTGCTGTGGAGCCACACTGTAAGGCAGGCAGGGCTTGCGTCGACTCTCAGCATATCTCAGGGCATCAGCTATGATAGGGTGGCTGCTGTTAAGAGTTCTGGTCTGCTTCTGATGCATTTCTTGAATAAGCACCAACAATGGCCACAGCCACCCTACCTGGGCTCTGCCCCAAAAGAACAGGTTCCCTCTGCATCCCATGGCCTAGTTTTCTCCCCAGTCATGGCCACTCTAGATCCAGTGCTGTGCCATGATGTGGAATGAGTGCTGTGCCATGATGTGGGCTGGAGCATTCACTTGGCTTGGGTTGGGGCATGTGTCAAAGTGGTAGCAGGAAACCAGACAGCCACGCGAACAGTCCTTTCTCCACCCTCTCCGCTCTGCCTCCGGGGCAAGCCAGTCCACACACATGCCTCATGAGTGGAGTCCAGCTTCCCACAGTCCTCCTGTTATTCTTCCAAACAAACAAGGGGGCTCATCTCCCCTGTTTAGGAACCCAGGACTGGGGTGCCCAATCTGTGGCTTTCACTGCTCAGTCCCCACCCCACCCATAGCAGGTCTCCACCCGTGTATCTTCCTTTTTCTCTGAGTCCCCTCCCAAGGGCAAAGGTCCTGACCTGAACTCTTTTCTTCCCTTCCTACCTCATTACGTGTGGATCTTTCTTGAAGCCTTGGTTGTACAGGAGTCTTTTCTGCAAGTTTCCAGTTAGTTTTCAGTGAGAATTGTTCCACATGTAGAGGTTTTTTTTTTTTTTTTTTGCGGTACGCGGGCCTCTCACTGTTGTGGCCTCTCCCGTTGCAGAGCACAGGCTCCGGACGCACAGGCTCAGCGGTCATGGCTCACGGGCCCAGCCGCTCTGCGGCATGTGGGATCTTCCCGGACCAGGGCACGAACCCGCGTCCCCTGCATCGGCAGGCGGACTCTCAACCACTGCGCCACCAGGGAAGCCCCGTAGAGGTATTTTTAATGTGTTCATGGGGGGAAGTGAGTTTCACGTCCTCTTACTCTGCCATCTTGATTGATCTCTGATCATGCTTTAAAAAAAATAATTTTGAAAATGGTTCTGATGAACCTAGGGTCAGGACAGGAATAAAGACGCAGACGTAGAGAATGGACTTGAGGACATGGGGAGGGGAAAGGGTAAGCTGGGACGAAGGAGAGGATAGCATTGACCTATATACACTAACAAATGTAAAATAGCTAGTGGGAAGCAGCCGCATAGCACAGGCAGATCAGCTTGGTGCTTTGTGACCACCTAGCCGGGTGGGATAGGGAGGGTGGGAGGGAGACGCAAGAGGGAGAGGATATGGGGATATATGTATACATACAGCTGATTCACTTTGTTATACAGCAGAAACTAACACAACATTACAAAGCAATTATACTCCAATAGAGATATTAAAAAAATAATAATTTTGTAGCTAATTTCATTTATGATGTCCTTTCTTAAAACCTCCCTTTCTAAAACGACTCGTTGAAGAACTCTCATTTATGTGTCTTTATCATGATTATTGCCCACACATTCCCTTGATGTTTATAGTCTGCATGTACAAAATAAACTGTGTAAGATACCACAACATATAATCAATGGAACCATTACCTATTTGGTTCTTCCATTGTATAACTCATGCTTCTGAGTTTCTCTATTATTTTTTGAAAGGATATAACAAAAAGTTCTTAGTAGATGGCACAGATACCTCTAAACCCAAATAATCTAAATATTCTATGTCAATATCTAGTCATTTAGATGGAATATTTGTGCAGCTCAATCAGTGGCATATAAGCCATTTCTATGCTTGAATAGATTTGCAGCTGATTAATTTGTAGCACACAGTATCTCTTCCTGGGGAGTATGTTAATTTCATATAGGTATTTTATGATGGTGGTGTGTAAGCATGCACAAGTCCGTGTGTGTGTGTGTGTGTGTGTGTGTGTGTGTGTGTGTGTGTGTGTGCTTTCAACACATACCTCCTGTTTCTCTGGGATTATCCAGAAAAGCATTTTCCAGAGAGCTTTATTTCTAAGCTTCACATGAACATCTGGAGATTTCAAGGTGAAAATGATTCCTCATGGTTTGGTTTTAACAAGGTGGCTAGCACAAACTGAAAGGGATTAAGGCAGATAATGTGACCACACAACAGTTTCCTCCCTTATAAACATTTAAAATCACTGATCAGAATTTTAATTCTATCTGCTAAGTAATGCAGGTCCCCAGAGCAGAGGTTATGCACACGGCCACAGGTTGGAGTCCTTAGCTGCTTTTTCATTACATTGTCACTGCAATTTCTGCTAGCCTCTCTGGTGATGAAGCAAGGCACGTTTGAGTCCGATGGTTAATCCTTTCATTTATTTTTTCAGTAGGAAAAGAAAGCATGATTTTAAAGACCATTTGACCATTGCTGGATAAGGACAGCCCTATAAAACTTAGACCCAAATATTCTTAACTTATCAATTGACATATTTTAGAACAGTCTCTGGTTCCTCCTGCTACGCTGTTTTAGAATGATTTAAGTTAGTGTATTTACATATAATTCTTGGAAGAAAGACGATCTTTCCCTCACA
>NW_006789160.1:431411-433796 GCF_000442215.2 Lipotes vexillifer
TGGAGTACTCATTGCCAGGCAGCAGAGATGGGCTGTGTTAATGTCAATTTCTTTGCTTTTTATAAATGCCACTTGTGTTACCAGCATTGATTTGAAGGTGATGTAATTTTCTTGCAAATCCATTCATTTTATAGGTTTTTGGCAAGCCCCACTGCTGTGTTGATTAGATATAGTAACTGTGTCTATTTAAACAGGGTTTTAAATGCTTGGCTAGACTTTCTGTATTGGCTGGATAATGAGACATATAGTAGATGCTTTAACTTAAGGTTGTGCTAAGCAATGATTTGACACATACCTTAGTGTTTAGCCATTTGTGATAATAAGCCCTTTAATTGTGGAGTTAATTGTAGGTACCTGCAAGACATACCTTTAAGTGATCCTGACAAATAAGATACAGACTCTCCACCCTCTTTAGGTGGCTTTTTTCTAAGTGTTTCTCAAAGCGCAGCCCTCAGATGAGGAGCAAAATCAGCATCATTTGGGAACATGTTCGAAATGCAAATTCTTGGCCCCAGCCCAGACCCACTGAATAAGAAACTCTGGAGATGGGGCCCAGTAATCTGTGCTTTAAAAAGCCCTCCCGGTGATTCTTCTCTTGATAGTTTGAGAACAGCTGGTTATAAGAAAATCCCTGACACACAGTCCTGCTGTATTTTGGCACCAAACAATTCAACATGAGTCACTTTTATAATTACTCTTAATGAATTAACCTTCTATATTGAAATTATCAAATGCTGGAAAATCATTTAATATTAATGAAGACCTATCAGTTATCTCTTAATTTTTGAACATTTATCTTTACGCTGTTAGATGGTGGCGTATTACACACGTATTAGGATTGAAGTTCAGGGTGAGGGAAAGCAGCTAATTTTCTTTATCTCCCCTTGCCTCCTCTTTTCATTATCCAAAGAAGTTAAACATCACATGCTCCATTACACAAGATGCAGCCTTTATTATCTTTTATCTCTTCCTGAACCCTTTCTATAAATGCTACTTGATTACTCTTGCATGTTGAGATAGACATTAGAATAATCAAAACATCGAGAAAGTGATGCCTGGTTAATCTAGGGCAGTACAGCTTCCATGACACAGATAAATGAGTTGAGGTTGATGCAAACGTAAGTTCTAGTGGATACGCTGAGATGATGTTTTACAGAAGGTAGGTGAGAGACTTGATGCTAGCAAATAAACAAGCAAAATGGTAATATATTTTCCAACAAAAGAAGTGTTAAATTCCCTAGAGAAAAGAAGATCCCTGATAATTTCGATATCTGAAATTCACCACAGTTAATTCTTTAAGGTGATTAATTTGGTTGTTCATTTGTGCACTCATCAAATATTAATTGTGACGTTTTCTTTTTGCTTGCTTTAAGCCGAGCTGAAACTGTGTTTCCAGAATTCCCTTTCCAGCATAGTTCCAGATTAGTGTGGGCCACAAGACAAGAGACATTTTGCGTGAGATTTGGAAGACAGAAGTGAAGCATAGCCAGGGCGCTTCAGGGCACTGTGTCGCTTACACCTTGGCTCACCTTGTTGAAATGGGACAACAGCCAGGGCTGCAGTGTTTCCAGGTCCTTTTGGATACCTTCCTCTAGCTTCTCAGATTCCTGCACCACTTGTCAGGTTATCTTAAGAAAATACCTGCTTCTCCTGCAGGTCCATCTGTAATCAAAGGTAGATCCTTAGAGGTTGTTAGAGACCTGTATGAGTTCCACTTCACCCTTGTGGATTCCAGCTTGTCTTCACAGTTCCCGATGTCTCCTTGTTCAGTCCTCACCCTCTACTTCTCATCCATCTTTCCTGCAGGGCTGCCTACTCCATCCATGAACACAGGAGCAATAGCTTCAGACAGACTCTTCAACCAGCTCTCACAATTTCATAAGGTCAGATCCCCATAATAAGAATACCTATCCTTTGTTAGTTAGCACTCCTAGTGTTTCTACTTCTCTGATCAAACGATGATACAAAATTTGGTACTAGAAATGGCGCCAGAAGAACTGAATCTGAAACTGATCATTTCTTCCAATTAGTTCTGCATTTTCTAGAATTGATTCTCTGCTTTGTTTAGATTTAAAGACATCACTGGCCCTATTTCCAATGGTAAAGTGGCCAAAGCATACAGTGGCAAAGCATTTACTTATTACCTGCAACCAAGTGCATTTGGAAGGCAAAACTTTAGTGAGCAAGGATGTGTTGGCAAAATCCAAAAATCTCTGTGACTTACAAGTCACAAAGATATATTTCTGGCTCATAATACTGGGGACCCTTTCAGAGGGGCTGCAGCTGCACTCCAGCTGTCTTTTCATCTTGTACAGCAGGCAGAAGGAGCCGTCCTGATCTGGGGAATGCCCCTCTCATGGCAGAAGGGATAGGAAAGAGGGCTGG
>NW_006789160.1:434033-526350 GCF_000442215.2 Lipotes vexillifer
TGCAGGATTGTTTTATCCTCTTTCAAAGAATGGGAAATAAATAGTTGGCCAACAGAACAACCATAGTAATGTATTAAATAACTCTAAATTGAGGTTGGTTATTATTTATTAGGGGCCTGGAAGATCAAATGCCAGATTATCTTAAAGTATAGAATAAAAATACAGTGAGCTGAAAACTAGAGTGAGAGTAGGAAATTTTTAAAAATAGTAGTTCCAGAAGGAAAACAACAACAATTATGGAAGAGAGGTATTACTGAAATGAATATGAAAATAAAATTTCCTTGAAAAAAAAAAAGTTCTAATTTTGCACCAGGTGAAACTTATGGAAAAAAGACACACTTAAGAAAATTCTGATAAAATTTCTGACGACCCTAAGAACTGATTTTAAAAAACTAACAATTTTCCAAGCAGAGATAATAAAATAACCCACCCCCCCCCCCCAAAAAATCAGGCCATCATCGCTAACAGACAAGGCAAAGTATAAAGGGCTGCTGTCTGAGTCCTGTACCAGCCAAGACCTCATTCACTGGTGAAAATGAAAGATAATTGAGGTTATGCAGGAATTCCGAAAGTCTCATTTATATCAATAAAAATATGAATCAGAAAAGAAACTTGAAAATTGTAATAAAGAGGAAAATGTAATTAGAAAAATTGTTACCTAGGCTATATAACTAGTTACCTAGCTAACTAGCTAGATATAGTAATATATAGCAATATGCATGGTACATTGAGCTGGTAGGTGTCTGTACAATCAGACTTTCAGTTTATAGATGACTCCTTCTCTGAAAGTTTGGTGTCCCAACTAATTGGGCTGGTTTCTTTGCCATATAGATTGTTACATTTTTAATATCTCCCTTGCAATATAATTCCTGGAACTTTTTAAGAAGGACTTTTGAAACAGAAAAGACACACTGGCCTTGGTTTCTCTGTGGAGATGTAAGTGCAGCTTGGTGGGAAAAAATAATATCTATCTAAATTTCAATAAATAGTATATTCATAAGTGTCTAATTATAAGAATAGTAAATAATATTGACTGGAAAATGTCATTAGAATTCCCAATTAACAAGACAAAAATGAAAGAAATAGTAACCTGATTAATTGAGCAAAAAATGGGGAAAAAAAGAGAAAATTAACAATATATAATGAAGGAAAAAATAAAATAAACTGGAAGGAATGAGATCAAGTTTACCAGTTTTTAAGGTACATATTAATGATAATTTAAAAATCTTGAGTTTAAGAAAAAAATTTAAACTGAAATAAAAACTATCTAGAAAGCAAGAAAAAGAACATTATGGAAGACTATCTAATATCTATGTAATATTCCCCTCTTTTCTTAGAGGGAAATGAATAGCCTTAAGTGCCTTTGATATTAAAGGAGAGAAGGAATTAAATATACATTAAAAAATAGAAGATAAAAATTCAGGATATAGGAATTAGTAGAGATAAATGTAAATTGATGAAATAGAAAAAATAAACACTGAAAAGACAATAAATATATCTATTTGGGGGGAGAGGCTAGTTAAATATATAATCCCCTTACAAGTCTGATTAAAAAATAAAAGTGGATAGGGCTTCCCTGGTGGCGCAGTGCTTGAGAGTCCGCCTGCCGATGCAGGAGACGCGGGTTCGTGCCCCGTTTCGGGAAGATCCCACATGCCGCGGAGCGGCTGGGCCCGTGAGCCATGGCCACTGAGCCTGCGCGTCCGGAGCCTGTGCTCCGCAAATGGGAGAGGCCACAACAGTGAGAGGCCCGCATAACGCAAGAAAAAAAAAAATAAATAAAAAATAAAAGTGGATAGCCAAAATAGATAATATTAAGTATGAGAAGAGAGACAAAACCACAAGGGAAGATAGACTAAAAAGAGAATGCTCCTTGAACAATACAATTTGCCAAAAATGATGGAGTAGAAAACTGAATAGAGCCAATTACCAGAGAAGAGACTGGAAAGGTGAGACATCAACAATGAAAAATGTATCCGAACAAGAGCTTGCAGTCAGACATTGTATAATCTTTAAAGAAGAGTTAAATAAGTTTGATATTGTTTAAATTGTGCAAGGCTGTTGAAAATAATAGAATCCACTCTCATTCTTTTGTGAAATTAACATTATTTTGATATCATTACTGTAATAAAATACTAGCTATATATACTATCTATTTATATAAATACTATGAAAAAGAATATTACGGACAAATCTTAATAATGAATAAAGAGGCAAAAATTCTAAATGATGTAATAACAAATAGAATTCATAAATGTATCAAGAGAATAACACACCATTTCTAGTCAGGGTTTATTTAAAGAATTGAAGGGTCCTTTATATTAGGACAACTATTAACATAATTTATTATAACCTGATGAAGGGAAAAAATGTTTGATTACTATTAATAGACACTAAAATTTATTTTGATAAAATTCAATAGTCAATTCAAATTAGAATTCTAAATAAATTGAAACTGAAAGGAAAATATGGAAGTGTAACAAAGGCTATTTATAAAAAATGATAGCAAATCTTCCCATAAACTGTAAAAGTTGAAAGCATTTCACTGAAGAGAAATGGATGAGAAAAGGATATTCACGATCATTATGATTAGTTGTTAGTTCTTCAAGATTTAAATATAAGCAGTAAGGTAAGAAAATGAAATTAACAACATAAGCATTTGGTAAATAAAGTTATTTGCTGAGGATATAATTAAAGATGGATAAAAGCAAAAGATTTTTGTTTAAAATTTTTATAATTAATATGATTATCTGGACACCTTCATCAATGGCTTTTTTTCTAATCTAGACATAGCTAGCACAGATGGAAATGGCAAAAACTGTTCAATTTAAAACAATAAAATGCCAAAGAATGAAATTTAATAAGAACACTGTATTATCTAGAGGAAGAAAAAAAAAATCTTACTAAACAACTGAAGAGCTTAACATATCACATTTTCTTGGATGGGAAGACTTAATGTTACAGTGTAATATATACAATTTATTTATTTATGGAGGAGGGAAGATAGACATTAGATATTATATATACCATATTGTCACTTTAATGAAATAAAGATGAGATCAGTGTAGGAACAGACAGATTAGTGAAACAGAAATAGGAAAAAGATCTCAGTTTGCAAGGCTTTAATGCAGGACAACACAGTGGTTAACTCAGTGGGAAAAAGATACATTTTTAAACAAATGAAACAGGTACCACTGGTCAACCATCTGGAAAGAAATAAAAATACAACCTATCTTACACCACATACAAAAATATACTCCAGATACACCAAATCCTTATGTAAAAAAACAAGTGAACAAACAAAAAGCTATGAAAACTTCATAAATAAGAATATGTGTACCTAGAAATTAGTGGTTGGGTGACCACCAAAATCAGTTCTGGAAGACTGGAAGGTATTACAAATAAATATAGTTAATTGCATATCAACAAAAATTTTATATGGAGAAGTACATAAAGTCAATAGGCGATGACTGATCTGTAAAACTATTTCTAATCTGATGACATACAAAGAGTTAATATTTATAAAGAATGAGTTCTTACAATTAGAAAACCAAACTGTTCAATAGAAATTGGTTAAAACATAACTAAAGAATTCACAGAAGATTAAAACTTTATAGAAAATAAATACACTAAATATGTTTGTAATTTCTAGTAGTTTGATAAATGAAAAAATACGCAAATTGAAACAACAGAAAATGTAATTACCTTATATCCATTAGACTGGCAAAGAAATAGAAGAAAAACACCTATAGATATCAGGATTGTGGACAAAAACATGCTTATCTATAGATGGAGAAAATGTAAAGTTTTACAGTCGTGTTAGAAAGAAATTTGACAACATCTATTAAAATTAAAAACACACATGTCCTTTTAATACAACAATTTCATTCCAGAGATCTATGCAGTGGAAATAGATGCCAACATATAAGAGTCCAAGTGTTTAGGGTGCCTAAGGTGGCATTGCTTATCATGGTCAAAACTAGAAACACTACAAATGCCCATCAATAGCGAAAGGAAGCCATTGAAAGCTAGTTTTCTGTTATAACTTGGAAATTTTTTGTGTGTGTCTAATGTTCATGTATGCTGAAATACTTATCTAACAATAGAAATACACTCTGTGCAGTTATGGAACTTGTATAAAAATGACTACATATGAGTCTCCAAAGTAAATACCCACAGATTCAAAAGCATCAGGCTGGAATTCCAGTAATCAAAATACAATAAAATTGAAAATCAACAACCAAAAGATAGCCAGAAGAGTAACAACAGCAAGAATATCAATAATGGCAACAACAATGATAAATCATAAATAAAGCATGGATTTAATATAACATGATAAATAAAAGTATAAATAACTAGATGGAGATGAACAAGTTGGCACCATAGGAAGGTCCCGAGCTTCTCTCCTTACACGGACACACTGAATGTACAGCTGCACACAGAGAAATTCCCTCTGAAAGAGGTTCAGAAACTAGCTAAGCACTATAACACATAGGGCAAATGAGAAAATACCCACATAATAACCACATCAAAAATGGGTAGGAAAGGCTGAGACACACTCTTGCCCTACCGAAACCAAAAGAAAGTTGAGGTATCTTGAACTATATCAAACAAAATAGGCATTAAGCCAAAGACTATCAAGAAATAAAAACCATCCAAACTGGAAAGGAAGACAGAAAACTGTCACTGAATGTAGATGACATATTGTATCTAGAAAACCCGAACGACTCCACAAAAATACTCTTAGAACTAATCGATGAATTCATTGAAGTTGCAGGATCCAAAATGAATATAAAAAATCAGGTGTCTTTCTAAACACTAACAACAAACTGTCAGAAAAAAATTAAGAAAACAATCCCATTTACAACCACATCAAAAAGAATAAAATATTATGAATAAATTTAGCCAAGGAGGTGAAAGATCTATACATGGAACACTGAAAGACACTGATGAAACAAACGAAAGAGATATCCCATGCTTATAGACTGGAAGAACTAATATTGTTAAATACTGCATGGTATCACTTTTATGTGGAATCTAAAAAAAATGTTGAACTTACAGACAGAAAATAGCAAAGTGGTTTCCAGGGGATGTGGGTAGGGAGGAGATTAGGAGAGGCTGGTAAAAGTGTACAAACTTTGTGCTATAGGATGAATAAGGTCTGAGGATCTAATGAGGAACATAACTATAGTTGATAACACTATTATAGTAAAACTGAGATTTGCTAAAAAAGTAGAACTTAAATGTTCTCATGCATACACACAAAATAATTGAAAATATAAAGTAATGAACATGTTAATTAACTTGTTGGGGGAAACCTTTGGCAATGTGCATGTACATCAAATCATCACATTGTACAAACATCTTACATGAGAAGTTTAAACATCACATTGTTTAAACATCTTACAATTTTTTTTATCGATTATACTTTAATAAAGCTGAAAAAATAGTTATAAATATCTATAACAGAGAAACAATGAAAGTGTATAACCTTCTCTCACCTCTCCACCTCCTGATTTTGTATAGAATTGTTCATATTGCAATAATTTGATAATAATATTACAACACTATCATAATACTGTAATGTAAAATAAATTTTGTGTTCAAATTACAATAATATATTATTACTCATGTGACAATAAAATTAAAATTCAACCAATAAAAAACAGCCAACAGGGCTTCCCTGGTGGCACAGTGGTTGAGAGTCCACCTGCTGATGCAGGGGACACGGGTTCGTGCCCCGGTCTGGTAAGATCCCACATGCCGCGGAGCAGCTGGGCCTGTGAGCCATGGCCGCTGAGCCTGCGCGTCCGGAGCCTGTGCTCCGCAACGGGAGAGGCCACAGCAGTGAGAGGCCCGCGTACCGCAAAAAAAAAAAAAAAAAAGACAGCCAACAATAACAGCATCACATAAATGATTCATGGGTTAAAGACAAAAATAATGAAAATTATAGAGCATAAGGGAAAAAATGAAAGTCTTTAACCTCCTTTCACCTTTCTACCTCGTCATTTTATGAGATATTCACAGATATGATATTTATGTGTCAAAGTTTATAACATTTCATAACATTAGCATTTTCTTATGAACCACTGTACGCATATAACTGTCTTTACTTCTGTATTTAATTGAACTTGATGCTGGCCAGGGGTTATTTTACCACGGCTCCATTCATCTTTTCAGTTGGTAAAAATGCAACACTAAGGAGTCTCCTTTCCCCTCCCCTCCCACCAGGGCTTATGTCTACTAACTTTACTGAGTTTTTTAATACTCGAAAATATCTCCCCATTGCCTTTAAGATAAGCATTTTGATTCAGAGATTCTTTCCTCAAGGACTTTGCATCTATAGATTGTTTCACTCTTTTCTATCATTTAATATTCCTATGGAGAAGGGTGAGTCCAAGCTTATTGATTCTCCTTCTTGATACCCGTTTTTCTTTTAATGCCTGGATCACCAAGAAAATATTTCTTTACCTTAAAGTCCAATTACTTTAAGGACATGACTTCACATTAATTGCCTTGTGTCAATTTTTCCTAGTACATAGCGCAATCTTCCAAATTGCAGATTCAGGTATTATTTATTTTTGAAAAGTTGATTGCTTCTATTATGGTAGGGAATATAATTCAATTCCATTTTTTCAGGTTTTTATTCTGAAAGAAGAATTATGTGTATGCTAGATAACTTTTATAGTTACCATTTTCCACTTAAAGATTAATTTTACTCATGTTGTTTCCAATACTACTAATGTTGTTCTCTGTCATGTCTTTTGAATTTCTGCTTCCTATTGGCTTTTATTTTTCACTTTTTCTGTTGTTCTTTTTTTTTTTTTATTAGTTACAGGGAGAAATATGGGTTAGAATCACCTTTTTTTCTGAAATATTTAACTAGAAATGCCAACTTATAATATTAAAATTCTTTGATTTGCTACACAGAAAATAAAATTAATTAGGGCATGTGCAAAAATGTTCAATGGGACATTATTATATTATTTAGGGGAGAAGTGATTGGTACTTGCAATATAAATGTCAGCTGTGATGAAGAGGAGTACTGAGATATAATAATTTGTAATGAAACACACAGGATTTGGAGATTGGTTAGATGTAATAGGTGGCATTAAGGGAAGTGATTTTTAACTGCTACAGATTGAACCATCTTATCCCTGATTACACCATTGGAATTACATTGAAATCTTTCACTCATTACACTTTTGCACAGGATTATATATAACTAAATCAATCAGCAACAAAAATCAGCAATAAATATTCCTTGTAATCCAGTCTGAGGTACCAGCTCTATAGAAAACAGTGATCTTTTTAAAAATATATATACACTCTTTTCAGTTTCTAATAGCTCTACTATGGTCTTTTTCATATTAATAAAGTCTACAGAGTATTTTTCTCATAACTTTTCTATGATACATAGCTATAAAATCTGCCAAGACTGGGAAATGAACTCATATCTCCTTCCAAAGTCAAGGTACTCTACACTATACTACTTTTTTAGTAAAAAATGACAATATCTATAATTAATGCTGTATAGAAAAGTTAATGAGATTATCTAATTTCCCTCTCAACTATTTTTCATAAATTCAAAACTAGAATTTCTATTTCTTAGGAGAAAATAAGAAAAATATTGAAAAGGGAAAATCCTTCAGAATCTAGATCTAAGAAACCTTTCTCTCTTTTCCTTATTTTATTTTATTTTTAAAACTCTACTAGGCTTAGAAATACATACTTGAAATTAAAAATAGATATTTGATTGAGGAACAAAAATACCCCATAAAATTTAAAGAATCCCTTTCCCCCTAATCTCTTTCCCCCTAATGTCTCTATGATTAAAGAGACAGTAGGAATAAGCTTCCCTATTCTAGATTGAGTACTATAACTTTGAGCTTGATATAAATATTTTGGAGAAAATAAGATTGATTGCATTCCTGAAAATATTAATGAGAATAACTGTTTTGTCAGTGTATTCCTAGAATTTACTTGTAGTTTTAATCTGGAATATTTTTACCAAGTGTAAACATTTTTAAGTGCTTTATGAAAAGCAATTTCATTCTGAGATGGCCATTGAAGGCAATTACTTTTCTATAGTTTTTCAAGGTCCAAATGATGCCGTACCTATGTTGAAAAAAAATGTTCCTATTTTGTCATCTCACAAACAGGCTTCCATATAATGTCTGAGCTTTGGCTTGTTAAGGATTCATACACATTTTACTGGAACATACAACCAGTTAAATAAAACTGGATGCATTTTTTGCTTACAGAACGAAGGTTAAAAACCAACCAACATTCTTCAGCTTTTAGAGCTATAAAGGTCATCATTTCAGCCAAAGAAATAACACTTTGTGAAAAATTTTAAATGAAAAACATATCTGATCTATATTTTCAAATTCTTCCTCTAAAAATTAGAAGTAACTGCTTCTAGCATTAATATACTCAAAAAATAAGCCTTGTTTAGACATTTTATATCTCCTCGAGTTGATGGTATCCAGCCAGATCTCATATAGCACTCACCTTCCTTCTGAAAATGCTTGCATAGCAACGCTTCCTTAATTAATATTTTCTTAACCTTTTTAAGGTTTAGGGCTTTTAGCTTCCTTTTCTTTTTAATTTAGAGTTAAATTGTAGGATCTACAGCCTTTGTATCCCTGGTTCTTTGGCTATTTCTCTTCCTAGGATTTACTACACTAGGGACTGGACCATTGGATTAATTTGCAAAAGTATTTACTGCTTAATGTAAATTAAGATCATTCAAGGAGAGGATGCAGTCATTTACTGAGTTCTGAGTTGTATTCTGAAGTCATATATTATCACTGACTTGAATGTGAAACCAGCCAAGACAGTGGTTTATTTCTTGAGGATTTTGCCCATCACCTCTCTCATGAAGGGAAGAAAAACAAAAACAAATGAACCAAAAAACAATGCTATCTATCTATCATCTATCTATCAATCATCAGTATCTATCTATAGCTATCTATCATCTATCTATCTTAAAATACTAAATAAGAAAAATAGCTAGCTGATTCCCAGCTCTTCTTGTTTATGCTAACTTAAAGATTCCTAAAACAATCCCTGAACTCAAAACTGTTCTGTTTTTTTTTTTTTTTTTTTTTTTTTTTAAAGATGTGCTCTTTGGGTAACACTTTCCTACTTCCAAATAGCATTTAAAGAGGTTTGATGGTGATGAATGCAGTAACTTCCTGAAATCAAAACAACATGGACCTTTCTATCTCCCTGCTGCATACCACTCACAGATATGGAAATAATGTTATGTTGTGAATCTAGTTACATATTTTTTCTTACATAGTGTAATTAAAGATTTAATTATTCCTTTCTGTAAAGAGCATTCCTACATACGGGCTATTGCTTTGCATGAATATAGCATTTTTCTCTGGTTCTTCCTGAAAATGAGTTGGTTCTGCATACACATTTTGACTTCAACAGGCATTTATTAGGCACCTAATGTGTGCCACGTTATTGTTCTCAGAGCCCTTCCTGATCAAATCTGTTAACAAGGAAATACAATAAAAACTCCAGCATCTGAAATGATAAAAACAAACCCAAGTCTATCCCTATTCTCCATTGCATCCCTATTCTCCTTCTCCTGTAGCTAATAAATCCCAAAACAATGTATTCCTCTGATACTCCACATAAATACAACATTAACTATGTTTTGTTTTAATCATGAACAAATGAGGTCTCCCCCACCTATCATTATTATTTTGGCACACATTTGTTTTGGGAGCTAAAAACAAATTAAATAATTTCTAGATCTTTTCTTGTATTGGTCATGATAGCTAAAAACTGATCATTTTCTGGTGATAATTATGAATTAATAACATCTAATATAGGACAACATGTACAAACCTGGTATTTGTTTTCCACTGAATGACATGAATACACATATCTACTCTCACCATGAGCTTTATTTTCGATTGTTTTATTTCTTATAGTTAAAAAGATGCACAGTGTAGATGCCCTCGATTGTACTGTAAATTTAATATATTAGGCACATTCTAATACTAGTCTTCAAGGTTTTCCTCGTTAAACAAATGCTACTGACATGTTTATGTTTGTTCTAATTGAAAGCCATTATTAGTGGGTTATAGTGTGCTTTAAAAACGTTTCTGGCATAAATTTCAGAAGTTTGGTTTTGTTTTAACCCAACAACATGTTTTCCACATTGTTTTTCATTTAATTAAAGGGATATGACTCCCATCCCCTCTCCAGTTCAGTGATATTTTAACTGTTGAAGATTAAAGTGAAAATGTTCATTTGTTGGGTTGGAGTTATTATTTGGATGAGGCTGGTCCAGCATTTTCAGAGTTTAGGTATCTAGCACTTAATCTTCAGTGAGGTCACACAAGTTTTTATGGAGCTGATAGAAAGCATGGATTGTTCTTATTATTTCCCGAGGGGTTAAGTCAATGCCTTGCACATAGTTAGCACCCCATAAATGATTGTTGGATTAGTGAGTCATGATCATAGCCATTAAGAATATCAAACATTTCCTATCCTTTGGTTGTCATCTTGTCTCCCATTAGATTACCAGAAATGGTGTATTTCTTCTCTGTTTGAAAATGCAGCTCTACTCACCCAGATGGTTGTACTCATGCAGATAAATCCATAACCTATTCACTCCTTAAATCCATTTTTAATTAACAATTGTGAACATTTAATTTTCAACAAAGCCTCAGCGATGCTCAAAGCACCCCTTCTTATGATTGAGAAACTCAAATGGTGGTAAGGCTGCTGTATCCATTTAGTTAGAAATTAGCACATTCGTTAGAGGTGTTATTTAAATAAACAGAATCATTACACTCCACAGTATGGAAGAGTGTCAGCTATGGATTCGATGGTGATTTATTTTCATCAATGTGTTCTTCTCATGAGGTGCTGTGGTTCACACGGGAAGTTGTGGAAACTGTGCCCATGCAGTCAGGCTCCATTATGCTTGCAGCAGGGTTACTCCAACCAAGGCACTTCATCTGTTTTGAAGATTGAAAAAGCCAGGATGTGGTGGATTTTCAAAGAGCCCATCTGTGTGGTGTTTCATTCTCAGTTGCTGGTCTCTCCAACACTCGTGATAACTAAATCTCCATGATGTGCTAGATGGCACGGGCTGGATACAAGTCATCTTCTAGTGACCCCACAGGTGGCTGGAGAATGATCAGAAAGCAGTGGGTTGATTCTGAAAGGGTTTTAGCAGGGTGATTATTAACCATGACTTAAACATCAAAATAACCCAAGTTGATAAGGTCGTTGTTGCTGGTTTTTTTTATGGGGGGCGGGGGAGTGTGGTCACAATCAATTTCCTCTGTTTCATGTGCATGTCTCTATTGTACTGCCAGGCAAACACATGTGACTCTGGTAGAAACTAGTAATTCTAGATATCATTAGATTGCACAGAATTAAACATTTTAAAATCGTATGATTATCACAACCTTCATTCCCATTCTCCATTTCAGATCCTTAGAAACTATTAAGAGAAAGTATTTTCAGCTCATTCATGGTCTATTACTATGAGGTCAGGAGAAGTCTAATTTCAAAGATTATGGGATTTCAGTTGGAAGAAATTTAATTGCAAAAATTAGGCCTCTATCTTCAAAGAGTGTAGAAGGAAAAAGGGTGCTCGCTATTATGCTGCAAAGTTACAGGGAGTGTTCCATGAAAAGATCTTGCTCTTGACATATCTGACAAAATTTTTTGGAAGTTAGTTTTTTTTTTTTTTTGAGGTATACATTACACACAATACAATTCACCGTTTTTAGGTGCATATTTCTATGAATTTTGACAAATGCATACAGTCATGTCACTACCATCATAATAAAAACATAGATCATTTCCATCCTATTAAAAAGTTCCCTTATGCATCTGTGTAATCAGTTTCCTCTTCCCACCCCCAGACCCTGGCAACCAGTGGTCTACCATCTCTCTCTGTTATTTTGCTATTACCAGAATATTATACAAATGGATTGATATAGTATTTCGAATTTTGGTCTGGTTTCTTTCACAAATCTGAGTGCATCTGAAATTCATCCATCCCTTTGTATACATGAAAAGTTTGCTTTACTGCTGAGTAATATTTTATTATTTGACTGTAACATTATTTATTGATCCATTCTATAATTGGTGGACATGTGAGTTATTTCCAACCTTTGATGATTATGAATAAAGTTGCTATAAACATATGAGTACAGGTTTTTGTATGTACATATATTTTCATTTCTTCTGGGCAAATGGGATTGCAGGGATGTATGGTAAGTGTGTGTTTAAGTTGGTAAGAAACTGCCAAACTGTTTTCCAAGTGGTTGTGCCATTTTTCATTGCCATCAAAAGTTTATGAAGCTTCTGTTGCTCCATATTTTACAATACCTGGTATTGTTACTTGTTTTTTTTTCCATTCTTAGAGGCAAAGTGATACCTCACTGATGTTTTGGTTGAATCTTTCTAATGACTGATGATGTTGAGCATCTTCTGACATATTTGCCATCCATATAGCATCGTTGATGAAGCATTTTTTCAAGTCTTTTGCCTGTTTTCAAATATTTCGTGGTTTATTTTCTTATTAATGAAATATTAATTAATTATTAAGAGTTATTTATACATCTGGAAACCAGTTAGTTATCATATATTTATCACATATTTGTTTTGTAAATATTTTCTGCCAGTTTGTGGCTTTCTCTTCATTTTTATAGTATCTTTCAAGAACAAAAGCTTTTAATTTTGTGTCTGATTTCACAAACTTTTCATTTATAATTCATGTGTTTTGTCTCCTAAGAGATCTTTAACATTTGCCTAACCCAAGATCTCAAAGAGCTAAGAAAAGTTAATATTCGATGCTTTAAGGTAAGTTTATAAGGCATGGTGATCGTGTATGCACAGCAGGCATGGAAGAGGCTGGCTCTGGAATCTGGCCCATGTCGCCTGTTAGACCAAGAGAGGACACAGTGGAACTGACTAGCCCACAGAGTCTGCCTGCCTGCCTAGGAGTAAATAGACACATAGACACAGGGTCCAGAAAAGCAGAATAAATTTATATGTGATCAAGGTAATTGTCAACAACAAGGGGTCAGAGGACAGATGGCTGGGAAATGGGTGAGAACTTTGAGGATCAATGTAGTTGGAATGTCATTACTCAGGAAATCTGCCCCCTGGTGTCAGAAATCCAGCTGACTTGATAATTATTTCATTCATAGGGTGACAATATTCATTTCTGAGAGAGAAGATCAAGAATCACAGGTTCCTGGCTCTCTGTTCCAGGGAAGTTTAATTCCAGGAGTGTTGAGATGCAATATGAAAGCTTGTGATTTTCTTCTTTATCGTAAGATCACAGGTCTTAAAGAACTGTTTTTCAAAGAACCATCTGCATCAGAACCACCTGCGAGGTCATTTCCTATGCAGATTCCCAGGCCCCAACTCAGACTTGTTGAATCAGAAGTACTTGGAGGATGGCCAGTAAGTCTCCGGGCTTTTTATAAGCTTTTCAGAAGACTGCTAAAAAACTCCAGTGACTTAAGGTATAACAAATATTAAACACCAAAGGATTAGGATAAAGGGGAGATATGAGTAGAGGCAGCTGTACGTTTTTATACAGTTCCTGCTTTTGAATGGATTGTTTCAGGATCTGGAGCTATATCTGATTGTAGAAGTAAAATAATTCAGTAGTATTTCTGCAGAGACAGAAAATGGAAAAGGAGAACTAATATTTTGAACTCATATATCAATTGGCAATATACTATATAATGTGTAATATAATATATTACAGCTACATAAATAGGCGGATAGATGGATGGATAACATAGGCAGAGTAATTTGTACCAATATAAATTTCAGTAATTATGGAAACAATATAGATATAATAATCAGAAAAATATTTTAACTGGAAAATTTGGGGTTTTGTTTTGAATAAAATACTTTATTTCATCATTTGAAATGGCAGCATCATCTCTAATATATCAAAAATATATTAGGCATTTTGGTTATATATAATATTTGGCAATAACATGAAAATAAAGGCATTTAAGTAACTGAAACCTGGGAAGTCTTCTGATTATAGATGGCCATCTGCATTAATTCTTTATCAGAACTCCTAAAGACTATTCCTTGATTTTTCTCTCTTATTTTGGGTATCGTACAGTGCTTATTTATCTCACGTTGGTGTCTAATTCCCTGATTCTACACATTTAAAATGAATCTCTATAATGCAAGTGAAAATTTAGTCTGTAAATATGAGTAAAAATAGGAATAGAAATATGTTTTGTGCAATAAAACAGCAAGCTATTTTAAATCTGAGACATAAGGTCTTAACCTAAAAATATCAATTACAGGCCATTATCATTTAAATAGAAAATTGAAAAGAACTGTAGACAATTCTTTTTAAAGTAGAAAAGCCATCAGCCCAGGAAGACAGACTTCAGAGTTGCTTGCTTATGTCTATTTCACAAGTGAAAAGAGACCTTTGCCCTTGCAGGCTGTTTTGTTTCTATGTTCTACTCCAGTAACTCGCCCAAAATGAAAAACAGACTTTGGTTCTGTTATAGCATTATTTTAAAAGAATAAGTCATGTTACTGCATACAAGAGAATTTGGTTTGATTTGGTTGCTGCAGAAATTAACAAGGTGTCAGATGATCATTGTGACCCCATTTTTATCTCAAGCAGACTAAATTCATAACTGAGAACAGGGCCTCCGTCTGCAGCTCAGCGAAACTGGATTGTGGAGCATTTTACAAGCTCAGCTGGTTCTGAGGGACAGAAAATCTCCTGTATCCTGACTATCATCTGGTAAGAACATTTCCACATTTTGTGACTCACGTGAGCCTTGATCTCACGGTGCTTTCACTTCCCACTAATCATATTCCCAACCTCTGTTTCCTCCACCCAAGTGTGGAGAATCTACATAAAGAAAGTGCCCTTTCAGCTGTAGTTTTTCTCCACACAGAACTACTCTGATTTTGGAAAGAGCTCAACTCTTTGCCTCCCCTGGGCACATGGAACAGCAGAATAGAAGAGTTCTGCCAAAATGCTAATCATGGAAAAAAATATAACAAGATCCAGATGGGAAAAAATGGACATATTTCATTTATCCTGGGAAACTCGACAGTATATCATTTGTGATGCATAATACACCAAGCCTTGGCCCTTTATAAACAAATATTACAGAGGCATATGCCACGAGATTATAAACAGAGTTGTCCATAAATTTGATGGGACCATACACTCAGTGCTGCACACGGCTGTGGCTTATTCAGCAGTATCTAGGGGTTACAGTCTGTTCTATTGGCTTCTCATCAACTCTGTAATCTCAGCTCACCCAATGGGGCAGAATCTCAGTGGAGCAATTCACCCGAATGAAACTCAGAGGCATTTCACACCGAGAAACTATGGCTTACTTTGACTTGGCCCTTGCTTGCACTGGGAAACTATGTTTAAGGCAGCCTGGTTTCTGAAGAGCTAGAAAAGCTCTTCTCAACCTTAAGTGGGAAGAAGCAGGTTGTTTAAAAAAGCAAAGAGTCCTGGGGTCCCCCTCCCACCTCTCAAACTCAACCCATCTCTATTGATTCCAAAGATTTTGATGAGATTTATATCCACCTTTTAACAAGTTTTTCAGGTAACTGAAGTAATGGCTCCAGGAAACACTCAAAAGAAAACACTGAAATAGATAAATTATTAGGTATCTACATTTATGAGCATGAGAGAGATTTCTAAGAGTCACTCTTTCAGCCTTATTCAGGAAGGAAACTGTCCCGCATTCTAGAGGAGTGTAATAGGAGTGTGATAAACTGTAACTAACCATTTCGATTGGAACACCCCCAGCAAATGTACTGCAAGACACTATATCCACTCAAAAACCACTAGGCACGAAAGGGATTTTCAATGACCAGTTTCTTATACTTTATGTGTCTTGCTTCACCTCTGCACCCCTGACCTGTGATTTCCATGCAGATGGATTGTGTGTATGTTAATACCCAAGATCACTTCTCTCTGTCTCGATTGATTTAAGAAGAAACAGAGTAGTAGGACCTTGCGGGAGCAAGATTCAGGAAGTGAGTTGGACATCTGACTTCATGCAAATTACTTCAACACTCCCTTCCAGACCACTCATTCTAAAACTCAAGGTCTACGTAAAATTGTTTGCAAGTTAGAGTGTAAGGTGGGGAAATAGGAGGAATTTGGAAATCCACCAGGCTAAATCAGTGAGTCTGTGTCACTTGGTGGCCAAGAACACCAGAAGGGCAGGATGTATCTGGTGGAGGGTGCTTACTCCACCAGATACTCCCCTAGAAAAGTCAAGACTGGTGCACTCATGGAAGCAAAGCAAAGCTGGAAGTAAAGCAATACCCTGCATCTTTACACTACACTGTATGCTTTGATGATGGCTTTGCCTCTTCGATGACTTATGATTTAATTTTTTAGTTAAAAATGGTTCCTATTCATGTAATATCCCTCTAATGTACCTGGCACATATTTTGTTTTGAACTAATAGAAGACATTGCCTACTTAGTTGTCTTCTGACCCTCTGCTCTTGAGTCTTCAATCTTAAGCGCTTCCCTAAATAGTGATTATGGGGAAGACAGGACACACTGGGTGCCTTTGTCTACATCCATATGGAACTGTCTGAAACCTCAGCAAATAGAGCATAATAGTCACATAGCATCATGGTCTGTCCCTTTAAATTTTCTTTGGTTTAGCAATGTTTGTTTTTTCTAAAAATGTTCTATAGACTGTTATCATGGTACATCATAGGAAAATCTAAATGTTAATAAATCCTGATATCCTTGTCCAGATCTACAACTTTGTGTCCCCCCAAAATTCGTATTGTTGAAACCCTAATGTGAAGGTATTTGGAGGTGGGGCTTTGGGGAGGTGATTAGATCATGAGAGTGGAGCCTCAAAAATGGGATTAATGCCCTTTTAAGAAAAGGCCAGAGAGTTTGCTAGCTCTCTTTCCGCTATATGAGGACACCAGGAGAAGTTAATAGTCCCCAACCTGGAAGAGGGCTCTCACCAGAACCTAACCATGCTGGCACCCTGATCTCTGACTTCCGGGCTCCACAACCGTGAGAAATAAATTTTTTGATGTTTATAAGCCACCCAATCTATGGTACTTTGTTATAGCAGCCCAGACTGACTAAGGCAAGACCAAAGTTTGTAAATGAGGCAAGAATTACTTGATGTCATTCTCCAAAGCCTTTAATTCAATATCCCCAAAGCTCTGGGGCTTAAAAAATAATATATTTTAATTTTTTCTTACATCACCTTAATTCCCACTTTGTGCCTGCTTCCACTTGGGTAGAAAAAATGAAGTGCAGTCAAAGTAGTTTTCCTACTCCTATTTCTTCTCCATGGCATCTAAATTACAGGGATTTCATGGTGCCATGCTTGAGGGTAGGAAGCATCTGATTCTTGCTTATTATCACTGCAGGCTGCCATCTCTTGAGCCATGTTTCATCTCACCTGCTCTGTAGATTCCAACTCATGCAGGGAGCTGTGGGGATGTCCCACGCTTCTGACTACAGGAGCCCTCCAGGTCCAGCTTTCCACCACCTGCTACCATCCATCTATCTGCCACTGCAAATGTTTAACTGCTTTCATTTACTGGACTGGGACGTGGGAAACTCTGTGAACTCTTTGGGACAACAAAAGACTCTTTAACACTTCTTTGCTCTTCTCAGGTGCACAGGACATTTTTTTCCGTGAGATGCAGAACTTGCCAGTTTCCCAGCATGTACTGTGTGGCTGGAGGATATACTTCTGTGCTCTTAGATTTCCAAATGAAATTCATGGATTCTAGCATTCTTCCTATCCCAAATGAGGTTGGAGGAAAGGGGTATGGTGCAAGGACCTTCTCACGAATTTTTCTCTATTTCTTTTTCTCCTCCCAATTTTTCTCATTATCTTTCTATGTGGCAAATTTTATCTAGACCCTAGGGGTTAAAAACACTGTTCTGGTTTTGTATTCTTTCAAATCTGGTTTCTTTTTGGTTCTTGGCTTTTTATTTGTCAAAATCCAAGATTTTTATCCTTCTGTATGTTGCAGTCTTCAGCAGGCAATTCTGGCAGAATCCCTTATCCTAGTTTGTTTGGGGCTGTGGTAGGGCTGGGGTGGGGTAAGAACAGAAGTACAGAAATAGTGGGAAAATCGTATTGGCTGATAAATCCAAATATTTTCTCTCCACACTTATTTGTGATCTCATCTAAACATATTTTTAGGTTTAATCACAGAAAAGTACAAAGGATAGTAAAGTTGGCAGGATGGGGTCAATGAGTGTGTGAACCAAATTAATGAATTTGATTTTTTAAATGTGCTTTGAATTTAGGCTTTTGTTTAGTTTCCATAAACCAATTATATTTAATTTCACAGAGTAATAAACTCCATGGAACATTGAGCAAACTAGATAATAAGTACAAGAAAAAGTGCAGATCTCTTTTGTTTTGGAAATTTCAAGGTTTGAAAGTATATAAATGACACTTGAAGACCAGCCATGAACTCTTAATCATGAGCATTTGTCTTAGTTTGTGGTGTCCTCATTCATTTTGGTCCCAGGCATAACAATTTCTTTTTATTTTCTTTAAAAACATTTTCCTCTTTGTACGACTTTTTTTTGAGCTGATAATTCGGGTCATTAATTGCCTTTTACACCGGCTTTTATTTAAATCTAAGTCCCCTAGGTCTTGGGAGCCTAGAGTTTCATTTCCTCCATGATGAAGCTGTTGAGGTGAGTATACAGTTTGGCAATATGTTCAATATCACAGAAGACACAGTGGCCTGGTGTGAGAGGGAAAACAAAAGTTGAGATCTGGGACTGAGTTTACACAAAGCTCAGAGGGTAAGAAATAGAAGAAATTATATCAAGAAAATAAGCCTCCCATTCCATGGTCTATTTTTGGCACATTAGAATTGGAGAGGGAAATTCCAAGACCTACTGTGTAATTTCGATTTTTGCTCCTTAAACTTTGGGTAGCTGAATATCTGGAAGTTTGCTGGTATGTGTTGATTAAAATAAATACATGTGCTATGTCATGCTTGGGGGTAAGGAGGAGGGGAAAAAGGCAGTTAAGATGTGTTGAGTACTAACTATATGAAAGACATTTACATTCATCCTTCTAGGAAATATTTATTGACTTCAATATGAACCACACTTTTTGAGGGCATTTAGTATAATTTGGTGTGCAAAAGTAGATATAGTGCCTGCCTTCACTGAATTTACAATCTACTGGTAGAAAGTTCAATTAAATCATTTTAAAAATTAAAGTAAAATTATAATTGTGCAAAGTGTAATAAAGGAGCAGACTTGGGGTTATATATTCTGTAACAAGATCTTCCAGGACTGAAAGTGACTGAAAATGCTGCCAAAATCTGTAGGTAAACTCCACCTAAGTCTAAATACTGCCATGCAACCAATGGTAAATAATAATAATCGTAGGACAATAACTTGGGTTACTTTCAACAGCCATACTGGTTTTAAAATATTAAAATAGTTAAGAGTTGATAAATAGTTGATTTTCCAAATCTCTTAGTGCCTACATTCTCTGACTACTATATTATCTCGCCAGGAATATCCTGGATTATCCAAACCCAGACCACAACACAACTCAGAAACTAATGGGTTGACACTTTATGGACTAGGGTCCTTAGGATACTTCTCCAGTAGCTGGCTTGTATTTTGGTTGACTAATTCCCATGTCTTACTGATTAAATATTTTTAATGTTACCCCTAGCCGTATTGAAAATTTATAAAATAAATTTTTCTGAAAGGTCATTACAGCTTCTAAACAAAAAGCTCCAGCTTCTAAGCAGAGAAACTATAATTAGAAGTTAACTTGGAAAGTTTGAATGGTAAAAAGAGTTCATAGAATAGAGATGCACAGATGCTATGATATAAAGGGTCATTGTTGATATGTAGAATAGGAAAGTCAGTGTGTCTCAAGCACACAGAAGAATAAACAAAATGGTGAAATATGGCTTGAAAGCAGACAAGAGTTAGACAACATAAGGTCTTAGAAGTCATGCCAAATTTTTGTACCTTAAGAGAAGGAAATGGCCCTAAGGGGATTTATGTAATGGGCAGTGTGATGGCAAATTTTATACATCAACTTGACTGGATCATGGGGTGCTCAGATAACTGGTCAAACATATTTTTGGGTGTGTTTTGGATGAAATTAACATTTGAATCCATAGACTGAGTAAAGCAGATTGCCCTCCTCAATACTGGGTGGGCCTCATCCTATCAGTTGAAGGCCTGAATAGGACAAAAAAGGCTAACCTTCCCCTAAGTAGCAAGATTCAATTCTTTTTGCCTGGCTGCTTCAAGCTCAGATATTGATCTCTTTTTTTGGCGGTCCGCGGGCCTCTCACTGTTGTGGCCTCTCCCGTTGCGGAGCACAGGCTCCGGACGCACAGGCTCAGTAGCCATGGCTCACGGGCCCAGCCACTCCGTGGCATGTGGGATCTTCCCTGACCAGGGCACGAACCCGTGTCCCCTGCATCGGCAGGCGGACTCTCAACCACTGCACCACCAGGGAAGCCCCTTGATCTTTTCTTGACTTCTGAACTTACATCATCAGCTCTCTCAGTTCTCAGGCCTTTAGACTCAGACTGGAACTTACACTACCAGCTCTCCTGTGTCTTTAGCTTTCTGATAGCAGATCTTGGGACTTCTCAGCTTCCATGACTGCATGATCCAATTCTTGTAATAAATTTTTATGTAACTCCATACACTGTTGGTCTGTTTTTCTGAAAAAAACAGACAAATACAGGTAAAATAATCAAATTTGGCTTTGCGAATCAACTCTAGCTAAGCTACTGATTAATTAGAGAGAATAGGAGTGAAGCTGAAAAGACTTTTAGGAGGATAATGAATTAAGAATAAAGATAACTTAGTCTATAGAAGCAGTTCTCAGTGGAAGTGACATGCACTTTCCTGGACAATTTGGAAATTAATGACAATGCTCATGTTCTGTTTTGTTTTATTTTTTCAGAGCAGTGGCTATTGGCTACTGGCACGTATTGGTAAGTGGGTCCAGGTTTTCTAGGCATATTTTCAATGTGCAGGACATTTAAACTAAAAGGGACAATAGTCTGTGTCTCACAAAACTTTAGAATGGCCCGGTAAAAAGCATAGACTTTCATATAACTGAAAAACCTGTCTATAATTTAATTCAATTTTAGATATAAACACAGTATTTTTGCACAATTTAAGTGTAAACAAAATTTTCCAGGAATGCATCTACTATATAAATTGAGACATAATTGTATTTTAGTTTGTTTGAGAAATTACTACATTTTGGCCATTTTGGAAAATCATATCGCTGAAGGTAATGCTGCTCCTGGTTTTAGAGTCCAATAGAATGGACCTGTATTTGTCTGCCTTTGTAGCTTTCAAATCCAGAATGATTCTTTATGTAGGTGCAAACATCTGACACTTTTAGGTTTATGCTCTAGCCATGTCTGATTTTAACATGTTGGAATGCATATTATTATCATAAAATTTCCTCTATTTAAACTTCATATTACAGTTAAAATATTTTTATTTTGTTTTGAAATTTTGTGTGTAAGTTTGGTTATATTATATATGAATTCATTTTGTATATTAAAGGAAGTATTATAAAATATATATATATTTTTTTACATCTTTATTGGAGTATAATTGCTTTACAATGGTGTGTTAGCTTCTGCTTTATAACAAAGTGAATCAATTATACATATACATATGTTCCCGTATCTTTTCCCTCTTGCGTCTCCCTCCCTCCCACCCTCCCAATCCCACCCCTCCAGGCGGTCACAAAGCACAGAGCTGATCTCCCTGTTCTATGTGGCTGCTTCCCACTAGCTATCTCCCCTACGTTTGGTAGTGTATAAATGTCCATGCCTCTCTCTCGCTTTGTCACAGCTTACCCTTCCCCCTCCCCATATCCTCAAGTCCATTCTCTAGTAGGTCTGTGTCTTTATTCCTCTCTTACCTCTAGGTTCTTCATGACATTTTTTTTTTCTTAAATTCCATATATATATAGCATACGGTATTTGTCTTTCTCTTTCTGACTTCACTCTGTATGACAGACTCTAGGTCTCTCCACCTCATTACAAATAGCTCAATTTCATTTCTTTTTATGGCTGAGTAATATTTCATTGTATATATGTGCCACATCTTCTTTATCCATTCATCCGATGATGGACACTTAGGTTGTTTCCATCTCTGGGCTATTGTAAATAGAGCTGCAATGAACATTTTGGTACATGACTCTTTTTGAATTATGGTTTTCTCAGGGTATATGCCCAGTAGTGGGATTGCTGGGTCATATGGTAGTTCTATTTGTAGTTTTTTAAGGAACCTCCATATTGTTCTCCACAGTGGCTGTACCAATTCACATTCCCACCAACAGAGCAAGAGGGTTCCCTTTTCTCCACACCCTCTCCAGCATTTATTGTTTCTAGATTTTTTGATGATGGCCATTCTGACCAGTGTGAGATGATATCTCATTGTAGTTTTGATTTGCATTTCCCTAATGATTAATGGTGTTGAGCATTCTTTCATGTGTTTGTTGGCAGTCTGTATATCTTCTTTGGAGAAATGTCTATTTAGTTCTTCTGCTCATTGTTGGATTGGGTTGTTTGTTTTTTTGTTATTGAGCTGCATGAGCTGCTTATAAATTTTGGAGATTAATCCTTTGTCAGTTGCTTCATCTGCAAATATTTCCTCCCATTCTGAGGGTTGTCTTTTGGTCTTGTTTATGGTTTCCTTTGCTGTGCAAAAGCTTTGAAGTTTCATTAGGTCCCATTTGTTTATTTTTGTTTTTATTTCCATTTCTCTAGGAGGTGGGTCATAAAGGATCTTGCTATGATTTATGTCATAGAGTGTTCTGCCTATGTTTTCCTCTAAAGAGTTTGATAGTTTCTGGCCTTACATTTATGTCTTGAATCCATTTTGAGCTTATTTTTCTGTATGGTGTTAGGGAGTGATCTAATCTCATACTTTTACATGTACCTGTCCAGTTTTCCCAGCACCACTTATTGAAGAGGCTGTCCATTCTCCACTATACATTTCTGCTGCCTTTATCAAAGATAAGGTGACCATATGAGCGTGGGTTTATCTCTGGGCTTTCTATCCTGTTCCATTGATCTATCTTTCTGTTTTTGTGCCAGTACCATACTGTCTTCATTACTGTAGCTTTGTACTACAGTCTGAAGTCAGGGAGCCTGATTCCTCCAGCCCCATTTTTCATTCTCAAGATTGCTTTGGCTATTCGGGTCTTTTGTGTTTCCATACAAATTGTGAAATTTTTTGTTCTAGTTCTCTGAAAAATGCTAGTGGTAGTTTGATAGGGATTGCATTGAATCTGTAGATGGCTTTGGGTATTATAGTCATTTTCACAATGTTGATTCTTCCAATCCAAGAACATGGTATATCTCTCCATCTATTTGTATCATCTTTAATTTCTTTCATCAGTGTCTTATAATTTTCTGCATACAGGTCTTTTGTCTCCTTAGGTAGGTTTATTCCTAGATATTTTATTCTTTTTGTTGCAGTGGTAAATGGGAGTGTTTTCTTGATTTCACTTTCAGATTTTTCATCACTAGTATAAAGGAATGCCAGAGATTTCTGTGCATTAATTTTGTATCCTGCTACTTTACCAAATTCATTGATTAGCTCTAGTAGTTTTCTGGTAGCATCTTTAGGATTCTCTATGTATAGTATCATGTCATCTGCAAACAGTGACAGCTTTACTTCTTCTTTTCCGATTTGGATTCCTTTTATTTCCTTTTCTTCTCTGATTGCTGTGGCTAAAACTTCCAAAACTATGTTGAATAAGAGTGGTGAGAGTGGGCAACCTTGTCTTGTTCCTGACCTTAGTGGAAATGCTTTCAGTTTTTCGCCATTGAGGATGATGTTGGCTGTGGGCTTGTCATATACGGCCTTTATTATATTGAGGAAAGTTCCCTCTACACCTACTTTCTGCAGGGTTTTTATCATAAATGGGTGTTGAATTTTGTCAAAAGCTTTCTCTGCATCTATTGAGATGATCATATGGTTTTTCTCCTTCAATTTGTTAATATGGTTAATCACATTGATAGATTTGCGTATATTGAAGAATCCTTGCATTCCTGGAATAAACCCCACTTGATCATGGTGTATGATCCTTTTAATGTGCTGTTGGATTCTGTTTGCTAGTATTTTGTTGAGGATTTTTGCATCTATGTTCATCAGTGATATTGGCCTGTAGTTTTCTTTCTTTGTGACATCCTTGTCTGGTTTTGGTATCAAGGTGATGGTGGCCTCGTAGAATGAGTTTGGGAGTGTTTTCCCTCTGCTCTATTTTGGAAGAGTTTGAGAAGGATAGGTGTTAGCTCTTCTCTAAATTGTTTGATAGAATTCGCCTGTGAAGCCATCTGGTCCTGGGCTTTTGTTTGTTGGAAGATTTTTAATCACAGTTTCAACTTCAGTGCTTGTGACTGGTCTGTTCATATTTTCTATTTCTTCCTGATTCAGTCTTGGCAGGTTGTGCATTTCTAAGAATTTGTCCATTTCTTCCAGGTTGTCCATTTTGTTGGCATAGAGTTGCCTGTAGTAATCTCTCATGATCTTTTTAAATTCTGCAGTGTCAGTTGTTAATTCTTTTTCATTTCTAATTCTATTGATTTGAGTCTTCTCCCTTTTTTTCTTGATGAGTCTGGCTCATGGTTTATCAATTTTGTTTATCTTCTCAGAGAGCCAGCTTTTAGTTTTATTGATCTTTGCTATCGTTTCCTTCATTTGTTTTTCATTTATTTCTGATCTGATTTTTATGATTTCTTTCCTTCTGCTAACTTTGGGGTTTTTTTGTTCTTCTTTCTCTAATTGCTTGAGGTGCAAGGTTAGGTTGTTTATTTGAGATGTTTCCTGCTTCTTAAGGTGGGCTTGTATTGCTATAAACTTCCCTCTTAGAACTGCTTTTGCTGCATCCCATAGGTTTTGGGTCATCGTGTCTCCATTGTCATTTGTTTCTAGGTATTTTTAAATTTCCTCTTTGATTTCTTCAGTGATCACTTCGTTATTAAGTAGTGTATTGTTGAGTCTCCATGTGTTTGTATTTTTTACAGATCTTTTCCTGTAACTGATATCTAGTCTCATAGAGTTGTGGTCGGAAAAGATACTTGATACAATTTCAATTTTCTTAAATTTACCAAGGCTTGATTTGTGACCCAAGATATGATCTATCCTGGAGAATGTTCCATGAGCACTTGACAAAAATGTGTATTCTGTTGTTTTTGGATGGAATGTCCTATAAATATCAATTAAGTCCATCTTGTTTAATGTATCTTTTAAAGCTTGTGATTCCTTATTTATTTTCATTTTGGATGGTCTGTCCATTGGTGAAAGTGGGGTGTTGAAGTCCCATCTATGAATGTGTTACTGTCGATTTCCCCTTTTATGGCTGTTAGTATTTGCTTTTTGTATTGAGGTGCTCCTATGTTGGGGGCATAAATTTTACATTTGTTATATCTTCTTCTTGTATCGATCCCTTGATCACTATGTAGTGTCCTTCTTTGTCTCTTCTAATAGTCTTTATTTTAAAGTCTATTTTGTCTGATATGAGAATTGCTACTCCAGCCTTCTTTTGGTTTCCATTTGCATGAAATATCTTTTTCCATCCCCTTACTTTCAGTCTGTATGTGTCTCTAGGTCTGAAGTGGGTCTCTTGTAGACAGCAAATATATGGGTCTTGTTTTTGTATCCATTCAGCCAATCTGTGTCTTTTGGTGGGAGCATTTAGTCAATTTACATTTAAGGTAATTATCGATATGTATGTTCCTATTCCCATTTTCTTAATTGTTTTGGGTTCGTTATTGTAGGTCTTTTCCTTCTCTTGTGTTTCTTGCCCAGAGAAGTTCCTTTAGCATTTGTTGTAAAGCTGGTTTGGTGGTGCTGAACTCTCTCAGCTTTTGCTTGTCTGTAAAGGTTTTAATTTCTCCATCAAATCTGAATGAGATCCTTGCTGGGTAGAGTAATCTGGGTTCCAGGATTTTCTCCTTCATCACTTTAAATATGTCCTGCCAGTCCCTTCTGGCTTGCAGAATTTCTGCTGAGAGATCAGCTGTTAACCTTATGGGGATTCCCTTGTGTGTTATTTGTTGTTTTTCCCTTGCTGTTTTTAATATGTTTTCTTTGTATTTAATTTTTGACAGTTTGATTAATATGTGTCTTGGCGTATTTCTCCTTGGATTTATCCTGTATGGGACTCTTTGTGCTTCCTGGACTTGATTAACTATTTCTATTCCCATATTAGGGGAGTTTTCAACTATAATCTCTTCAAATGTTTTCTTGGTCCCTTTGTTTTTCTCTTCTTCTTCTGGAACCCCTATAATTCGAATGTTGGTGTGTTTAATGTTGTCCCAGTGGTCTCTGAGACTGTCCTCAGTTCTTTTCATTCTTTTCTCTTTATTCTGCTCTGCAGTAGTTATTTCCACTATTTTATCTTCCAGGTCACTTATCTGTTCTTCTGCCTCAGTTATTCTGCTATTGATCCCATCTAGAGTATTTTTAATTTCATTTATTGTGTTGTTCATCATTGTTTGTTTCATCTTTAGTTCTTCTAGATCCTTGTTAAATGCTTCTTGTATTTTGTCTATTCTATTTCCAAGATTTTGGATCATCCTTACTATCATTATTCTGAATTCTTTTTCAGGTAGACTGCCTATTTCCTCTTCATATGTTAAGTCTGGTGGGTTTTTATCTTGCTCCTTCATCTGCTGTGTTTTTTTCTGTCTTCTCATTTTGCTTATCTTACTGTGTTTGGGGTCTCCTTTTTGCAGGCTGCAGGTTCGTAGTTCCTCTTGTTTTTGGTGTCTGTCCCCAGTGGCTAAAGTTGGTTCAGTGGGTTGTGTAGGCTTTCTGGTGGAGGGGACTAGTGCCTGTGTTCTGGTGGATGAGGCTGGATCTTGTCTTTCTGGTGGGCAGGTCCACGTGTGGTGGTGTGTTTTGGGGTGTCTGTGGACTTACTATGATTTTAGGCAGCCTCTCTGCTAATGGGTGGGTGTTCCTGTCTTGCTAGTTGTTTGGCATAGGGTGTCCAGCACTGTAGCTTGCTGGTCGTTGAGTGAAGCTGGGTGCTGGTGTTGAGATGGAGATCTCTGGGAGATTTTCGCCATTTGATATTATGTGGAGCTGGGAGGTCTCTTGTGGACCAGTGTCCTGAAGTTGGCTCTCCCACCTCAGAGGCACAGCACTGACTCCTGGCTGCAGCACCAAGATCCTTTCATACACACGGCTCAAAATAAAAGGGAGAAAAAGTAGAAAGAAAGAATTAGTAGAAGTAGAAAAGAAAGGAAGAAAGGAGGGAGGGAGGGAGGAAGGAAGGAGGGAAGGAAGGAAAAAATGAAAGAAAGAAGGTAAAGTAAAATAAAATAAAGTTATTAAAATAAAAATATTAAGAGAAAAAAATTAAAAAACAACAACAAAAAAAAACAGACGGATAGAACCCTAGGACAAATGGTGGAAGGAAAGATATACAAAATCTCACACAGAAGCATACACATACACACTCGCAAAAAGAGGAAAAGGGGAAAAAAATCATAAATCTTGCTCTCGAAGTCCACCTCCTTAATTGGGATGATTCGTTGTCTATTCATATATTCCACAGATGCAGGGTACATCAAGTTGACTGTGGAGCTTTAATTCACTGCTTCTGAGGCTGCTGGGAGAGATTTCCCTTTCTCTTCTTTGTTCTCACTGCTCCCAGGGGCTTAGCTTTGGATTTGGCCCCGCCTCTGCATATAGGTCGCCGGAGGGCGTCTGTTCTTCGTCAGACAGGACAGGGTTAAAGGAGCAGCTGCTTCGTTGGCTCTGGCTCACTCAGGCTGGGGGAGGGGAGGGAGGGGCAAGGAGCGCGGGGCGGGCCGGCGGCAGAGGCCGGTGTGACGTTTCACCAGCCTGAGGCGCACCGTGCGTTCTCCCGGAGGAGTTGTCCCTGGATCCCGGGGCCCTGGCAGTGGCGGGCTGCACAGGCTCCCCGGAAGCGGGGTGTGGATAGTGACCTGGGCTCGCACACAGGCATCTTGGTGGCGGCAGCAGCAGCCTTAGCGTCTCATGCCCGTCTCTGGGGTCCGCGCTTTCAGCCGCGGCTCGCGCCCGTCTCTGGGGCTCCTTTAAGCAGCGCTCTGAATCCCCTCTCCTCGCGCACCAGGAAACAAAGAGGTAAGAAAAAGTCTCTTGCCTCTTTGGCAGGTGCAGACTTTTCCCCGGACTCCCTCCCGGCTAGCCGTGACGCACTAACCCCCTGCAGGCTGTGTTCACGCCGCCGACCCCAGTCCTCTCCCGGCGCTCCGACCGAAGCCCGAGCCTCAGCTCCCAGCCCCGCCCGCCCCGGCGGGTGAGCAGACAAGCCTCTCGGGCTGGTGAGTGCTGGTCGGCCCTGATCCTCTTTGTGGGAATCTCTCCGCTTTGCCCTCCGCACCCCTGTGGCTGTGCTCTCATCCGCGGCCCCGAAGCTTTTCCCCTCCGCCACCCGCAGTCACCGCCTGCGAACGGGCTTCTAGTGTGTGGACACCTTTCCTCCCTCACAGCTCCCTCTCACTGGTCAGGTCCGTCCCTATTATTTTGTCTCTGTTTTTGCCCTACCCAGGTACGTTTCTTGCCTTTTGGGAGGTCTGAGGTCTTCTGCCAGCGTTCAGTAGGTGTTCTGTAGGAGTTGTTCCACGTGTAGATGTATTTCTGGTGTATCTGTGGGGAGGGAGGTGATCTCTGCGTCTTACTCTTCCACCATCTTCCCGGAAGCCCCTATAAAATATTTTATAGGGTGGGTTGATCTTAAACAGTTGGGAATCACTGGCCTTGGATTCATGTTTCTATCAGTAGAGATGGGAAAAGTAGATAGAGTCCAAAGATATTTAAGAGGTGAAATTAACAAAAAGTGATGAGTGATTGAATATGAGGGTGGGATGGGTCGGGAGGGAAGGAAGAGTCGAAGATGAGTCATGGATTATGGTTTGCACAAATAAATGAATGGGAGTGCAATTTACTGTGTTAAGGGAAACTGAAAGATAGCCTAGCTTAGGAGGATCAACATAAATTCAGTTTTGGTGCACATGCCTACGAGGGCAGATGGCATAGGTGGGACTAAGTATCAGAAAAAAGGTCTGGACTAGCAAAATAAATTTGGGACCAAAGTGAAGCCTGAGATGATATTCCCTATCCTATCTACACCTGAGCCTAGAATTCCAAGGCTTACAGACATTTAATATTAAATTCTTACCAAAAGGTGTTAGAGAGGCATTATTTACTAATCCCATTTTATGGTTGAGAAAATGGACCCAGAGATTACTCTGACTAGAATCACCAAGAGAGGAAGCTGCCGATTTGGGGATTGTGGATTGAAAAAACAAGGTCTAAATTCCGTTTTCATGCCTTATGAGTATATCAGTGAAGAAATAAAATCTCTCAGGGAAATTTACATTGGGGTAGACATAAACTGTAAATATTATAGTTGGGAGATAGTTCTTTACGGGTCTCTTAATTTCTTCACATCTTGCTAGTAAGGCTTTGTCCTTTTTCTGGTTGTCATTAATAAGTATATTTATACTGTGAACAAACCTTGGAAGATAGAGATAGTATCCCCCTCTGGAGCAAAGAGTAAGCATGCTTATTGCACACTCTAGAAGAACTTGGGTTTGAAGATTCTAATTTTAAATAGTGTAGTGAAGTATCTCATGTTAAGAGGTGAGCTAGGACTTGAAGGAGTTGTTTTGAAAATACAGAGGAGAAGAATATGCCAAACTGCAAAAAAAAAAAAAAAAAAAAAGTCAGTGTAAGGCCAGAGTGCAGTCAGTAAGGAGCAGATGGGTGGGGTTTGGGTGGCAAGGTCAGTGAAATAGTAGAATCCACCTCAAAAAGTCTTTGTCAGGCGTTTGAAGACTTTAGTTTTACTTCTGAGTGGAATGGAGAATCCCTGTCAAGCAGCAGAGTAAGATGATTTGACTTACATGTTAAAAGACTCATGTTCACTGCTCTGCTGAGATGACAGTCTCAATGCAATGCTTTTACTGTTGCTTAAGGGAGTAAAAGTATTGCTTAAGCAATAATGAAAGCAGAGAGTCAATTTAGGAGACATCTGTACTTCATTATCCAAGGGCTTTATTATAGTGTCTACTTATATATATTTAGATTATGGGAAGGCAGGCCTGCTTTAAAAATATTTATTACTGGAGTATTTGTTCCCTACTGCTCAACTTAGGGACATTTAAAATCCCCTCTTCATAAACTATGCAAAATTCATTATCATGAGTATCCAAGAGCAAGGACCATTTTTTCTGAATTCTTAGATTAAATCATGATATTCAGGAGAACAGTAAGACCACAGGCAACATAGACCAACACATTTGTTGAGGGTGATGATGGGTGGGGAAATAATAAACAGCATTTACCAACCAAGTTCGTGTTAACTATACCAGGAATCAGGCTTTTATTAAAATACTAATGACTTTGGGATGCTAATAGACCACATTAACTCGGCAGGTGCAATAGATGATTGTGAACAAGGGAATTGTTTTAATACAACCGACTTCTTCATTTTTTGCCTATTCAGACACAATATGATTGGGATTCTATTTGTGCATGTTGGCACCTGCAAGATTATCTTTCCTAAATACCACAAAATAGATTTTCTACCGTACTGCAACCAGGAGACTTCATTACGGTGCCTCTGAGGAGCTTGAAGAAGTGACTTTAGTCACAGCATCAGCACTCTGACAGCCTCTAAATAGTTGGTTCACTGACTAATTTGAACCAGAATTTCATCATAGTCTTACAGCAGATTTGGATCGAATGGTTATCATTATTAAATCAGTGCATGTACTAAATGCAAGTCTGACTTTACCACAGAGACAGAGCAGGTGGCCACCTCGCCTCCCCATGCAAAACATTACTGGGAACAAAATGCAAAATGGCCAGTGTGTGTGAGTCAAAGAATGGGATTTGGAAAGTGTAGGCAATTTCCAGTTTGTCTAGGGTAAGCAAAAATTCCACAGTCAACTGCTGACTAAATGGATTAACAAATTCAAACATTTTCAGGTTAGGGAGAGAGAAGAACTTGCAAATGAACTGACAATGGATTTAACAGGTTTTAGCCTGAGGTAATTTAAAATTTTGAACAGCGCTTGCCTAGGAAATGGGGGCAGTCTTGAAGCAAACACTAGTAGTGAATCAGCTTTGCTATTACTTACAGACACCTTGGTTCACTGACTTTCCAAATTACTGTTGATTATTTCGGCATATTTCTAATTGGGTCACCAAAATAGGCATACTCCCTCTGAGAAAGCAATATATCCCATAGCAGGCTCATGCAAATCAAATATGCTGTTTTCTGTCTTCTGTTATTCAGAATATTGAAATATGCCATACTCATGACACAATGGAAATATTCAAACTGCAAGGTGAAGCATATTAGAATATGGCTTAAAATGTCTATAAGTGGCAGGTATATATTTCACAGAAAAATATGTGTTCAAATATTAATAAAGCTAACTGGATTTTCTACATTATGTCTCAGAAGTTTTTTCAAGGTATATTACTAGCCATAAACTCTCCATTGAACACTTTTGCTACTATACTGTATTACAGGCAAACATTCTACCCAAGTGATTTGAATAGGGGAGACTCCAGTCCAATTTTTTCTTGACTAAGCCTGTGTCACTCCCCAGAAGAACATGGTTTGTGCCTTTCACCTCTGAAGCCAGCACGTCATGTGCCAAGACACACATGGCCAGAGCTACAAGCCATGAAACTAGTGAAAATAAGCCCCTACAATGAATCTCATCCAAACTCCCACTTTGATATGTAAATCCCTTTTTACAATGAAAAGGGTTACATCTTTTAACTTCAAGCAGAGGAAGTACTTTTGGGCCAACCAAGAACAGGATGCCTTGCGTTTGAGTGGGGCATGGGTGGGATGGCACAGTCTGCAGAGGAGATGAACCTTGCAAAGGGAGGAGAGAGCATAAGGGACTGTTCTCCAGCAGGAAAGCCCTCCCATGTTTTCTCTCTGTCACTCACAAAAGTAACAGGAGAAAGTGGATGTGGTTTTGGGTGAGAAGGCTACTTTCTCCACTGGAGCAGAGGTTGATAGGAAGTCATAGGAGTTCATGCCTAAGGGTCTGATTTTCTCGTAGAATTTGGAGGGAAAGCAGTTGGCTGAGAGTGAAGTAGGCAATGGGAAAGTCATAGATTTAAGGAAAGAGAGGGTTTAGCACTGCAAAAGCAAGAATGAGACAGTAACCTTTAGAGGGAACACCTTAAGATTGCAGGACAGGATTAACACTCTGGTGAGCTGCTTTTGTGTATTGCAAATAAGTTAGAAGCACAATTGCGGGAGAAGAGAGCTTCAGGAATATTTTGAGTACAATATCCATATTTGAAAGAAGTATATAGTCTCTTAAGGTAACTATCTAGAGGGACAGCCCTTATTTATATATATAAGCATTGACACTCTTAATTAAAAAAAAAACTAGGTCATTACATCTCATATAAATGCAGACTCTGGTGGTTACATGAATCTACATATGTAATAAAATGACATAGGACAATAGAACTCTCACACGTATTGTACCAACAACATCAAATTCTTGGTTTAGATATTTTACCATACTTTTGTAGGATGTAAACTATTGGGTGAAAATGGGTAAGGGGTACATGTGCTACCTTTGCAACTTCTTGTGAATCTATAGTTATTACAAAATAAGAAGTAAAATCAAAACAAAACATTAACACCCTCCTCTTCATAGAGCTGATCATATTTTTTGGTGTATTAGGCAAGAGGACACAAGCCATGAGGTAAAACAGTAAAATAGTACCTGTTTTCAGGCTTTCTGTCAGCCACTGTAAAGACAAATATATACTTCAATGATATTGAGAATGAGAACTCTAAGTTCCGTGTTAAAAATATGGTACCAGGCTTTTGGTCGACAGCCGTCTATAGTTGTTCCAGAGGGAAGTACATTGCCCCACTTTTATTAAAAGAGGTTTGCTTTATTCATCACAAATCAGGTAACAAGGGCCTGCAACCACCTTTAATTGATTAGAAAGGAGTTATTTCAAGTACATAAGGTACAAAAGAACAGTCAGTTCTTTTGCTACAGTCAGTCCCCTCCGATTCTAAACAGATAAAGTTAAGAAAGCTGAGAAGGTAATGTCACCGAGATTTCATCATTGTATCATCAACTCTACACATGGATGCCTAGAATAATACACTAATGAGAAACTTATGTATGACTCTTTTAAAATTCAAATCTCCTAGAGTATGATAGAAAAGGTTTTCTTTGTCTATGTTGCATGGTTAACCAAATTCAGCTTTCATTATAATTACTGCTTCAGTCCCGAATTGGTACAAAGTGTCCTATGTCTATATCTTAGACAAATTTTGGACTATGTGATGTTTTCAAAGCACAAAAGTGCTCCAGAGCACAAAATGGTGTCTAAAGTTGTCTCAAAGAGTCTATGCTTGAAAGGAATGTTTAATCATTTTAAAATATAATTCTTTTAAATTAATTTTTCTAATTATTTTTAAAATCTTTTAAAATTAAAAATTATAATTACTTGATGTCTGAAGTACTTACTTACCCCACAAGTTAGATGCATTCACTGAGTCAGACACTTGATGCCTCCAGGTGTGCTGAGTTGGTATGGTAGTCTGGTGTCTTTTTATTCTCTGTTTTCTGATTTTGAGAGAGGAAGATACCATAAGTAACAGCTGGAATGTCAACAGATATAATTGCTGATAAATTACTAAACAGTGTGTATATTTCTATGAAGTGGCATGAAAACTGGGGAAGTTCCAAAGTGTAACATAGAAAGAAAAAAAAAAAACCTAAACTTAGCCTGAGCATAGAATAAAACAGTAAAACAGTTTTGTAATTTTAAATACTGTCTATATACTGATGATCCCATTGGCTGCAACCTCTCCTCTGAGCTTCAGATTCATGAATGCAGTGCCCACTCAACATGTCCACTTGGATTTCTTTTTAAACACACCTCATGTCTAAGACAGATTTCCTGACATGCTCCCAAAATTTTCTAGAACTACACTCTTCTCAGTCTCACTTGATGGGAAAATCACTGGTTGGGGTAAAAATCTTGAGTCAGTCTTGTTTCTCTTCTTTCTCTTGTAAACATTTCAGTCCCATTAGGGCATTGTTCTGGTTTTACCTTCAGATATATCCAAAATCCTACCATTTCTCACCATCTCCACTGACGCCACCTTAGTTCCAGCCACCATTTTTCTCACACAAATAGTTGCAATAGCCTCTTCTTTTTTTCTTAGATGCAAAAATATTTTAATGAATCAGGCCAGCAACACCAAAACTCACAAAAAGAGGGACAACCAAATATTATACTTCCTAGTAGACATACACAACACCAACTATGATGTTTTCTTGAAAACATATTGACCTGAATGTGAACATACTTCTATATCTGACTACCCATTTACAAGAAACATAGGAGACAGAATGACATACTACTAACTGACACCATGGGGGTACAATCAGCAAAATCTAGAATGTGGAAAACTCTATAGGAATAGCAGCCTTGTTTCTTCAAAAAAAAAAAAATTGCAAGGAATAAATGAGGGAGAAGGAATGTATGAATTAAAGAGATTTAAGAAATGTTAACCAAATGCAACATTGAACTTAGCTTGGTTCTTTTTTTTTTTTAACATCTTTATTGGAGTATAAGTGCTTTACAGTGGTGTGTTAGTTTCTTTGCAATAGCCTCTTAATTGTCACCCTGCTCTACTCTGCACTCTCTTATAATTTCTTCTCAACAGCTCAGCCAGATCAATACTTTCACTCCTTCTCAAACCTTATAGTAGGTTTGCATTCTGCTTGCATTCTGAAGCCAAAGCCCTCACTGTGGCCACAGCATCCTTCCTACAAAGTATGACTCTTCCATTACCTCCTTTTCCCTCACTGTGCTTTCTCCACGGCAGCCACACTAGATGCTTCCATACACTCCAGGCATTTTTTTGTTCAGAGGTCTTTGCAGCAGCTGTTCCCTTTGCCTAAAGAGCTCTTCCCTTTCATATCCACATGAAAACATCCTTATATACTTTGTTTTTCCTCAAATTTTGTTCAAGTTAAGTTTTTCCAGACCATTCTGTTAAACGACTAAAAATACCATTTATTGGTGAGGAAGTAGAGTAATTTGGCAGAGTATAAAATGATTTATACAATCTACCAAGAAAGTCTGAACAGACCTGTAACTAGTAAGGATATTGGGTAACTAATCTAAAGCCTATCCTTTCCCCATTGTGTATTAAACAAGGTACAAACAAATGGAAAAAATTCTGTGTTCATGAATTGGAAGAATTAATATTGTTACAATGTCTATGCTACCCAAAGTGATCTACAGATTCAATGCAATCCCTATCAAAATCTCAATGACACTTTTTACAGAAATTGAAAAAACAATTCTAAAATTCACATGGAAGCACAAAAGACCCTGAATAGCCAAATCAATCTTGAGAAAAACTTACACTGTCTGATTTCAAACTACATTACAAAGTCACTGAGATCAAAATAGTCTGGTACTGACCTAAAGACAGATATACAGACCAATGGAATGGATTAGAGAGGCCATAAATAAATCCACCTATATATAATCAACTGGTATTTGACAAGAGTGCCAAGAATACACAATGAGGAAAGGATAGTCTCTTCAACAAATGGTGTTGGGAAAACTGATATCCACGTGCTAAAAATGAAATTGGTCACTTATTACACCATGTACAAAAATAAACTCAAAGTGGATTAAAGACTTAAACATAAGGTCCAAAGCTATAAAACTTCTGGAAGAAAAAATAGGGGAAAATCTTCATGACATGGGTCTTGGCAATAATTTCATGCATATAACACCAAAGTACATGTAACAAAAACACATATAAACAATTGGGACTACATCAAACTGAAAAGCTTCTGCATAGCAAACAATCAACAGAGTGAAAAGACAACCTATAAAATGGGAGAAAATATTTGCAAACCATATCTCTGATAATGGGTTCACCTGAAAAATATTTAAAGAACTCCTATAACTCAATAGTGAACTAATAACATAATTTCAAAATGGGCTAAGGATTTGAATAATGTTGGTGAGGATGTGGAGAAATGGTACACTTACACACTGTTAGTGAGAATGCAAAATGGTGCAGCTGCTACAGAAAACAGTAAGGAGGTTCCTTCATAAATTTAAAATGAATTAGCATATGATCCAGCGATCCTACTTCTGAGTATTTATTCCAAAGAATTGAAATCCAGATATTGAAGAGATATTAGCACTCCTATGCTCATTGTAGCATTACTCACAATAGCCAACATGTGGAGAAAACCTAAATGTTCATCGACAGATGACTGGATAAAGAAAATGTGATAGATATAGATAGAAAGATAGATTCAGAGAAGAAAATTCAAACACTCTGATTCACCTCACATCTACAAATTGGTAATGATTAAGATGCTTTGCTATAATAAGTCTTATAGGAATTTGGTAAGGGTATAATTGCTTAAAGAAGATAAGGATAATATTTTGAAGCCATTTGACATTCTGTGTTAAAGGTAAAAATGTTTAGACAACAATCTAGTAATTTCTCTTTTACACAAATATGGGCAATAAATTCTTGTACATATACATAAGACAGCACTGTATAGAAATATTAACTCCACCATTGTTAATAATGAGCACACACACACAAAAGAAACTAAAAACAAAACCTAGCAGTTGCTTAAATGTACATAAATAAGTTCTCACAGAATTTTTTTTAAAAGAACTCCTGTGTTACTGGAGATACTATAAACCAGGAAGTAGCTTATATGGGTAAATTAGATTCAAATCGAATCAAGTATAGATCATAGAATAGATCTTGAAAACAATGTAGGAATAAAGCAGGTTGTAAAAATTTTGAAAGCATGAATGAATATATAGAAACAAACTAATGCTATATTTTGTAAATGATTACACATGTGCACAGTAAACACATTAAAAAAAACATAGTCTAGAGGGAAACACAGAATTTATGATAGGAGTTGCCTCCATCTAGAGAGGAAGGGAGATAAGGAAATAGGACTATTCAAGGGACTAAGGAACTACCAATGTCTTCTTCAATATTTTGTACTACAAAATCAGTCTCAGAATAAAAGATGACAATATGAATATTGTTTTAGAGTGGTGAAAAGAGAGGTATCTCTTAGAGCATCTTCAGTACTTTTCTGTATTTCATACACTTTTCTAAGTAATTTATTATTAAACTAATATACATCAATTAAGAGTCTAATGGCTTCCATCAACACTTTAATGATTTACTGAGTTATCTCAGTAATGCAGTGATACTGTTTCTCAACCTAATCAAGGGAAGCTACAAAAATCCCACAGCTAACATCATACTAAATGATGAAACAATTTATGATTTCCCCCTAAGATCAGGAACAAGACAAGGAGGTCTCTCTCACTATTTCTACTTAGCCTTGTATTTGAGGTTCTATTTAGGGCAATTAGAAAAGAAAAAAGAAGTAAAATACATCAAGACTGGAAAAGAAAAATTAAAACTATCTCTACTTGCAGATGACATGACCTTGTATATTGAAAATGCTAAGGAATCCACTAATAAAGTATTAAAATGAATATATCAGCTCAGCAAGGTTACAGGGTTACAAGATCAATATACAAAAATCAGTTGTATTTCTATACATTTAAAACAAACAATACAAAAATAAAATTAACCAAACAACTCCATTTACATTAGCAACAAAAATAACAAAATACTTAGGAATAAGTTTAACAAAAGAAGTACAAAAGTTACACCCTGAAAATTACAATAGATTGTTGAAATAAGATCCAAATAAATGGAAAAACATCCTATGTTCATGAATTGGAAGAATAAGTGTTGCTAAAATGGCAGTATTACCCATAGGGTCTACAGATTTAATACAGTCCATATTATAATCCCAGCCGATTTCTTTGTAGCAATTGACAAACGAATCCTAAAATCACGTGGAATTGCAAGGGATCCAGAATAGCCAGAACAATCTTGAAAAAGAACTAAGTTGTAGGACTCACACTTCCTTATTTCAAAAATTCCTCCAAAGCAACAGTAATCAAGAAAGTGTGGTACTGGCATAAGTATGGTCATATATATCAATGGAATAGAATTGAAAATCCACAAATAAGCCCATGTGTCTATGACCAACTTATTTTCCACAATGGCATCAAGAGTGTTCAATGTGGGAAAGATTAGTCTTTTTAAGAAAGAATATGGGTCAACTGGATAGCCACATATAAAAAAATAAAACTGTACCCTTATCTCACAGCATATACAAAAATTAACTAAAAATGGGTCAAATACCTAAATGCAAGAATGAAAGCTATAAAATTCTTAAAACATAGTGATAAATCTTTATAGCTCAGATTTGGCAATGAATTCTTAGATTTGACATCAAAAGCCTGAGCAACAGTAGAAAAAATAAGTCAAACTTCATCAAAATTAAAAACTTCTATGCTTCAAAAGACACTCTAAAGAGAATAGAAAGACAATCTACAGAATGGGAGAAAATATTTCCAAATCATATTTCTGATAATGGGTATATATCTAAAATATATAAAGAATCCTTTGAACTCAATAATAAAAAGACAAACACCCCAATTTTTAAATTTGCAAAGAATATGATTGAATAGATATGTCTCCAATGAATAGAAATGTGGGAACAAAGAAACAAACATGGATCGCTGATATTAGGCAGGCTGGATTGGAATTGCATGAAGAGAGCAGCATGGGCAAATGAACATTTCTAGAAGGGCACCGGATCCTCCACAGAGGGAAGCAAGTAGGGCACTGAGGATGATAGGACACATCCACCACCCTGATTATTTTGCTAAGGTTCAGCCTCGCTGAATGCTGTGAATGCTGATCCTATCAATAGCGCATGATGACTTTGCCTTCAGCTGCCCTAGATTGGTATAAACACTTGGTTATGTCCCAGCCTAACCACGAGTTACAATAACACTCACAGAAAGATTCAATTAGCTTAACAAATCATGGATTTGTAGAGTTCCTTGTACATGTAGTAACATGCCCACAAAGCATCTCTTTGTGATCCAGCAGCTGTCCCATCCTTAATTCACAGCTTCGTTACTCATGTGCTCTGCTTGCTATTGTCTAAATTACAGAATCCTTTGAGATGGGGAAAACATTGGAAGGAAATGTTGCCTACACTTGGAGAATTGAAAGGGCCACAAATGAGAATGGGAAACATATTTTTGAATTGATGATAGGATATTGTTATTGTTTAATTACAATGTAATATAGCCACATTTATACATATAAAACACCAGACCACCAGCATTATTTTTCATTTTCTTGTGTATTCTTTAATGCCTGTCAAATATCACAAACTAAATCAAAAAGGAAATACAACTTTTCTTCCTCTCAAAGTAATTTTATGTTCTACACTTAGGGAAATTGGATGTCTCTATATGGAATACTACTACCAACTGATAAACCAAATATTATAGGTTAAGCTCAAATGCTCTGGTGCAGACTGTCAAGCAAGTGTGTTATCCTGCTTCTTGAGTTTGTCTTCTTTTACTCTTCTAGTAGGATGTTAGGAAGAAATTAGATTGAACAATTCGAAATTACCCCAGTGCCTACTTCTTTTCCACTCTGGCAGGGTGCCAGTGTTGGAAGGTTGAGGTGACAAAAACTGTAGATTTGTTCAGATATCAGGAGGTATGAACTTCCAGAGGAGTTATTTCCTCACCCCAGAACTGAGTCTTGATTGACCTAAGCAAACCCCAGTTTGTTTCCCTGATTGTCACTGATTTATTTAGGGAGAGGAATGTGATGCAATTCTGGCCAACGATCTGAAGCCCCTGCTAGGGGTCTCTAGGAAAGTTATTCTTGCTCTTAAAAAGATGCTCAAGTCAAGGACAATTTCTCCTCTCTTTTTTCTGACTTTTATGATTGAGTGATGGCTGGAGCTACTGCAGCTGACTTGTAGTCACAGGATAAGTCAGCATGCTCAGGTTAGCTGAGCAGAAAGGTGGAAAGAACTTGAGTCTCACAGATGTGACTGAGTAGTTGAAATGACCCATCTTGAAATTACCCTACCTCTGCAGTTCTTGTTATGAGAATCAGTGTTAGTGGGTTTCCTGTTGGCTGTGATTTTTAGATGATTTGTACTTTATTGTTTGTCCTCATTATAATAAAACAGTCTGGCACAATTTGACACATTAGCAATACTGTGATTCAGTGTCTATAAATAGAATTTAGAGGCCAAGGACTGGAGTTTGAATCCTCATTATAAGTTTCTCACTTGGAGAACTTGAGTCAGTTACTTAACTCCATTCATTTGTTCACTCAGTCACTAAGTCAGGTCACAAACACTTATTGGCTCCATATTCTACCCTCACTTCTATAGTACTCAAGGGTAATGAGAAGAACATACAGAGCAATAAAAGAAGCAAGCAGCTTGGATTGCTTCGAGCTCTAATATATTGATCTGAGAAAGAGAGAGAGAGTTCATCTTCTTGCCTAAGATCCCTGATTTCTGGGTTCTCTTCCAAATGAACAGTTGATACCAGGTGGATGCATAACCAAATGATACATTTTTCAAGAGTGACTCCTAGCATTCAGTGGGAGAAGTAAAACTCAATAATGTTTAGAATATCTTTCAAACATACAGGTTCAGGTTAAGCATTTTGTACATAAGGATTTTTCCCCTAGATGTGTGCTGGAGTCATCCATCCAGATGAGGGAGAACAAATTGTACATCAATCAGGACTTTTTCTCTATTTTGTTCATTTTTTCTCAAGCAAGCCAGTCACATCTCATTCAATAACACCATCAGTTATCTGCAGCAGAACTCCTCTCAAATACTCCTCAGATTGTTTCATAAGCTGGAGAGAGCTAGACTTTGTGGAATTCACATTTCTTTCATTTACTGTTATTTTATAGTCATTAGTTTAAAAAAAAAATGAGGATCTTATCACCAGGACAACCAAGAGTAGAAATATGTGCAGTTAGCTTGCTCAAATTCCTTCTGTGTTTTTGTCTTTCCTTATTATGTGGCTAAAAGAATGCAAGAAATTCCAGTATTATTATTTTCTTCTGTTTCAGGTTTGTCTCTTTATCTCTCATAAAGTCTCACTCTGTCTCAGTGACTGACTGATTTGCACATATTCTCCTTTGTTATTACAAATATTTCTACTATTTATCTTTTAAATCTATTCTCTCCTCTTATGCAGTAGCATTCTCAGTAATGGGGTTGATCATAATAAAGATTGTATAAAAACCTACAAGTTTATTGTGAAAGTTCAAGGAGATGCATATGTAAGGGTGTTTTGTTAACTGTTGATTATTTTTTAGCTATTAATTTTAACTATTAATAACTAAATTTAACTGTTGAGAAGTCCTTAAAAAAATAGAGCATTCATGTCTAATGGCATCAAGTTTTAATAGAAAAAGATAAGATTTTGAATGCTGTATTTTGTTTCATAAACATGTCTTATAGTCTTCTATGTTAAATCAAAATATACATAGAAATGAGAATTTTGAAATATTTCTCAGGTTTTATAAATATATTTAGCAGGATGCTAGATATTTTAAGTTGTCTTTAACATTATGCAATGTAAAATAGTATATTCAATCCATGCCTAGGTATTCAAAAGAAATGAAAATAGGGACTCTTGATACTTGTGTGCCAATGTTCATAGCAGCGTTACTCACAATAGAAAAAAGGTGGAAACCATGCATCCATCAACAGATGAATGGATGAACAAAATGTGGTGTATAGGTACAATAGAATATTATTTGGCCATAAAAGGAATGAAGTTCTGAATCATGCTATAACATGGATGAACCTTGAAAATGTTATGCTAAGTAAAATAACCTAGACACAAAAGAACATATAGTTGATTTTGTTTGGATGGTTCCACTTATACAAAATATCTAGAAAAAGGCAAATTGATAGAAACAGAAAGTAGAAGTTACCAGGGTCAGAGGGTTGGAGAGGATGGGGTGTTATTGCACAATGGGTGAAGAATTTCTCTTTGGGGTGATGAAAAATTTTGGAACTAAAAAGTGGCGATGGTTGTACAACATTGTTAATGTAATTAACACCACTGAGTTGTACAGCTAAAAATGGTTAATATGGCAAATTCTACATTATAAAGATGTTCCTAGAAAAATGAAACAAAACAATGGTATGCATAGGTAGATGTATCTATTGAAAACATTTTATTGTTTTTAAGATTTTACTTGTAAGGTGGCTTTTGTTAGTCTAGTGAGTCACTTGCACATAAAATCCACAGTTAATCTGAAAGTGAGATACAAAATATCCTAACCCAGAGAGGTTTAATTAGTCTCTTACCTCTTCTGTTTTAATTAAAAACAGACATGTCTGCATTTTTCCTATTGGAGGCAGGGACCCTGTACAGTAACAAGCTTCAACTCTTAATTTTCTTGTATCTAACCTCGATTTTTCCCCCTAAAAACTGTAGAGTTTAGCTCTACAACAGAAGTATTTCAAAATATTAATTTCTTCTACCTGTGCATTATAAAGATGAGATAAGCAAGATGCAAAAAGGACAAATGGTCCACATGGCTGGACCAGAGTGATCCTCAGCCCTACACAGACAACCTAGATGCTAATGACTAAGTTATAAGGCTCTAATAATTTACACTTCTCTCATTGAATAGCACATTTTCTCAACTGATCTTTTTCTCTGAGTTCTTTTATGCTAGAGCAGCGTATTTAGGTACCGTTTCTATCTGCAAATATTAGCCTGAGGTTTAGATATGATTATATTGTCCCTCAGCCTGAACTGAACAACTAATCTCTACACCACACCCAACCCCCACTTAAAAGTAAAGTCAGCTTTGCCAAAATTCTGAAAATAACCTTCATGATTACATTAACAAGAAACTCAAGGATTTACAACTTGGAATTTGGAACAGGACATTGGTGGGGTGTCTGTAGTGAGGATAATCCAATAGGGACCCTGAGAAATCTTGACTCATGAGGAACGGGGGACAGCATGGCTAGAGCTTCACCACGAACACTTTTGTTCTCTACAAGGGTTTTCACTATTGGAGGGAGAAGGAGAGTGGTTTGGAAGATTATTAGAAGTGGGCTATGAGATTACCAGGGCCAGCTCAACTCCTATGGCTACTTAGTGTCTGGATGCCCCAGAAACCATAAAATCTTGGCTTCAGAAAGACCCCATATGTCACTGGTAACAAATGACAATTTCTACACTGACAGATAACATCAACAAGTTGTATCATCAACATATAGCTCATATGACATAGATGCTTCCAGTATTTGTAGGATGCCAGAACAAAAAGAAAAATTAGTAGTGATCAAAACAGCTTCACTGAGGCCAAGAGGGAAGAAGCAGTGAAAATATTGAGGTATCGCTGTTTTATGGATAAATTCTAGGAAATGAGCTTACTTTATCTGGTTCTTGGATATTCTTCCAAGGTGATATGTGTAGGGATCCAAGGTGATATGTGGAGGGAATACTTGATATTTCACTTGAGTCTAAGGATGCTTACCTGGACTAGAGTTTATTTACTTTTTTGTTATTTAGAAAACAAATGCACCAAGAAATGTGCACTGAGAATACTAAAAAAGAATAAGGGGCTTCCCTGGTGGCGCAGTGGCTGAGAGTCCGCCTGCCGATGCAGGGACACGGGTTCGTGCCCCAGTCAGGGAAGATCCCACATGCCGCGGAGCGGCTGGGCCCGTGAGCCATGGCCGCTGAGTCTGCGCGTCCGGAGCCTGTGCTCCGCAATGGGAGAGGCCACAACAGTGAGAGGCCCGTGTACCGCAAAAAAATAAATAAATAAAAGAAAAAGAAAAAGAAAAAAAAAGAATAAGGGATTTGTTCATCTTTAAGGACAAGTGGGGAATCAGACAACTAAACAAGCAATAGCTATAGCTATACGGTGCAGTGAGTAATGTGATAGGAGTGCTTTGGGCGTATGGTAATTTAGTCTAATTAACCACTTATTGTAGTTTAGAGAGAGAAGTCAAAAAGAGATTCTTGAAAAAGTAGGTAAGGTTTAGACTGAAAAATATAAGAAAATTTTGAATTAGTCAAAGGAGATGAAAGTAGAATCGGGAGAGGAGGTCCTGAGAGAGACTTATAGGCAGACAAAATAATGCAGTTTTAATTTTGCAAGGTCAATCCAAGTAATTAAGTTGTAAGGATATAATTGAGGATTTTTAAAACTATGATTTTATTTTCCACAATATTTTATTGTAAGGGTTAAAGGATAGATAACCAAAAATCTTTGAAGAGAATTCTGTTTTCCACAGAGAAAATTCCTGGTCAATGCTGCTTTCTAATGATAATCCCATTGCAAAAGTAACTGTTCATTCTCTATATTGGAGTGTGTGTGTGTGTGTGGGGGGGGGGTGTGTGTGTGAGAGAGAGAGAGAGACAGAGAGAGACGGAGAGAGAGACAGAGAGACAGAGAGAGGTACTTAACGCTGATATGACCAGAGGGGAAGGAAGCTTACATAATGTTGGCAGGCTGTAGAGGGCACCATTTCTACTGCACAACAGGGTCACTGCCTCTTATTTGGGTCAATTTTAGTTATGAGAGAATGAAGAATAATCCCTGACATCATGGAGTGTACAGACTGGGAGGGAATATGAATGTTAAATGAGCAATTACAAATTTCAATCAGGGAAGCAGAACATTTATATACATATATATATATATATATATATATATATATATATATATATACGCGAGTATGTATATATGTATGTATGTATATGTATTAGGATGTATGTGTATGTAGGTGTAGATAAATGCATATGATTTCTTTTTTAAAAATATTTCCAAAACTATTTATTTATTTTTAACATCTTTATTGGAGTATAATTGCTTTACAATGGTGTGTTAGTTTCTGCTTTATAACAAAGTGAATCAGCTATACACATATATCCCCATATCTCCTCCCTCTTGCGTCTGCCTCCCTCCCTCCCTATCCCACCCCTCTAGATGGTCATATAGGGATGTGAATTTACCTAATTGTGGGAGCAGACTTCAGCAGTCTCTGTGAGGCTGATGCCAGAGCTTGAGGTTTGAGGGCAGGTGGTTGAGTTGAGAAAATGGATTTAAAGTGGGGGAGAGAAAGAACCAGCTGGAAACATGAGCCAGAGCCCAAGAGGATGGACTGAAACCCGCATCCACTTTGGTTGCCTCTGAATTCTGAGTCCTGCAGAATCCAGGGCCCCTCATCCCAGAGCTAAGTACACACACTTGACCAGAAGTTGGAGAAGCTGAAGGAGGATGTAGAGGAAGCTGGATCAGGTACAGAACAGGCTGCTGCCTCACAGAAAGGAGGCGAGCCAGCAGTTAGCAACAACGCCTGTGAGCAATAAAACAGCTGCCCTTCACTTCTGTGCTCACTATCTCCCATAAGAACCTACGTGCCTCACCCTAATTGAAAACTTATAGGAAAAAGAATCCGGGGATACACAGTTTAGCAGAAGTAAATTAAAAACATGTTACAAAGCCACATAGTAATGTTAAAAAGCAGGCTCATGGTCATGTCAGGCAAGAGACGGTGGTAAATGAGAGGGGATCCAAGGAGGCTTCTGGGAGGTGGACATGTTCCATTATAAAAATATCTGGATTTTTTTTGTTGTTGTTGTTAGATTCCATATATATGTGTTAGCATACGGTATTTGTTTTTCTCTTTCTGAGTTACTTCACTCTGTATGACAGACGCTAGGTCTATCCACCTCATTACAAATAGCTCAATTTCGTTGCTTTTTATGGCTTAGTAATATTCCATTGTATATATGTGCCATATCTTCTTTATCCATTCATCTGTCAATGGACACTTAGGTTGCTTCCATGTATTGGCTATTGTAAATAGAGCTGCGATGAACATTGTGGTACATGACTCTTTTTGAATTATGGTTTTCTCAGGATATAGACCCATTAGTGGGACTGCTGGGTCATATGGTAGTTCTATTTTTAGTTTTTTAAGGAACCTCCATACTGATCTCCATAGTGGCTGTATCAATTTACATTCCCACCAACAGTGCAAGAGGGTTCCTTTTTCTCCACACCCTCCCCAGCATTTATTGTTTGTAGATTTTTTGATGATGGCCATTCTGACTGGTGTGAGATGAGATCTCATTGTAGTTTTGATTTGTATTTCTCTAATGATTAATGATGTTGAGCATTCTTTCATGTGTTTGTTGGCAATCTTTATATCTTCTTTGGAGAAATGTCTATTTAGGTCTTCTGCCCATTTTTGGATTAGGTTGTTTGTCTTTTTGATATTGAGCTGCATGAGCTGCTTGTAAATTTGGACATTAGTCCTTTTTCAGTTGCTTCATTTGCGAATATTTTCTCCCATTCTGAGGGTTGTCTTTTCATCTTGTTTATGGTTTCCTTTGCTGTGCAAAAGCTTTTAAGTTTCATTAGGTCCCATTTGTTTATTTTTGTTTTTATTTCCATTTCTCTAGGAGGTGGGTCAAAAAGGATCTTGCTGTGATTTATGTCATAGAGTGTTCTGCCTATGTTTTCCTCTAAGAGTTTTAAACTGTCTGACCTTACATTTAAGTCTTTAATCCATTCTGAGTTTATTATTGTGTATGGTGTTAGGGAGTATTCTAATTTCATTCTTTTACATGTAGCTGTCCAGTTTTCCCAGCACCACTTATTGAAGAGGTGGTCTTTTCTCCATTGTATGTTCTTGCCTCCTTTTTCAAAGATCAGGTGACCATATGTGTGTGGGTTTATCTCTGGGCTTTGTATCCTGTTCCATTGATCTATATTTCTGGATTTGTGCCAGTACCATACTGTCTTGATTACTGTAGCTTTGTAGTATAGTCTGAAGTCTGGGAGCCTGCTTCCTCCAGCTCTGTTTTTCTTTCTCAAGATTGCTTTGGCTATTCGGGGTCTTTTGTGTTTCCATACAAATTGTGGAATTTTTTGTTCTAGTTCTGTGAAAAATGCCAGTGGTTTTTTGATAGGGATTGCATTGAATCTGTAGATTACTTTGGGTAGTATAGTCATTTTCACAGTGTTGATTCTTCCAATCCAAGAACATGGTATATCTCTCCATCTGTGGATATCATCTTTAATTTCTTTCATCAGTGTCTTATAGTGTTCTGCATACAGGTCTTTTGTCTCCTTCGGTAGGTTTATTCCTAGGTATTTTATTCTTTTTGTTGCAGTGGTAAATGGGAGTGTTTCCTTAATTTCTCTTTCAGATTTTTCATTGGTAGTGTATAGGAATGCAAGAGATTTCTGTGCATTAATTTTGTATCCTGTTACTTTACCAGATTCATTGATTAGCTCTAGTAGTTTTCTGGTAGAGTCTTTAGGATTCTCTATGTATAGCATCATGTCATCTGCAAACAGTGACAGCTTTACTTCTTCTTTTCCAATTTGGATTCCTTTTATTTCTTTTACTTCTCTGATTACTATGGCTAAAACTTCCAAAACTATGTTGAATAATAATGGTGAGAATGGACAACCTTGTCTTGTTCTTGATCTTAGTGGAAATGCTTTCAGTTTTTCACCATTGAGAACGATGTTGGCTGTGGGTTTCTTATTTATGGCCTTTATTATGTTGAGGTAAGTTCCCTCTCTACCTACTTTGTGGAAGGTTTTTATCAAAAATGGGTGTTGAATTTTGTCTAAAGCTTTTTCTGCATCTATTGAGATGATCATATGGTTTTTCTCCTTCAATTTGTTAATATGCTTGATCACATTGATTGATTTGCATATATTGAAGAATCCTTGCATTCCTGGGATAAATCCCACTTGATCATGGTGTATGATCCTTTTAATGTGCTGTTGGATTCTGTTTGCTAGTATTTGTTGAGGATTTTTGCATCTATGTTCATCAGTGATATTGGCCTGTAATTTTCTTTCTTCGTGTCATCTCTGTCTGCTTTTGGTATCAGGGTGATGGTGGCCTCATAGAATGAGTTTGGGAGTGTTCCTTTCTCTGCTATTTTGGAAGAGTTTGAGAAGGATAGGTGTTAGCTCTTCTCTAAATGTTTCATAGAATTCGCCTGTGAAGCCATCTGGTCCTGGGCTTTCTTTGTAGGAAGATTTTTAATCACAGTCTCAATTTCAGTGGTTGTGATTGGTCTGTGTATATTTTCTATTTCTTCCTGATTCAGTCTCGGAAGGTTGTGCTTTTCTAAGAATTTGTCTATTTCTTCCAGGTTGTCAATTTTATTGGCATATAGTTGCTTGTAGTAATCTCTCAGGATCCTTTGTATTTCTGCAGTGTCAGTTGTTACTTCTTTTTCATTTCTAATTCTATTGATTTGAGTCTTCTCCCTTTTTTCTTTTTTTTTTCTTTTTTTTTTTTTTCTTGCGTTATGCGGGCATGAAGTGTGAAACAAGCCAATAACTGAAAAATAAATACACTATAGTTCCACTTATATTAAATTGAAAAACTCACAAAGCTTTCCTCCCAGACGGGGGCACGAACCCGCATCCCGTGCATCAGTAGGCAGACTCTCAACCACTGCGCCACCAGGGAAGCCCTCCCTTTTTTTCTTGATGAGTCTGGCTAATGGTTTATCAATTTTGTTTATCTTCTCAAAAACCAGCTTTTAGATTTATTCATCTTTGCTATTTTTCCTTCATTTCTTTTTCATTTATTTCTGATCTGATCTTTATGATTTCTTTCCTTCTGCTAACTTTGGGGTTTTTTGTTCTTCTTTCTCTAATTGTTTTGGCATAAGGTTAGGTTGTTTATTTGAGATATTTCTTGTTTCTTGAGGTAGGATTGTATTGCTGTGAACTTCCATCTTAGAAATGATTTTGCTGCATCCCATAGATTCTGGGTCATCGTGTTTTCATTGTCATTTGTTTCTAGGTATTTTTTGAGTTCCCCTTTGATTTCTTCAGTGATCTCTTGGTTATTTAGTAGTGTATAGTTTAGCCTCCATGTGTTTGTATTTTTTACAGATTTTTTCCTGTAATTGAGACCTAGTCTCACTAGATAAGCATTGTGGTCAGAAAAGATGCTTGATACGGTTTCAGTTTTCTTAAATTTACCAAGGCTTGATTTGTGACCCAAGATATCTATCCTAGAGAATGTCCCATGAGCACTTGAGAAGAAAGTGTATTCTGTTGTGTTTGGATAGAATGTCCTATAAATATCAATTAAGTCCATCTTGTTTAATGTATCATTTAAAGCTTGTGTTTCCTTATTTATTTTCTTTTTGGATGATCTTTCCATTGGTGAAAGTGGGGTGTTAAAGTCCCTATGACTGTGTAGTGTCGATTTCCCCTTTTATGGATGTTAGCATTTGCCTTATGTATTGTGGTCCTCCTATGTTGGGGGCATAAATATTTACAATTGTTATATCTTCTTCTTGGATTGATCCCTTGATCATTATGTAGTGTCCTTCTTTGTCTCTTGTAATACTCTTTATTTTAAAGTCTATTTTGTCTGATATGATAATTGCTACTACAGCTTTCTTTTGATTCCCATTTGCCTGGAATATCTTTTTCCATCCTCTTACTTTCAGTCTGTATGTGTCCCTAGGTCTCAAGTTGTTCTCTTGTAGACAGCATATATATGGGTCTTGTTTTTGTATCCATTCAGCCAGTCTATGTCTTTTGGTTGGAGCATTTAATCCACTTACATTTAAGGTAGTTATCAAAATGTATGTTCCTATTACCATTTTCTTAATTGTGTTTGGTTTGTTATTGTAGGTCTTTTCCTTCTCTTGTGTTTCCTGCTTAGAGAAGTTCCTTTAGCATTTGTTGTAAAGCTGGTTTGGTGGTGCTGAATTCTCTTAGCTTTCGCTTTTCTGTAAAGTTTTTAATTTCTCCGTAGAATCTGAATGAGATACTTGCTGGGTAGAGTAATCTTGGTTGTAGGTTTTTCCCTTTCATCACTTTAAATATGTCCTGCCAGTCCCTTCTGGCTTGCTGAGTTTCTGCTGAAAGATCAGCTGTTGACCTTATGGGGATTCCCTTGTATGTTATTTGTTGTTTTTCCTTTGCTGCTTTTAATATTTTTACTTTGTATTTAATTTTTGATAGTTTGATTAATATGTGTCTTGGCATGTTTCTCCTTGGATTTATCCTGTATGGGACTCTCTGTGCTTCCTGGACTTAAGATTATTTCCTTTCCCATATTGGGGAAGTTTTCAACCATAATCTCTTCAAATATTTTCTCAGTCCCTTTTTTTTTCTCTTCGTTTTCTCGGACCCCTATAATCGACTGTTGGTGCATTTAGTGTTGTCCCAGAGGTCGCTGAGAGTGTCCTCAATTCTTTTCATTCTTTTTTCTTTATTCCGCTCTGTGGTTGTTATTTCCACTATTTTATCTTCCAGGTCACTTCTCCGTTCTTCTGCCTCAGTTATTCTTCTCTTTATTCCTTCTAGGGAATTTTTAATTTCACTTATTTTGTGGTTCATCATTGTTTGTTTGTTCTTTAGTTCTAGGTACTTGTTAAACGTTTCTTTATTTTCTCCATTCTATGTCTGAGATTTTGGATCATATTCACTACCATTACTCTGAATTCTTTTTCGGGTAGACTGCCTATTTCCTCTTCGTTTATTTGGTCTGGTGGGTTTTTACTTTGCTCCTTTATCTGCTGTGTGTTTCTCTGTCTTCTTATTTTGCTTAACTTATTGTGTTTGGGGTCTCCTTTTTGCAGGCTGCAGGTTCATAGTTCCCATTGTTTTTGGTGTGTGCCCCCAGTGGCTAAGGTTGGTTCAGTGGGTTGTGTAGTCCTCCTGGTGGAGGGGACTGGTGCCTGTGTTCTGGTGAATGAGGCTGGATCTTGTCTTTCTGGTGGGAAGGACCGCATCTCGTGGTGTGTTTTGGGGTTTCTGTGACCTTATTATGATTTTAGGCAACCTCTCTGCTAATGGGTGGCATTGTGTTCCTGTCTTGCTAGTTGTTTTGCATAGGGTGTCCAGCACTGCAGTTTTCTGGTCAGTGAGTGGAACTGGGTCTTAGCGTTGAGATGGAGATCTCTGGGAGAGCTTTTGCCATTTGATATTACATGGAGCTGGGAAGTCTTTAGTGGACTGATGTCCTGAACTCGGCTCTCCCACCTCAGAGGCACAGGCCTGACACCCGTCCAGAGCACCAAGAACCTGTCAGACACACAGCTCAGAAGAAAAGGGAGAAAAAAAGAAAGAAAAAAAGAAAATTAAGTTATTTAAAAAGTTATTAAAAAATTAGAAATTAAAAAAAGGAAAAAAAACAGAAAGAAAGAAGGAAGAGAGCAACCAAACCAAATAACAAATCCACCAATGATAACAAGCACTAAGAACTATACTAAAAAAAACAGAGAGAGAGCAACCAAATCAATAAACAAATCTGCCAGTGATAATAAACTCTAAATGCTAAACTAAGATAAACATAAAACCAGAAAGAAAGTAGATGCAGCAAGCAAACCCCGAGGGTACAGTTGCTCCCAAAGTCCACCGCCTCAATTTTGGCATGATTCATTGTCTATTCAGGTATTCCACAGATGCAGGGTACATCACTTTGATGGTGGACATTTAATCCGCTGCTCCTGATGCTGCTGGGAGGGATTTCCCTTTCTCTTCTTTGTTCGTACAACTCCTGGGGTTCGGCTTTGGATTTGGCCCCACCTCTGCATGTGGGTCACCTGAGGATATCTGTTCCCACCCAGACAGGACGGGGTTAAAGTAGCAACTGATTAGGGGTCTCTGGCTCACTCAGGCCGGGGGGAGGGACGGGTACGGAATGCGGGGCGAGCCTGCGGCAGGAGAAGCAGGCATGACATTGCACCAGCCTGAGGCGTGCCATGTGTTCTCCTGGGGGAAGTTGTCCCTGGATCACAGGACCCTGGTGGTGGCGGGCTGCACAGGCTCCCTGGAGGGGAGGTGTGGACAGTGACCTGTGCTCGCACACAGGCTTCTTGGTGGCTGCAGTAGCAGCCTTAGCGTCTCATGCCTGTCTCTGGTGTCCGCACTCATAGCCACAGCTCGTGCCTGTCTCTGGAGCTCGTTTAGGCGGTGCTCTGAATCCCCTCTCTTCACACACCCAGAAACAATGATCTGTTGCCTCTTAGGCAGCTCCAGACATTTTCCCGGACTCCCTCCTGGCTAACTGTAGTGCACTAGACCCCTTCAGGCTGTGTTCACGCAGCCAACCCCAGTCCTGTCCCTGGGATCTGATCTCCAAAGCCCGAGCCTCAGCTCCCAGCCCCGCCCGCCCCGGCGGGTGAGCAGACAAGCCTCTCGGGCTGGTGAGTGCCGGTCGGCCCCGATCCCCTGTGCGGGAATCTGCTTTGCCCCCCGCGCCCCTGCGGCTGCGCACTCCTCCGGGGCTCTGAAGCTTTGCCCCCCCATCACCCCCTGTCCCCACAAGTGAAAGGGCTTCTACTGTATAGAAACTTTTCCTCCTTCACGGTTCCCTCCCACTGGAGCAGGTCCCGTCCCTATTCTTTTGCCTCTGTTTTTTCTTTTTTCTTTTGCCCCCACCCAGGTACATAGAGAGTTTCTTACCTTTTGGGAGGTCTGAGGTCTTCTGCCAGCGTTCAGTAGGTGTTCTGTAGGAGTTGTTCCACGTGTAGATGTATTTCTGGTGTATTTGTGGGGAGGAAGGTGATCTCTGCGTCTTACTCTTCCGCCATCTTGAAGGTCCTCCTCCTCACAGTTAACTTTTAAGATGAGACTGAAGCTCAAGCATCAGCTATTCAGATGAAGGTGGTGGAGAGAGTTATTCAGATGAAGGGTGAAAGCGCATTATGAGCCCAGCTGAATTGAAAACAGTGAGAGGGGAGGGAGAAATGAGGATTGAAGAAGACGCAGAGACCAAATAATGGTGGCTCAGTCTGCTCGGACTGCCGTACAGAATAGCATGGCCGAGTGGCTTCAACAACAGAAATGTATTTTCTCACAGTTCTCAAAACCAGAAATTCAACATCAGGATGCTTTGCATGGTCAGGGTCGGGTGAGAGCCCTCTTCCTGCCTGGCGGTGGCCACCTTCTCACTGTGTGCTCATGTGGACTTTGCCTTGTGCCTATTTAGATAATGACCCCCCTCATGATCTCAGCTAACCTTAATTTTCTCCTCAAAGCCCTTTCCCCAAATGCATTGGGGGTTAGGGCTTTAACATTTGAATTCTGGAGTGGACAGTTTCGTCCCTAGCAAATGAAGAACTCTGTGTGCCACATAAAATATTTTTTACTCTGTCTTAAGAATGTGCTTAAGGCTTTTATGTGTAGGAGTGACCTCTTGAGGTTTTGAAAGACCACTCTGTTTGCCGACTGGAGGGGATGAAAGAGTGAAGACAAGGAGTCTGTTAGAGGAAGCTGAAGTGTTTGAGGACAGAGGGAGGGAATGGTTGCTTAGATTAGATGGATCAGATAGTGTTGTGAAGTGGCTACAAACAACTCAGAAAAACATGGGTATGAAGCCAGACTCTGTATACTTACTATATACTTACTAGCTGATGCTTTGGGGGCAATTATTGTCTAATGTATTGGTTGGCCAAAAAGGTCGTTCGGGCTTTTACATAAGATGCTATGAAAAACCCGAATGAACTTTTTGGCTAACATATCAGTTTTTTTCATCTGTAAAATTAAGATCATAATAGAATGTACTCCATAAGATGTCACAGGTTAGGATCCTTGGGAAACAGAAGCTCTAGTGGAACCGTGTGCAGGTAGTTTCTTGAAGAGTGTTGTCGGGCGGGGGGCGGGTAGGTAAAAGAAGCAGGATTGGGCAGGGGACAGGTTTAAATGTAATAAAGTCACAGCAAAGGTGTTGGCCAGTTTTAATGGGAGTGCTGGAGCAGAATGTCCCCCTCCCACCAGAATCCTTTCAAGTTGGGGTGGCAGGGTTTGCATGTGAACTTGTGCACTGCCTGAGCATTGGGAAGGGCTGTGACATGGGGTGAGGCCCTTCAGCCAAAGGCAAGTCCTAAAGACCATCTTCACTGCTAAGTGTAGGCTGCCAACACTACCAAGAGCTGAGCAAATTAGTCCTTGAGTCACGGAGGTGGGAATCCCTGTGACACAGCTCAATGCAGCCTCCTTGCAGGACTCCTGTGAGAATTCACTGAGCTACGGCTGAAGCCTGCTTAGCATTGTGCATATGTATCATGTTAGCTTGGTTAGATGATGATGATGGTGTCTATGGAATGATGTGGCTAAACTACCAGGATACACAGTTGGCCCTTGAACAACATGGATTTGAGCTATGCAGGTGCCTTATACACTGACTTTTTTTCAATACTTACTACAGGACTACAGGATCTGTGTTTGGTTAAATCCACGGAAGCAGAACCATGGATATAGAGGACGGACTGTAAATTTATACACAGATTTTCAACTAGGTGGAGATTTGATGCCCCTAACTGCCCCCCACACACACATTGTTTAAGGGCCAACTGTATTCTTAAGTGATAAAAACAAGGAACACAATACTATACATTATGCAATATGCTAATACCTTTTGTGGAAGAAAAAGGAAGAGTGGATTTCGTAGTATTCGCAAAAAGAAACTAAAGAAGAGGCATAAAAAGAACTAATGAAAGTAATTATTTATAGGACATGTGTGTGTTGGGAGGGAGATATAAGGTGTAGTTTCTCACTCCCACAAGGAGTTACATTTGGATGAATAAGTGTCATGTGGGAAAGGCTCAGGAATGGAAGCAAAACTTCTATGTAAGGAACTTTCTATAGAGTTTTGAAATTTGAATAATAAAAATACATAATCTATTTTTTAAATTACAGAAAATTATAAAATGCCTAATATTAAATACAAAACAAAACAACGAAAACTTATATTAAAATGGTAACCTAAGTACATAGAAAAAATATTCATATCAAATACCATTAGAATAAATTCATTTTATCTAAACAGAAAATAAAAACGTTAAATTCATTTCATCTAAACAGGAAAAGGGAACCCTTGTGTACTGTTGGTGGGAATGTAAATTGTTACAGCCACTATAGAAAACAGTATGGAATTTCCTCAAAAAATTAAAAATAGAACTACCATATAATCTAGCAATTCCACTTCTGGTTATATATCCAAAGGAAATAATATCACTATCTTGAAGAGATATCTGCCCTTCCATGTTCATGGCTGCATTATGCACAATAGCCAATGTACTGAAACAAACTAAGTGTCTGTGGATGGATGAATGGTTAAAGAAAATGTAGTATAAATATTTATATATATGTATACCCAATGGCATATTATCCAGTCATAGAAAAAAGAAGAAAACCCTGCCATTTGGGACAATGGACCTTGAGGGAAATATGCTAAGTGAAGCATTAGATAGAGAAAGACAAATACCTCCATGTGCAATCTAAAAAAGCTGGACTGAAGCGTGGTAGAACACTAGTTGCCAGGACCTGGGAGGTAAGGGAAATTAACAGATATTGGTCAAGGGCTACAAACTTCCAGTTGTAAGAGAAATAATTATGGGGATATAATGGACAGCATGGTGACAATAGTTAACAGTACTGTATTGTATACTTGAAAGTTGCTATGAGACTAGATTTTAAACATCCTCACCACCACAACAACAAAATGGTAATTGTGTGAGGTGAAAGATGTGGTAACTAACTTTACTGTGTTAAACATTCCCTACATATACCTGTATCAAGCCAATTCATTGTATATCTTAAACTTATACAATGTGATATGTCATTTATATCTCAATAAAGCTGGAAAATATAAGCAGGGAGAAATTCTCTTGGACCTCCAATTCTATGGCTTCTCCTTGTCTCATTATAACAATGTTTTATTTAGGGCTTAGAGTCTCCCCCACCCACTCATCTTAAACACCACTTCCTTAGGCATCAGTCCCCTCCTAAAAACAGCTGCCAGGGCTCTTAGGTGCTCTCTGTGTTGCCTGATCTCTCTCTTTTTTTTTTTTTCTTCTTAGATGGAATAGTATCTCCCTCTCACTCACTGGTTTTCTTATGAGTAAATTTGTAGAGAATTTATGATGAAAAAACTCTTTATTACAAAAGTTATTCTTTATTTTAAATACTTACTACAGGTCAAGCATTACTTCATGTTCTATTTAGAACAACTATTTACTGTCATTAATATCATTTTTAAATAAGGAAACTAAGGCTTGGGAAAGTTATACTCTTTCATAATACAGCAAAGTTCTAAAGCCGTAAAATCAGGACTTGAACTTGTCTCTTTTGTTTCAACTTAGGATATTAACTATTAGGCTCACTGCTTAGTCACAGCCACCATTATCCCTCAACCCGTAAATGCAATATAGAGACTGAAAACGTGTACTTGAATGGTTTACAGCAAGATCATTGGTAATTTGTGGACAGCCTTTCTGATAAAGTAGTGAGGTAGAAAACAGATTAGCATTACCATGTCTCCATGACCACTTTCAGTCTCCCAATATAACATACCTCAATTAAACTTATAGCAGATCTTTTAAATGGGTGAATAAAATCATTATAGAGCACTCCCAATTAGATCACTTATGCATTAAAATTGCAAGGGAATTTATATAAAATATACATTGTGTTAGATAATACCATTAGTTATATAATCAGAAAAAAATGAAGAGAATTAGAAAAACTTAAAATGTTATATTCAACGATAAGTCAAGACATTTGGATACAATCATGAAGACTTTGAAGGTATATATGCACAACACAGTCCTACAGAACTGACAGGCGGATGTTGCCAAAATGAAGATGATAAAAACAGGAACTAATGGAAATAGACACCGTAATTTATGTGTTCCAAGAAACCATGGCACATTACATATATTTTTATTAAAATTTTATAGAGAAGAAAGATAAGGTAATAAAAATAAATTCTGTGGGGAAGAAAATATTCAGCATTGCTTTACAATTTGCAGGTGTTTCCTGGATATGTTTTCTCTTCCCATTACTGTCAAGTTAATAATTTCCAGTGGGCCAAACTACAATAAAAAGTGAAATTAACTCTCAGAGACAATTGTTTTTTAAAAATAACAGTAAACACTAATAATAATATAAAGGGTAATGATAATAACAACAATAGTAATTTTAAAGTTTATTTTTATTAAGAACTATTGAATATTTAGGTAGACTGAAAGGAGAATTAGGCATGTACTTACCATACACCTTCATGGTTTACCTTCCTTGGAATATCTTGCATCATATTGATTGGTAGTTGACAAATTGGTAAATACTCATGGGATAATAAAGAGGGAGTAATAGCTAAATGAAAAATACCTATCAGGAGGTTAGAGAAAACAATATTTAGTGTCTCTACCGTATACTTACATCCATCTATCTGTCTGGTGTAAAAGTAAATCCAGAATTCTGTTTGCTGAATCTCTCTACCAGACATCTGAATGTTCAATGGTGTCTTTATACTTTCTCCAATGACTCCAGGGAAGATTTGGCAGTAGGGAACAGTTGTCATGTTAGAACACTCTGTGAAGGACATGATTTTGCTGGCCATTTCCCACCACTTGCTAGAAATCTCTGAGAGTCACAGAAGGATCTGTGACAGAGTTCGATAAAACTAAGATCCATTGGGTAAGATATTTAGATCAATCTTTATATGGCAATTTACTTGCTGGAGAGCCAAAGGGCATGACAACAGAGGGAAAATAAGTGAGCTATTAAAATAAAATAAAAAAAATTCCCCCATCCAGTCATTTTTAATAGAAGAGCTAAACTCGAGTTCAGGGCATATATGTCTACAGTAGGATTTCATTTTATCACCTAATGAACCTAAATGGAAATTATTTAATGCAAGAACTCATAGGATAGTTCATGCAAATGGAGGAGGCAGTCAGTTCAAAAGAGCTGTTACACTAATGTCTTCCAGTGACTATAATAAACTGAAATGCAAAACAGACTCCTACAGAAGCTCCTAGTCTGCTTCAAATCACTGAACCACAGACACATCGTCTTAGTGAAGTGGAACAAGCATTATAGCATATACTCCTTTAAGTTTAAGAGATCATCTTGATATGGAACTCATTTGATATGCTTTCCTTCTGTTCAGAAATCAAACAAACAAAAAACAAATAACTGAAGGCCTATTTTACTTCAGAGAAATCTGATTTTGCTAAGAGAAAAATTTGAATGGGTTGCTTCAAAAGAATCCATGCAACTTAGTTCAAATGTGTCCAGTGATTTTTATAGTGCATTGGTATCTTTATCTTATATTTTGTAAAGATTAATAGTTTCTCTGGGTAAAGTTCTTTGAAGCCCTTGGATAAAATGCTGACTAAAGTTCAATGTCTGATTATCTTTTTATCTGGCATTGTGGTTTCTAAAATGTAACTCTACAGATTTTGTACCATATGTTTTCAAGTATAGGACTTTTTTCCAGAAGTATTTGTTTCTTATATTCAATAACAGAATCACTTGTCTGCTGGATACTGTGCAATTTTGTTATGCAATTAAACTTTAAGAGCTGACATTTCTCTCTTTTAGAAAGAATACTTTCATAAATGGAGAAAGAGAATATGTAGATTCTACTCCTTAGGAAAGAGAACTGTGCACACAACTATAAACATGACATAAGATGAAGTGCAGATTGATAGATTGGGTTAATCATGAAATGGGATCAAAAACGAAGGGTTTGACTTCAAGAAGACAACATGAGGAAATTTGGGTGGAAGCTATGGAACTGTTGTTCAGTATCATGAATGTGTTGATTACAAGAGTGTATAGGAGACTTTAAACTCAGAACTGTATACACAGAACAAAACACTATAATACATATATTAGAGGTATAGAGGTGAATGTATGGGTGCATATATTTTCAAACTCAATGAACACCTAAAATAGATGAATTTATTTGTATATAAATTACATCTAAGGTGGACTGAAAATAGGATCTTGTCATTACCTATATATTAAAACCTACAAAGCTGCAACCATTCTTCTGTCATAAAGAGAACAAATAATTATACAATGAACACAATCAAATAGTTTTGAACAACATCAAATATACAATTTCCTGCTTCAAAACATATTAGTAATTTTGAGTAAGACAGCTAAAATAATTGACTTGTGTTTAACTTTCTAATCTAATTGAAAACAGTAATCACAGTTTTTCTTTTTGCCAGAGTACACTCTTAAACTTAGTCTTTTGACGTTTCCCCCCATATTTCAGATCCTAGAATTACTATTGGAAAACAATCCCTATATTCAACTTTAGAACAAGAGTTCTATTTATATTAACAGGGTGTTCATTCACCTATACACAGATACAGAACTCAAGCAATGCATCCATTTATATTCCGGCTATGTTACTACCTACCAATAAATGATATATTTTCTTGCCTGCATTTTGTCTCTGACGACTCAGTTTTCTTCCACAACTTTTCTCCTTCAGAACTAGTGCAAATCATCATTTGTGTGGGGCATTAGCAGGTCACTTGACGTCATTAATATTTTATGTCACTGAAATTCTTTTTCTCATTTTACAGTACCTTTGGCACCTTTCTTCATTGCATTAAAACATTTTCATATTGACACGTGAAAATCTAAATTTTTAAAATAATTTTTTAAATACAATAATAAAAATAAAATAACTTAAGAAACTAACTCTCATGAATATGCAAAAGAAAAATTGTGGGTTCCTAAAATAATTTAAATGACCACAATTTCAGACAGAAGATGATTGTTAAGCAAGATGAGGTGTCAGTCAAAGGGCAATTTAATCAAAATTACCAAACCAGTGGGCCCACGAAGTACATTTTGGGGAAAGTTTTATCTGCATAAATTTCTAGTTGGAGAATTATTTATCACTCGGCATGCACATTTTTAGGACTGTGTATGTCTGTATGGTCATTATATTCTTGTAATTATTAAATAACTGATTTTACTTTTGAATATTTGTTGCTTTAATGATCTAAACTTGGCATTTCATTTATTTTTCTTTTGTTTGATTATTAGTGAGGCTAAACACTTCTTTTTCTTGTGTCTGTTGGACACTGTATTTCTTCACTGGTGAATTTAAATAATATTTATTGAGCATCTGCTGCAGTGAATAAAACATAAACATGTCTGCCTTCTTGAAGCTTACATTTCAATAAATGTTTAGTCAAATTATCTGATGATATTCTACAAGCACATTTATTATTAATGTATTACAAGTTCATATGTGTCATTTAATTTATAGTATTTTTTAACTTTATTAAATATATATAGTTTTAACCCAATCATCTTTGCCCAGGATGGTTTCTGAATTAGAGATTGATGCTTAGAAAGATATTCCTGCATATATTTTATATTTATCTTGTTATTTGTCTTTTTTTTTTTTTTTTTGAAAAGTCCATTTTAGAGCAAAACTTTTAATTAAAGAACTGTGATCTGTAATAATTTGGATCACTATCAATATGGTCATATAAGGACAATATTTAAAATCTAGATTATTTTTTTAAAAATCCTATTAATTTGGAAATACTTTTTAGAAAATCAAAACATTTTACAAAATAGCATTCATATTAAAGCATGTTATTGTCAGTGTGGGCCTCTCACTGTTGTGGCCTCTCCCATTGTGGAGCACAGGCTCCGGACGAGCAGGCTCAACGGCCATGGCTCACGGGCCCAGCCGCTCCACGGCATGTGGGATCTTCCCAGACCGGGGCACGAACCCGTATCCCCTGCATCGGCAGGCGGACTCTCAACCACTGCGCCACCAGGGAAGCCCGTTATTTGTCTTTTTATATAGATGTTTAAGTCAATTTTACCACAAGAAATATATGGATATAAGTTATGACATTATTTCTTTTTTATCTCTTCTAATACTGAACTAATTGTTAATGTCTTTTAATTGAATAATGATCCCTTTCCCTATTGACTTAAAATGACTATTTTATCATATATTACTTTATTTAAATGTGTCTGTATTATATTTGTATTACTTGTATTACTTTGTATACTTTTCACTCATTTCTTACTTGTTTAATTGTCAACTGTTATATATATCAATATCTGGTCATACCTCTTTATGCCTCTTTTTTTAAAAAAATTATTTTATTTATTTATTTATTTATTTTTGGCTGCATTGGGTCTTCTTTGCTGCATGTAGGCTTTCTCTACTTGCAGTGAGCAGGGGCTACGCTTCATTGCGGTGCAAGGGCTTCTCATTGCAGTGGCTTCTCTTGTTGCAGAGCACGGGCTCTAGGTGCACGGGCTTCAGTAGTTGTGGCTCCCGGGCTCTAGAGCTCTAGAGCTCAGGCTCAGTAGTTGTGGGGCACAGGCTTCGTTGCTCCGTGGCATGTGGGATCTTCCCGGACCAGGGCTTGAACCCATGTTCCCTGCATTAGCAGGCGGATTCTTAACCACTGCGCCACCAGGGAAGCCCTCTTTATGTCTCTTTAAAAAATTATCTTGGCTAACCTTGCCCATTTATAATGTCCATTAAACTTTTAAAACACTTTGCAATTTCCTAAGAAAAATTATTATAGGATTTTATTTAGAATTATTTAAAACTATTTTAAAGGTGAGAATGAATTACCGTTATTAAAGTATTTTAGCATTCCCATCTAAGAACATGATACAGCTCTTTTTAAAATTAAGACTTTTAATATATCAATAAATTCTGTAATTCCCTCATATATAGTCTAGTTTTCTAGAGTTTTAATTCCCTGATGTTTTATATTTTTGGTTGATGATACACATGCAGTTATTTCTCCATTTTTTTTCCTAATTGATTGTTAACACTTTTCTTGTGTTTAATTCACATGAGTTTTTCCCCACAATGGATTGAACTAATTGGATTTTGTAATCTTGAAATGTTTTCTCATGCTGATGCATTTCAGGATTTTTCTTCAGTAACTCATGATATATTCACTGGCTTTAGAAACTAGCCTGGTTTACTGTCAACCAAAGATAGCATTTTTCAGTTTAGTTACCGAGAAATGTTTTATTGTTTAATTTGAAAAATTTAATATTCCAGTGTCTTCACACTGATAAATTTGCGCTACTGCTCAGCTTACAGATTTTCAGCCCAGGTAGTGCAAGCTATTTATAAATGACAAAGCACTGCAACCAATTAGCCCATGTGATATATGTTATTATAAAAATTGGGATAAAGCTTTTAGAGAAACAAACAAAAAGAAACTTTCCCTGGGCTTGACATGTCAAGTGCCTGCATAAGCTTAATTAAAGGTTTGGGGGGAGTGGTGCATAAACACACTTTTAAGGCTTTATTTGGGTTTCCAACTGTCTTCTCATTTTCCTCTCATATACGGACACAGTTACTCAAAAGTAAGGTGTTGAAAGTATAGCTAAAGCTGGGCAAAGAATTTCAAACATAATAGGAAATCAAGAAAAGCTTGGCTTCTTTTTCTCTTTCATCCTGTTTCTGATTGGGTTCTCCCTCTGCAAAATTTGTTCCTTCGAGGTTTAAAAAAATTAATATTGCATTTACTATAATTCCAACTGAAGCAGACCTGGACCTATTTTCATATTGAGTCCCAACCCAGTCAGTTAGTTTCTCAAGGATCTTTATAAATAGGTTATTGAATAAATTAGTCTTATTGGAATAATTATCTTTCATCACACTCAGGCTCCTGTTCACAGAATCTAGGGACAAAGTTAGAACAAGGGCACATTGAAATGGAACCCAGAATGCAGCTTTTGGTTTATCTCAGAATAACAACCCTAACCTATGTCTGTTCAAAAGCCTAGGCTTTCTGTTAAAGCAAAAATAGGATAGGGGGTGCTCTTGGCAATTACCTGACAAGTTCAATCACTCAACATTCAGGGGAAACTTTGCTATAGGTGTAGTTTTTCTTTGTTTTTGTTTGCTTGTTTGTTTGTTTTTGCTTTTCATAAAATCATAGCTGGAAGGGAGATTTCATCCACTCAGGCCATATAATTCCTGAATGGTAATCTCTCTAATTGATTCTATGCTACACATCTCTTCTATATAATGACAGAATTATTCACTGAGAAAAAAACATACAAAAGTAATAGATTTTAAAAATACACATATGTCATTTGAGCCCAGTTGTTACATTTAGTTCAACACTTTTCCTGCCCTGGCTTCTTAATTTACTGTATCCAGTCTCTCTCATGTTGAATTATATAGTCTTCTTATTTGGTGCACTTGATCATAGATTACCATCTCTAACTCTAAAATCAGCTTCATGACTCTTAAGAGCTGAACTGATTCAGCATCATCCCTTAAATCTCCACAGTCTCAATACCCTATCTACCACTTCACCAGGTGGTAACCATTCTTTGGCTCTTATTTGCAAAGCTCAATAATTTCCAACTTGACTGCTCCAGTCACCTCACTTTGAATGTCTTATATAACATCTTCCAACCCAGATTGCCCTAGTCCATTCAGCTAGGGAAAGGAAGTTTCTGATCCCTACCTAGAAAGAATGACCTAATTGCAAACTATTTGTGGACTCTAGACAATTTCCTAAACATGCACATTGTGGCCCCCTTCAAAGTAAACAGTTAAGAAAGAGCTAAAATTAATCCAGTAAGAATATATTTTATTTGTTTTTCTAAACTATTTTTAGGAATGAATTTTCAGTTATGTAGAACTTTAAATAGCAATGAAAGTGAAAAATCTTTATTCCTGATTTAATTCTATTTTTCAATCATCAACCTTTATAATACTATTATTTTTTACGTCTAGGGGAAGTCAGTAAAAAATTACAATGTTTTTTGTGTTACTTGACAATGTTTTGGTGTTATTTGTAAACTCATTCTAAATTAGAATTTCTGAAATGGGTTTGAAAAATGTAAGGTGTTAGAATAATTATAGAAAACCCAAAGTATTTTAATGAAGAAAACAAAAAAGTCTGTTGGGAAGTACCATACTGTATTTTAAAAAGCCCCATCTTAGCCAACTACACCCCAGTAGCAATAAGCATACCTAGCTCCATATCTTTGTTTCTAATTAATACCATTCTCCAAGAAAAGGAACTAGAGCCCCTTGGAGAAATGGCTGATTCTAGGAATGAGGCACAAAAAATGCAAGATGAACTTGGAGTATCTTGTAGTGTCAGAAAGTTAGGATATGCTCAAAACCAAAACCAAACCAAAACAACTCATAATGATGAGGTTATGTCAAAGGAAAACAGGAGCCAACTGAAAGAGATTCCAATGGCCAAAGCCAGAACAATTTCAGTAATAAAATACAGTTTTATCAGTTTATAACCAAAATGTAAATTCATGGGTCATACTGATACAAATAAACAATTGAATAAATAAATAAATGGGGAGAGAATAGACAAATTTCCCTGCAGAAGTATTCTGAAAAACGTATGTAAATACTCACCTGCAAGGACATGGGCCATAACTCCCCACTCCTTCTTTGTTGGCTGTACATAGTGACTTGACTTCCTTCCAAAGCCTACAGTGTGGAAATCAGGAGAAAAAGAGTGATTTCACAGTGTAGAAACCTGATAAACACTATTATTATTCAGGTTTCCATAGTTTTTATGCAATGTCCCATTTCTGTACCAAGATCCCATTCAGGGTACCATATTACATTGATTTATCGTGTCTCCCTAGGCTTCTCTTTCTTGGCTGTGACAGGTTCTCAGACTTTGTTTCTCTCTCTCTCTTTCTTTTCTTTTCTTTTCTTTTTTTTTTTTTTTGATAACTTTGACATGTTTGAAGAGTGCTGGTCGAGCATTTGTAGAATGCCCTTCTATTGGAACTTCTTTAATGTTTCTCTTATGATTAGATTGAGGCTATGAGTGTTTGAGAGGAAGACCACAGATGGAGAGTGCCATTTTCATCACATGGTATGAAGGGTACATACAATCAGCATGACATATCACTGTTGATGTTGACTCCAGTCACCCAGCTCACGCAGTATTTGTCAGGTTTCTCCACTCTAAGGTTATTTTCCCCTTCCTCTCTTTCCATCCTGTACTCTTTGGAAGGAAGCCATCATGTGCAGCCCACACTTAAGGAAGCTGATTGTTGAGTATACTGGAATTTCTGTACTATCTTCATAATTTTTCTATATATCTAAAACTGTTCTAAAATTAAAAGTTCATTAAAAAAATCAATCAGCTCTACCACTTCATATAATCACCCCTATGTAGTATGAAAACTGATGAGAACATGAGTTCAACAGAACAGCTTCTGTAGAAAAGAAATATTATTAATTCTGTCTATCCAAAAATCTAAACACTTGCTACTGCTAAGTGAATCAATGAAAATCTTTGATCACACTGGGTTGTGCTTCCATCTTACATTTAGCCCCAGGAAAATAAATCCTAAGCATGAGAATGGCAAGTGAAGATTTGTTCTTAAAAAAATGTTAATAGTGGCCTGAAGATTAGAGTAAAATTGATGTTTTTGATTTTATACAGGGCAGTGGTCCCTATGCAGAGCATTAATGTTGGTACCCACACTGTCTAAATTGATAAGCATGTTTCTTATTTTAGATTCATTTCATGTGATAGCGTTCAATGGATGGAGATATGCCAGTTTCAATACTTTTGCCCAATAGCTATGCTAAGCTGCTTCTTCCTTTGAATGTACCAAGTTACTTAGCTTTAACCTCAGCACAAATGGAAAATTCGAACTTCTAAAAAGTGTTTAAAATGCAATGAATCTTTGCTCTTTCATCCAGAATTTATACATTTTAAAAAGCATATACAAAATGCTCCCCTCTCACAGCTATTTTGCCTGGGTAAAACCATCTCAAATGGAATCCTTTTCTAGTCAGATTTTCAATTCACAAAGGTTAGCCTGTCTTTTCCTTTCCAAATGATCAGATGTCCTGAATCATCACTTTGCATATTAATAATTATGCTTCTAAGGATATGAAAGAGTAAATATTGTAAAAAAAAACCCACTATTGATGTAACTGAAATCATTTATCCAAATAAAACTGGAAAGAACAAATATAATCTTCAGATTAAGAATCAGAGGATGGACAGCATGTTTCATTTGGACAGAAGAACAACACCCTTTTAAATCTGGGACTTAAGGTTTCTTCTCCGTGGAAAATTTACCTTAGAATTTGATCTAAAATAAAAGAAGTTTGCAAAGTTTATACTCGCAAAATTTGAGGATTTTTAACCCCTAATTCTAGTAATAATATATTCAGCAATATTACTTTATTATTTGTTTTATTATATAGTTTGTTTTGTAAGAATCCTTTGTAACACCTTCAAGATTAAACAGAACATAAGAAAAAAATTATTGCCAGAGTTCATGCAATGCATGCTGGAAGATGATGTGATGTTTTCAAGCTCTGAAATATCATATATGGTATTCTATGTACTGACATGCTTGAATGTGCCACTCAAAATGAGTATTTCTTAAATATAGAGTAACTTTCTAATCTTTTACACTCTAGCCTGTTGGAATGTAGGGAACGTAGATAGGAAACTAAATGATAATTTCCTACTTTTTGTGATGTAATACTTGGGAAAGATAAATAATTCTTTCAATTTCCAAGTTTTTTTCTTAATTCGTATGTTCTCTTTCTCATTGTCTATCCTGCATCTCCATGAGTTATAAAATATCTATTTATTTATTGTGTAATCTTCATTTATTCATTTTATTTATTTTTTATTTAAGGTGAAGAGTATTGAAAAGTCTTCTAAAAAACAGTATGTTTTAAAAATTGTCTCAATATGAGCTTCAATTTTTTAAAATGGCCCATAACAGGATGTAAAATGTGCAACATTATTTGTATTCCCATGCACTATTGATAACCATATCAATGCTTTTTGGGGGAATGTAACTAGGACATGCAATGTATCCACAATCTCATTTAGTATCCATGAGCCCAAAGCCAATTTTTCTCTCTGGTTCATGAATTGACTATATCACATAATTGTGACAAACTACAGACATATATCATACATTTTTATGAAAAATACGATGCTTAAGGGAGCAGGATTTATCCATTTTCTGTGTCTTCTGTTAACAAGCATATAAGTTGATCTCTTTGAATTAAAACTCACGTTAAAAAAAAAAACTTGTATGCAAATCTACAAATCACTTCAAATAACAATAAAACTTACCAAAATGAATTCAAGCTATAAACAAAATGGCCTCATTTATTAAACTTTACATTAAATGAAGAAACATTAAACTATCTGAGCTAAGAGACCCAGTGATCCAAGTGCTCTAAGCTGTAGTGCAAAAGACAAGGAGATATATTGAAATGTCAGTGAAAATTCCATTTTGCAGTACTCCTGCTAAACAAGAAAAGGCATTTGTCTTTGGCATCGAATTATTAAGGAGTCAAGAGGCAAGGTAGGGAAAATAATTGACTCTATAAAAAATAGTGTAATGTAATTGACCACAGTGTCTACAGGGAGAAAGGTCTAGTAGCAGCTGAAGGGTCACATAGAGCCTCTTCAGTCGGATGTAGAATGGTACTCATTCATCCAATAAAGTCTGAGTAAAGAGCATTACCTCACGTAGAAAAATTTTCATTGGTTGGTCAAACAGGGAAGAGGAAAGAACAGTCTTGGCACATTGAATCTCATTAACGTTTACGTATATTTCAGTAGTGATGGTTTCAGACTTACTGTAAAGAAGTCTTGTTAATTCTCCGCTCTGGACAATGTCCATGATTTCTTTGGAATCTGCAGTTTGATTTAGTCCCATGAGCAAGGGAGATCCTGCTATAAATTTTCTCCTAGTCAGTGTAAGCAAAAAAAGAATCACACATTTCATTGCATTATTATAATGGCAGAAGTAAACCTGTTTTAAATAATATGCAACATAATGTCTCTATTGGAGTATAATTGCATAAATGTGTAATTATCTGTATTGGGATATACAGTTGGTCATTTAAAAGTTCTACAGAATATCTACAGTATAATCCTATATCTATCTATCTATCTATCTCTCTATCTATCTAGAGAGAGAGAGATTATGTTCCTTGAAAACATTGTTTTGAGGTTTGTAAATTTTTTTATTGTTTTCATTCAAATGCTTATCTGTTTTCTGTGAAAATACTCTTCTGTTACTTCTTATTTGCTTTTCTCATAATTTTTGGCCTAAAGACAGCAGTCATTTATGCTAAAAGAAATGAAGCTGAAGTAGTGTCTAAATCCTCCCTTTAATTTTCAGAAAACTCTGACATTTCTTGAATCTCTAGATAACCGTTTCTTTTACAAGTAGTGTAGACCATCCTTCTTTAAAAACTTACATGTCCCAATAAGGACTTCTTTCTTTACTGTTTGAACAACCAAATTTGAATTAGGGACTCTGCTGGCTATTTTAGAGTATTGTATTTTCTATGTACAAGTTGAATTTTAGAACTCAATTCTATTTTCACTGGCAAGTGATGCTACTAGTTCATTACTGAATAGTCCTTCAAGTCTTAAACTCTGCAGTGATTTTAAGGCAGAAGCTACAGAACCATTCAATGTTTGGTAAAAATCTATAAAATTAAGGAATAATACCAAGAGGATCAGCATGCAATAGATGATCATAACATAAAACTGCATGACTGCTCGAAAGAGGAGACAGTGACATTTAACCAAGTTTGTGACAAGAAATATCTCTGGTTATTTCGTTCTAATACAAGAGTCCAATTGCAAAGTCAAACTGGGTTTGAATCAATGTACTCATTTACACATAGAGATACACAAATGTAAGATCTCACCTTAGAGATGTGAAAATAACTGAAATATTATCGTCAATGTTCAGGGTACTATTTGAAGTTATTTAAGAACTAAAGATTACCAGTACCGATAGATCTAGCATTTCTGGTTCATATTATCCCCATTTATGAAGTAAAGAGGTGAAACTGGGCATGCGATAACTCTTTTTAGGATCTAAAATTCGAAATAATTCTCTGACATGTCAGGGACAGTTTATCTCTTGGAAAATACAAATGTATTCATTCTTTGATTCAGCAAAATTTATGAACATATACTTGGCACCAGTCATTCTTCTCTGTACTAGAATACAGTGAGGAATAGGACAAACAAGGTCCCTGCTCTTAAGGAAATAATGAAGAAAAACAGCAATAAACAAGCAAATGAGATAGATAGTTTCAGACTATGAAAACTGCTATGAAGGAAATTTAAAAAAAGAAAACTGTACAAGGGGGTGAATGGAAGATTGTAACTTTCAATTGAGTAGTCTGGGGAAACATTTATCAACTTTAATTACACTTGCAAACCAAGGGAAGATTTTAAACAGCAGTACATAATATCATTTACTCTTTTTTTCTAAGGATCACACTCATTGCCTTGGGGAGAACAGATTGTAGGGTTCCGAGCCGGGCAAATGTGGCAACGCTAATGCAACAGATCAAGACTGGTAGTATCAGAGATAAAGAAAAGTGACAGAACTTGGGGTATATTTTGAAGGTAGAGTCAAGAGAATTTATTGATGCATTGGACAGCATTGGACAGCATGGGTGTTGAGGGAAAGGACAAAATTAAGAATTATTTCTGTATTTAGCTATCATTTGCAACTGGGTAGATGATAGTACCATTTACTGAGAAAAGACTGGGGAAGAATATTCTCATTGAAGGTACCTTTTAGACATTCAAATAGTAATACCCAAAAGGCAGCTGACGATACAAACGAGAACTCATTGAAGAGGTTAGGGCAAGATGTACCCTTTTGGGAGTTATCTCTACATAGATATTTAAAGCCATGGATTGGCCAGTGAGAACATGTAACTAGAAAAGACCAGATAGCGCAGAACTCAGTGCTGGAGTACTCCAACATTAAGAACTCAGGCAAAAATGGAGAAGCAAGCCAGAGAGACTGATTCAAGTAGCCAGGGAGGCTGGAGAAAAAGCTAGTGTCATGGAAGGTCCGTCTATCTCTTGATACCATTTCAAAACTTAATGGATTAAAACAGCAATCCTTTTTATCAGTATGTCTCATGGTTTGGGGAGTCAACTGTGCTCAGCTAGGCAGTCTGCTCAGGGTTTCTCTTGTAATCAGATGGTGGCTAGAGCCACAGTCATCCTGAGGGCATCATCAAACAAATCACATAACTGATAGTTAATACTGTCTAACGGGGACTTGAGTGAGAACATTTCCATGTGGCCACCCCATGTGGCCTGGGCTTCCTCACAGCATGGGCTTTTGATGACATGCATGAAGTTCCTAACAGAAGGAGGGAAACATGCCTATATTTTTATAACCAGACTGATGTCATTAATGTGACAGATAGAAGGGAGGGTCCTGGAATAACTGTCAGGGTGATTCAATCTCATATTTATACCCTCAGTTGAAAACAGAATTTTATCAAAATAAATCAAGATTCCAAAGATCTTTCAGGAACTAAAATACAGACAGATAGAAAGACAGGGTATTAGAGGCCTTTGAATTTCAACATTGGCCCTTTAGCCCTTTAGTCAATTAAGTTTAAGGTCAAATTTTAAACTAATATGATTTATTAACTAATTAGCATGTTTTTGTTCTAAATGAATTGGGAGGTTTGAGATTCAGGATACCTACGAATTACATAAAACTTTTCCCATAACCTGAGAACCATCCAGCTTAATCACTCTGGGTCTTGTTTCCTTACCTGTAATGAGTTCTTTCTATAGTTACTTTTATCTCTAAAATTCTATCATTTTTCTAACCAGTCTTCTCTTTCCATTTAGCCAGTTCTGCTGTTATTACGGCAAAGGTTTCTGATTCCTGAATTTGAACTCAATTCGAGTGTTAAAGTAGCAATGTTAAAGTAGTTCTGGTATCCATAAATATTGACATAATTAAGGCTTTGGCCTTTAAAAGACAGTGTGACAGACCACAGTTTATTTTTGCTACCTACACTTCCATTGCACTGCTTTCTTTTGTGTAGAAACCCTTCTCTTCTCCTTTAGGCAATTGTAACTTATTATTACTTCCATATTCCTCCCATAAGATTGAACTCTGAGAAGATCAGATATTATTAAAACTAATACCTATCTATCCATCATCTATGGATGTATTCTCTACCTTAGTCCAGAAATGACTCAACTGAACAAATAAAGCAAATCTATGTAAATCAGTGATTGTATATTCAAGGACTGTTTTAAATTTTAACCCTAATACCTAACTGAAATCAATGCCTATTTTTCATGGATATTGGATATCAATTGATGAAGTAAGAATGCTTTGAGATATTTGGGGAGGGGCCGAAATTTCTGGAATGACTAAAGCAGTAGGCTGCTATCTTTTCAACTTAAACAGGAAAACAGTCCTCTTATCTTCCTTAGACTCCTAATTGCATCTCACGTTAATTATGCTCCTACAGCAGCCCCTAAATACAGATCTTCTGTGCATGTTTACGTGTGTGTGTGGTAGCTAGTGTGGGTAGTTTTTTCTCCTCTGCATAATTCTGTGCGAGCTGCAGATTTAGGTGGAAACCTCACTCTATAGGAGGTAAGAAGAGATCATGAATTAGTGCTTCCAACAAAGAAGGTTATTCAGAGCGTCTTTGGAATAGGCAGAGAAGTGGGGCAGTAGGCTAGTCTTTTATTAAACACATCATATCTGGGATCTTCCTAAAAATCATTTCCCTAGTCCCTGTAAATTTAAGAAGAAAATATCTAAAATCTGGAAGTCTGCAAATTATATTGTTTTCAGAGTAAGGAACAGATCACAGGAAGCTATGAATAAAACCACTCTTTCTGCCACAAAAATGTCACATGGTTTATTTGCTTAAAAACACACAAGGAGGGGTTGTGTGAGGAATTAGGGTAAAATGCAAGGCAAGAGAATAACCATGCCAGGAAGATAGTTGCCAATGACCTAAAAGAGATGCCAAGTTAATTTGGGGGCCGATTTGTCAAACATTCCCTTTGAACTGCAAATTTCAGAACTACAAAAATTTCAGATGGGAATATCAGGCTGTCTCCAGGAAACGTCTCTCAGACAATCAAGGTTATAATTACAACGGAGGTGATGAAACATGTTCTATAATCTACACTTTGGCTGATGCTGTCTAGTTAATTCAGCTAACATTTCTTTTTTTCCTTTTGCCCCACTATCTTTCCAAATTTTCTGTAAATTTCTTGGACTAGTCAGTTGTACCATGTTGCCCACACTACTGTATAAAAGAACATCAGTGCCAAGAACCAAAGAAAATTTGTTATCAGGGGACTGGCAGCTTACAGATCACTGTGACTGGTGGAAGCAATTCTTGCTGTTGTTAAGAAATTGTGTCAAAAGCACGTACAATGAAGTTCAAATATGCTAATGCTACTAATTCAATTTGACATCCCAGAGCAGTTTCATGCCTGGACCTCAGAACCAGCACTGGGGTATACAGAGCTATTTATCTGTTATTTTAGTCATTCACTGGCCTAAGACATTTTATTGGAAAGCTACCGATTAAGGTAGGGAAGATGGGAGTCAGGGAGTGGGCGTGAGGCTCAAATTAAGATGAAACTGTTAGTCATTCCTAAGACACTACCTTTAGCTGAAAATGTGCTCAGGGTAGTTAAAAATTGCCATGTTTCCATGGCAGAGTTTGACAAACAATTTTGAATTAATCAAAAGACTGACTCTCTGCACAGACCCTCTGTTCTCTGCAATCAATCCCGCTTTAAAATAAGGAACAGAATGCTGATCTTTCAAATCTGGGATAATTCCTCCTAATTCTTCAAGCCAGGATTGTGCATAGATGGTTCTGTTTGTCCTAAATGGGGTCTACACTAGATGAGGATGAAATTGTGGACTTTGTCACCAAATGATACTATATACATATAAGGCAGTTCATCAATAGCATAGACAATATAAAATACTTGCTGGAAGTACATAGGCAGGTAGGGGAGAGAAATATTTATTAAGAACTTGCAGCACTCAAGACATTTTATATGTGAAATACCTAGCTCAGATTTTAATTTAATCATTCATTCTGATCTCAAACCCTATTCTAAGTGTTTGTGATACAGTAGTGAGAAAAACTGCCAAAAAACAAAAGAAGTTCTGACCCTGATGGAGTTTGTTTCATGAAGAAGAGATAGACAAAGCAATAAATATAATAAATAACTAATGTAAATAGTAATGTTAGAAGCCAAAAAGTGCTATAGGAAAAGAAACAAAAACTACAATAGCCTAAAGGGAATGAAGGTAGAGAAATAGCAGTTTGAAATAGGGTGTCAGGGCAGGCAGCCTCGAGAAGACAGAATTTCAGCAAAGGCATGAAGGAAATGATGTACTATCCATACGGCTGTTAAAGGGAAGAATATTCCAGAGGTAACAGGGTGCAAAGGTTCTTAGGAGAGGTTGTGCCTGGGAATATCGAGATACTGCAGGGAGACGCGGGTGGGTTGATTAAGTGTGGGTGGGCGGGGAGGGAGGGAAGGGGATGAGATCAAAATGAAATAGGGTCCACGTCACATGAGATGTTGTAGACCACCGTAAGAATGGTGGGGTTTATCCTGACGAAAATAGGAAACTACTAGCTGGTTTTCAGATCTGGCATGTTTAAGAGGCTACTCTGTGAATCAGGGACTGTATGTAAAGGGGGAAGGTTGGAAAGAGCAACATTATTCCGAAAGTTTTGAAAACATTGAGATGAGAGTTTACGGTGACTTCAACCAGGATATTAGTGGTGGAGATGGTATGAAGCGGTTGAATTCTGGTTCTGTTTTGCAGATAGAGACAGCGGGATTTCCTGATTATAGTCATGTGCGGGTGAGAGTTAAAGGGAGACGTCAAGCACGACTAAAGATTTTGTCCCAGGCAATTGGAGGGATTGATTTTTTTTTTTTTTTTTTTTTTTTTTTTTTTTTTTTGCTATTTACTGAGCTATGGGAACAAATTTGAAAAAAACTGAGGGATTATTTTTTCAGTGTATTATATTCGAGTAACTCACTAAACATCCGATGGAGATGCCAAGCAACTTGTTGGATACATAAGCCTGGAATGAAGGAGTGATGGCTGGGCTAAAGTTATAAATGAAATAAATTAATTAAATTAAATGGTACCATGAACCTGGGTGAGAGAGCCAGGGAGGGAGGATCGCTCTAAAGGAGGAGAAAGCCATGGATTAAGCCTTGAGCCACACTCTGAGGATGAGAGGTGGAGGGGAAGAGGAGGATTCAGCAAGAGGCTGAAAATAAACACCTAGGAAGATAGGAGGAAGGGCTTCCCTGGTGGCGCAGCGGTTGAGAGCCCGCCTGCCGCTGCAGGGGACGCGGGTTCGTGCCCCGGTCCGGGAGGATCCCGCGTGCCGCGGAGCGGCTGGGCCCGTGAGCCATGGCCGCTGCACATCCGGAGCCTGTTGCTCCGCAACGGGAGAGGCCACGACAGTGAGAGGCCCGCGTACCGCCAAAAAAAAAAGATAGGAGGAAATGCCATAGAACACACTGCCCAGAACACCAAGATAAGTATTTCAAGGAGAATAATGTGAGGAACTCTATGAAATGGTGCTGCTGGTTTAATAAGATTAGAATTGAGATTTGAACATGGGATTTAAGTGTAGTAGAGATCACTAGTGACCTTTAGAAATTTTGGAGCAGAGGAGGGGGAAGTCTTTGACTGGAGGAGGCTTAAGAAAGAATGGGAGGAGGGAATTGGTGAGAGCAAACAATGACAACCATTTGGAAGAGAATTTTTATGAAATGGTTCAAAATCGGGGCTCCCTGGAGGGGTAAGTAGGGTCAAAGGAAGGTTTTTAATTTTTTTTTAAATATAGGAGAAATGACAATATTTTATATGCCAATGAGAATAATCCAATACACAAGCAAAAAATGAGGAGGTAGGAAGGAGAGAAGAGACTGGCAGGAAGATGTCCCCGAGTAGATGAAAGGATTTAGTGAACACGTGGAGAGGCTGACTTTAGACAGAGCCACAAAGAGTTCATCTATGTTACCTGACGGGAACACACAGTATCCGGGTGAAGATGCTGCTGAGTCGAGTGGATGTTGTATTGAAAGTCTGTGGACGTTCTCTTCTGGCTGCTTAATTTACCAGTGAAGAAGGACCATCATCACCTGAGAGCGAGGATGACAGAGGAGGCTTCAAGGAAAGAGGAAAAAGTGTAAAACAGTCATTTAGAAAGAGCCCAAGAGTAAACAAAACTGTGAAATATAGAACGATCATCTGGACCAACAAGGCCCACCTGAGACTGTTGGTTGTGAATTCAGAGTTCAACCGGCCAGCAAGGTTTGCCTGTCTCTGGCCATGTTCAGACAGAGAATAAACAAAATGTGCAGAGAATTCTGTGATCCTTATTTTTCTAATATTCAATGTGGCCTTTTGCCAGAGCTCATATACTCCTTAAAGCAAGAAAAAAGAGTAACTTTTATTTCTGTTCAGTTTAAATGGTTCTGTCCCTTCCAAATAGTTAGCAGTCCATTTAGATGGCGAAGGTTGCATGGGATAAAATGCCTGTCAGATGATATTCTCCCTGCCTTTTTTCTAACATGGCCTTGTGTACAGGGTGTATTTTTGCTTTTTTTGTGTGTGCGGTACTCGGGCCTCTCACTGTTATGGCCTCTCCCGTTGCGGAGCACAGGCTCCGGACGCGCAGGCTCAGCGGCCATGGCTCACGGGCCCAGCCGCTCCGCGGCATGTGGGATCTTCCCGGACCGGGGCACGAACCCGTGTCCCCTGCGTCGGCAGGCGGACTCTCAACCACTGCGCCACCAGGGAAGACCTACAGGGTGTATTTTATTTAACCTCCAGGCAGTAGAGAAAATGTGTGCTCTTCAGTTGAGTTTTCGTCTCTTTCCAGTCCCTCGTCTCCTGGGTTGTCACATAACCTTGCCCCACACGCATATGTAGGTAGGGGCGACCGTGGGAGGGCAGTCTGCACTTAGCCTGCATTATAGAGTTGGGTGTCACACTGCAGGTGAGGGGCGCTTTTTCTCCTCATTTCCGATTTAGAACCCTGGATAGTAACCATCCCCCAGGCTGTGCCACATCTACTTGGAACAAGGTCACAAGGCAGAGGGAAGTATGGAGGTTTAATTAGTCTTCCTGAGCCACTGCAGGGTTCCTCTTGATGTGAAAGCCTGTTTGGAAACAAGCGGGTCACCCACAGGGCTGTGTAGCAGTGGAAAGTGATTCTGTAGCAGAGGCTGGTGAGCGCGGGCCAATGGGTTGGATGAGGGACAAACCAGAGAGTCTGTGGTGCATCCAGCAGGAGCCTATATGAGGCTCACTCAGCCAGGAGCACTGTTAGTATCTGGCCAAGCATAGGGAGAGAGTAGGCTTCTAGGACCTTCAGCTGCAAATGCCAGCATTCACCTGTTGTTTGCAAGGAAAAATCTGTGAATAATAAATACATGCCTGGGGAAGGGGTGCAAAAGTGGAGAAGGAGGAAATGGACTTTGGAAAAGTTTACCAAAGTGATTAGTGATACTAATAATTATAACCTATAGATGAATAGTACTTATGTTTTGGAGATCTTTTTCATTATGGTCCACTTCCTCCCATCCTTCCCCTGCATCTTACTAATTTCACTGGAAAAGCATAGCACTGCTTTCATGGAGTTTTATTTTAGTGTAAATATAGGTATAGTCCAATGAATTTTCTTTTTAACATCTTTATTGGACTATAATTGCTTTACAATGTTATGTTAGTTTCTGCTGTATAACAAAGTGAATCAGCTATACATATACATATGTTCCCATATCTCCTCCCCCTTGCGTCTCCCTCCCACCCTCCCTATCCCACCCCTCTAGGTGGTCGCAAAGCACTGAGCTGATCTCCCCAGTGAATTTTGATTAGGTAAATGAACAAGTGAATGAACACTTTGGAGAAGATATAATGGAAAAGACAGCATTTTGAGCTAGACTCTGAAGGATAATAAATAGCAATGAATGAAACAGCCACAGCAGCAGCAAGATGACTGGAACTAGACAGTATGGGGCACGTTGGAATAATAAGTGGTCTGCTATTTGCATAAGGTCACAGGACTTGTAAACCGACTTTGGTACAAATCTTGCTTCTTTCATTTATTCTCTCCATGAACCTACAAGAGATACTTAACCTCTCTGCACCTCAGTTTCCTAAGTAAAAAATAAAAATAATTTTACATTATCTTTCAAGATTGTTGTTAGGACTAAATGAGATAATTTATACAAATATATAATTTAGCCCCAAGCAGGTCTTCATAAATGCTACATGAGAATTAGTCATGGAAATGGGGTTTGAGGTAAAGTTTGGAATCAAATCAGGGCAGGACTTCGAGATCATGATAAATATCCAGACAGGATGTTATGCCACAGGTGGTGGTGATGTGGTGAAAGTATATGAGCTGAGAACGTTACCTTGATCTCAGCCAGAGACCACCACGAGCGCAGCTTTAGTTTATTACTCTTTGCAGTGAATGACTACGAGATGTTTCAGTAAGAGAATGTTAGAACTTATAGGATTTGAGTCTGGGTTAGGTAATTTTGGGGAGGCAGTTGGGCTTTTCTCTGGATTAAATGCTGTCAGGAAGTGGGGGTAAGATTGGGTATCTTTATGAATATAACCTAGAGGGAGAGAAAATTAGAGCAAGGATGAAGCTGTAATAGGCAAAGAACTGTGGTCAGTATATGGGCTGTTTGGTCATTTTTGCGGTTTGGACCATGCTAGTGTTTTTCTCTGTGTTGAAACAAGATTTTGCCAAGATTTGTCTTGATCCTTAGTGTCCAAGAGTAGCCTTGTCTGATATTGATGTTCTATGAAGTTGTATGTGTTCAACTTCTGTGAACACATAAGATCCAACTGTGAACGCCAGATCAGCATCCAGCAACACCAAGACCTAACAAATAGCACCAGACCATTTCCCAGGGGTCTGGGCTGCTTTTTCCTTCTCAAAGGTAAGGTCAATGATGTGCGTTTTAGGAGACATGAAATTGGTAGACAGGAGAGAAACCAGAACTAGATCCTCTTATACCAGGTGAATGAAAACGAGAACTTTAGAGAACGTATGGGAGGACAGCTGTTCACCCAAAATAGCGGATTACTTATCTATCAGAAACAGTTTAAATGGGATTCTTGGGATGTGTGGTTAGTTGAGCAGGAGTTCTAAATTGTCTTCAATGCTTCAGTTTCATAGTTCTATGCATTCCTTTAACATAGTTGATTAAAGAAGAGTTTTGTATTGTGATGGTGGTTTTAAGCACTTGGAGCCATCCATATTGTCAGTTTAGAATAATACTTATCAAGCCTCTTTCTCCAGAACCCAAGAGTCATGCAAAACTTCCTGAGATACCACCTCAGTCAGGCAAGGGGAAAAGAAATTATTGGGGTTTTGCCCTCTTACCTGATACCAGCCATGAACAATCTCTCTTTATTTCTATCATATGTCAAGTTTTTTGTAAGATTTTATTAAAGAAACAAAACAAAACAGGCACTGCTTCCTGACATTTCAAGGCATGTGTAATCTAAAAATTCCATCCTGGGCAGAGCTAATTGTAGGCAGGTCTGGCTGTTGCTTCCTACCAGGCTGTTTCAAATGTAAATGTTTGTCCCAACTCAGTCTTTGCCTACGGTTATAGCAACACTTGGTTGAAAAGTGAACAATTTTTCAACCTCAGCACTCACAGCAACAATCACTTTGATAGCTTTTCACCTCATTATGCTCTCCGTTCGCTCCATTCTTAAGCAGGATGGTTTAAATGAAGAAATGATTACAGCAAGGGAAATGGCTTTTCAGTAGTATTTGCTCTGTGAGTCTGTTGGTCTTCTAGCTTGATACTAATATTTTATCTATTAAGAGATATATCCAGGCAAGCAGACTTCTTGAGCTGTGTATAAATGGAACTAGGATGTTGGTTTTCAGGCTTTCATATTACTAACACTGAAAATACATAAACTTTGTGTAGACGGAAGGCAGTCTCTCTACTGCTGATCCAAAGTGCTATTTGTTCATATCAAACCCTTGCCCCTGCAGTGGAAGCGCTGAGTCCTAACCACTGAACCACCAAGGGAGTCCCTTGTGCATAGCTTGATTGTCTACTCTAGGTCATTTGTCAACATAATCTTATGTACACATTATAAATATTATGTTGCTTTGGGTTATTTACTCCTGGTGTTTATCACCAAGTGCCTACATTTTTATAAAGAATTTGACAACTGGACCATATTCTCCTTTCATCTAAAATCAGTTTTGCTTGTATGTATATGTGGGCCAATATTTATATAGTAACTTTGGTGCAGTTTCTGGCAACATATTATATTTAAAAAGATACTCATGTTCCCACATTAAATTCTTTCAAGGATTTGTCATAGGTTCTAGAGTAAAAATTGAACTGATTAATGATACCTATGAGGTTATCTGTGATCTGGGCCCATGATGTGTTTGATCAGCCTCACACCCCTGACACTCTTGATCACCATCTAAAAGGTAAGCTCAGTATTGGGTCACCAATGTTCTCTTCTCTTATTACCTTAGTGACCTAACCCAAGTCTCCCTTGACTTTATATTTCATTGCATCCTTCTTTCTTAATGCCTTTCCTTTAAAACTCCTATTGCCTTATAAATGATTACCACTGCATTATTAATCTATTCAAAATGTGTATCTCATATCTACTAGCTTTAATTGACATATGACAATGGAAAGCGATTTCTCTCTTGAGTAGAGACACATGCTTTCTATATACCCATAAACACCTGCTTACAGAGGTCAGTTCAGTGTTCACCTGACCAGGACCCCATTTAGATCTTCACTTCTTTAAACTAGAACACCAGTCAGTGTCTGCCAGTGCTCAAACTCTGCTTAGAAAATTGCAATTCCTACATATTTTGCAATAAAGCAGCAACTTTATTTAAAATCCTTGTGCTTCTTTTTCACATCTGATTAAGTTAAGGGAGGCCACCAGCTCCAAGAGCAGTCAATTTATGGGTAGACCAGAGACTGAAGATATAGATAGAATTAAAAAAAAAAAGAAAGACCAAGGAAATTCCCTCTCTGAATAATTTGACTCATAGAAATCATTGGAAATCCAGAGGCTAAGAAAGCAATTTAAATGCCTAGCCTTGGAAATCCCTGCCTCTAAGAATAAGGAAATCAAGGAGAAATTGGCGAGGTTTGAAAATTATGCTTTTGTCTTACCATCAGGAGCATGGCAGGGAATGAAAGAAAAATAAAGCTAGACAGATTGACGAAGATGGAGAAAGAGCTATGTCTGTAGAAAAAGTTTGAGATTTGGGAAGACTTGCAGAACAGATAGGTAGAGAGAAAGGACACCTTGAATGCAAAACTGGGCAGAAATATAAAAGCAGAACAGAGATGCATGTAGGCAAATCTAATTCCTCTTGAAGAGAGTGTCAGGAAGGGGTGAGCTGATTTTGTGGGTATTAAATCAGGAATTGAGACTGGGCCCCCAAAGAAATTTATCAAGAGAAAGACAAGGAATCTCCATTAATAACCTGGAATTACTCCCCAGAGGTAATCCAAATACAGGAAACAATTGAGAGCCATTCTCTTAAGGCAACTCAAAATAAGAGCTATCAGGAAACCACCCCTTTAAGACTGGGGATCTATTCCAAGTGGTTATATAATATCTGGGATGATGTGAGAAGTGAAGACAAATACCAGTGTGGAATTATTAAAGCATTAATTTGCAAGCTTCAAATATTGTATATGGGGATGTAGCTATTGCCCTAGATGGATACATTGTAGAAATGTATGGAATCAGGGATTATAAAGGCATAGAGAAGATTAGACACATTTTTTTTAAGGTGATGAGTATGAGTTATTGACCAATGTTAGATTGAGTCTAGCTCTTTTTGGATGTTAGCCTAATGGCTACTGTAATTATAGGATGTTGGTTCTATATGTTGGTTCCTATGTGGTGGTAGATATTTATAAAATGTTGAATAAGATTAACATTTCAGGAATTGAGTCCACATTCCAGGAAGAAAAATGATGAAGGAGTGGTGGGCAAAGGACAAATAGATGGGGCTTGTTTTGTCTGTCTTTTTTGAACCCTACCTTATAATATCCACATACATCTTTTTAGCAAGAACTGGGTCTCATGGCCAATCTTGCTGTGAAAGGTTCTGAGAAGTAAGTAGTTTAGCAGAATTGAGGCTCTATTAAAAAGTAAGATGGGAATAATGGATATCATGTTATAGTAAAAATTGTGTGAACAATGATTGGTTTTAGCAAAATTAGGACTCGTTTATTCCAAATTTCTCACTGTGAATGATCATACAAACAAAGTCATAAGAGTGTGTTAGCAAAAGAATTTCAGGGCCAGAAGACAAGGAGGAAGAGAAGGATAGGGAGACACTGAGATCTACTGAAAAATGCCAGTCCTACATGAGGTCAAAAAGTAGGTTTAAGTATCTAAAATCCAGCTGAGCTTTCCTCAGAGGAATAAGGACTCTATGGGGAAATTAGACCACTGGAGACATATTCCACCACTGCATAAAAGTATGTACCAAAAAGAAATCCTTCTCAAAACCCAAAACATGAAAGAAAATTAAGTAAAGAAGTGTCTTAAAGAGCAGATAGCTGAGTTATTGGTAGTTATCAGGGCTCCAGGGGCATTGGTTTCATAACCATCAAGAACAGCTTCCTTGAAGTAATGGGCTGAGGACGCTTCTCCAGCTGTGGGACTGGGGAAACTCTGCCTTGGAGGCTCAAAGCAATTACATTGCAAGAATCAGTGGTTGCAAGAGCTGTGATGAAACTGGAGTAAAAAAGCCTTCTAATCAAGAAAGTGTGGGGCAGGTAGTGGGGAGGTTGTTACCAGACAAGTCCCATACCCAGTACAGCACCAGGTCACTGGCTAGTCAACGTTCAAAGAAAAACTACAAATTAAGATATTTTTAACGTGCTAGATGAAAATAAAGCCTGAAGAATGGGACTGCTGCCACTGCAAATTTTGAACTCCCCAAGATCGCAGGATTATTCTAATGCTACCCACTGAGAGAGAAGAATTTTTCTGCAAGCTGGAGAATTTAAATAGTGCCATAATTAATTCCATGGTGAGATATTTCTCCTTACTGAATTTTAATCCACAAGTCTTGAAGCCTAGACCCCTGGGATAGAATAATTGGCAAAGTGGTGAGCCTGAAATGAAGGATTTTCTTGATTTTATCTATCCTCCATTGCTTAGATAGCATTAAGCCTTAAGCAAGAGTAACATGGGTCTAGTTTAATTGTGTTTTTGGAACCTTCCTTTTGCTTGGGATAACTGCTATCAGGCCTGGGGATTGGCTTATTGTCTTCATTTTGTGAGTGTGTGGCTTAATGCTAAGATATTCCTTTGTTCCCGATGTATACTTTAGACTTTTTACAAATGGGGACACATAAGAGACTTGGCAGGAATAATCCAATCTCAGAGGCACTGCAGAGCTACATGCTTTCCAGGGAGAGACAGACAGGTTGAAGCTGTTGAAATTCTTCAACTTCACTCTGGCATCTGATTTAGAATTCTGCTCTCTGGCTGAGAATTAGCAGGATTTAAAAAAAAAAAAATTGGCAGTGATGATTTCTGGACTAAAATGAAGATTTTGGACTACCTTTGAACTTAATATTTAAAGGCAAGATAATTTTGTTTTGGAATTGGTTTTAGTTACATATTAACCTGAGAATTTTGATCTCTGATTTCTGTGGACTTCGATTTGTAGGATCTTATTCTTGGCATTTTTGTTTCTCCCAGGTATATGATAATGAGGGGCGTTTATATTTAAATTTGGGATATCTCTGTATTGCTGACATCTTGGTATTAGAATGTTTTTATGCTGTTATTTGATTTATAACAAGAGTAACTTATGGTGAAGTCATCTTATACAATGTGGCTGGGCATACTTTGAGAACAAGTACACTGAGAATAAAGAATATTTCCTGCTTTAGGGGACAGCAGCGGCTTCACTTAACATGTGGTACTGACCCATTTGAGACCCCCGTAGGGGCTAAAGCTAAATTTCTGGAAGCGGAAGGAGACTCTAACAGCAATAGTGGGTATGGAGGGCATGAACTCAGAATAGATAAATGGGGAATTCCTTGGTGTTCCAGTGGTTAGGACTCTGTGCTTCCATTGCAGGGAGCACAGATTTGATCCCTGGTCACGGGGAACTAAGATCCTGCAAGTTGCGTGATGCAGCCAAAAAAAGATACATGGAATTGTGGAATGGTCTTCATAGTATGTTGCCTGCTTCTTCTGGGAGGAATGTCCACAGCCAGTGGAATACAGATCCAAGGAGTTAAGTACTATCAATTAAGAAAACAATTGAAATATAACTGTAGAATTTCTAGATTTTTCACCTCATTTTTCAATGTGGGAGGGCTTCTCTAGAGCAGTAGTCCCCTACCCCCTGGGCTGTGGACTAGTACCGGTTCATGGCCTGTTAGGAACCGACCGCACAGCAGGAGGTGAGCAGTGGGCAAGTGAGCAGAGCTTCGTCTGTATTTACAGCCGCTTCCCATCACTCAAATTACCGCCTGAGCTCCGCCTCCTATCAGATCAGCAGCGGCATTAGATTCTAATAGGAATGCGAACCCTACTGTGAACTGCACATGGGAGGGATCTACGTTGCGTGCTCCTCATGAGAATCTAATGCCTGATGATCTGAGGTGGAGCTGAGGCAGTGATGCTAGCACTGGGGAGTGGCTGCAAATACAGATTGTCATTAGCAGAGAGGTTTGACTGCACAAACACCATAATAAATCAATTGCTTGCAGACATATCAAAACCCTATCAGTGAGTGGCAAGTAACAATTAAGCTGCATCTGGTGGCAGGCCTTAAGTCAGAATCCGACACTTATTTTAGTCCACACGTGGCCCACCCATTATTTCATTTACCACTTTTGTCTGCGCCTCTTTCCCACAATGTGCACTTGTCTCAGTCACAGTTTTGGTTAAGCCCACAAGCTAACGCTAGCCAAAATGAGTAAGAAACAAACGTCGCTGGAGAGCTTCTTTGAAAAGGGGGAAAGACCCAATGATGAGACAGCAGAAGACTCTAAGACTGCCCACAAAAAGAAAGCTGCATTTAAAAGAAAATACCAAGAGCCCTACTTAAATAACGGGCTCATTGCAACAGGTGGGTCACATTCTCCAAGCCGCTTTGTATAATATGTGGCAACCAGCTACACAATGAAGCCATGAAACCTTCAAAACTGCTTGGCCACATGGAGACCAAGCACCCTGCATTAAATAAAAAAGTATTTGGAGTTTTCCAAAAGGAGAAAAACATGAACACGAAGAATAGAAGCAATTATTGAAGAGGCTACAACTTCATCAAATGTGTCTGCACTGAAAGCATCATTCTTAGTGGGTAACTGCATTGCTAAAGCTAAGAAGCCCTTTACTATTGGTGAAGAACTGATCCTGCCTCTGCTGCTGAGGACATCTGTCGTGAACTTGTTAGGAGAGGCTGCAGTTCAAAAGGTGACACATCACATGTTCTTCTTTCAGCTAGCACCATAACTAGATGAACTGATGAAATAGCAGGGGATTTTGAGACACAATTGTTAGACAGGATTAATGAGTCACCGTGGTACACAATCCAGGTTGACGAGTCTACCAATGTTGACAACAAAGCAACAATGCTTGTTTTTGTGTGGTATACTTTTCAGGAGGATGGGCATGAGGATATGTTATGTACACTTTTGTTGCCAACCAGCACCACAGATGCAAAACTATTCAAATATTTGAATGATTACATATAGGGAAAACTGACCTGGTTCTTTTGTGTCAGTATAGGCACGGACAGAGCGGCTGCCATGACTGGATGGCTTTCTGGTTTCACTACTCGGGTCAAAGAGGTCACTTCTGAATGTGAGTCTACGCACTGTGTCATCCATAGAGAGATGCTGGCTAGCCGAAAAATGTCACCCGAACTTAACAGTGTTTTGCAGGATGAGATTAAAATTATCAACCACATTAAAGTACATGCCCTTAACTCAAGTCTGTTCGTGCAGCTCGTGAGGAGATGAACGCAGAGCGCACACGTCTTCTCTTATACACAGAAGTGAGATGGCTTTCTAAGGTAGATCTCTGGCCAGAGTTTTTGAGAGCCACTCCAGAGATTTCTTTCAGAAAAAAAGTCACCACTGGCAGCACATTTCAGTGACACAGAATGGGTCGCAAAACTTGCTTACTTGTGTGACATATTCAACCTGTTCAGCAAACTCAATCTGTCACTTTGGGGGAGAACGACAACTGTGTTCAAGTCGGCAGATAAAGTGGCTGCATTCAAAGCCAAACTGGAATTATGGGGGTGATGAGTGAACATTGAGATTTTTGACGTGTTTCAAACATTAGCAGAGATTTTGAAAGAGACTGAGCCAGGGGCTTCTTTCTCCCAGATGGTGTGTGATCACCTACCTCAGCTTTCAAAAGAGTTTGAGCATTACTTCCCAACCAGGAAAGACCTTGAACTGGGAAGGAATGGATCCACAACCCATCTGTGAATAAGCCAGGTTAATCGGCTTTGTCTGTGCTAGAAGAGGATCAACTGCTTGAGATCACAAATGATGGTGGCCTTAAAAGCATGTTTGAGACAACTTCAAATCTCCATACATTCTGGATTAAAGTCAAGGTGGAATATCCTGAGATGGCCACAAAAGCACTGAAAAGCCTGCTTCCATTTCCAACATCCCATCTTTGTGAAGCAGGGTTTTCTGCAGTGACAGCAACCAAAACGAGATTACGGAGTAGACTGGACCTAAGCAACACACCTCGGGTGTCACTGTCTCCCATCACCCCCAGATGGGACCATCTAGTTGCAGGAAAACAAGCTCAGGGCTCCCACTGATTCTTCATTATGGTGAGTTGTATAATTATTTCATTATATGTTACAATGTAATAGTAATAGAAGTAAAGCGCACAATAAATGTAATGCACTTGAGTCGTCCCGAAACCATCCCCCTCCCCCGGCCCGTGGAAAAATTGTCTTCCACAAAACTGGTCCCTGGTGCCAAAAAAGTTGGGGACCACTGCTCTAGAGTAACACACCTGGTCTAGCTCTCCACCTCTTACATATTCTTCTTCATAAGACAAATGAATTGTATACTTAGGGGGTTTAAAAGAAATATTTGGGCGTGACTAGCCCAGCTTGTAGTGGACTGAATAGTACCAGACCCTCTGATTCATGTCCCCCAGAATCTAAGAATGTGACCTTTTTAGGAAATATGGTTGTTTCAGATACAATCAAGTTAAAATGAGGTCATGCTGGATTAGGGTGAGCCCTAAATCTAATGGTGACGTTATTAGGTGAAGAGAGGGCACGCAGAGGCATCAGGGAAGAAGGCCACGTATCGATGGAGGCACAGCTTAGTGGGATGCAGCTACAAGCCGAGGAGCACCGAGGATTGCTGGAGGCAGCAGAAGCAGAGTGAAGGCGAGGAAGGAGTCTTCAGAAGGAGCATGGCCCTTCTGACACATTGCTTTCAGACTTTTAACCTCCAGAGCTGTGTGGGAATAAAGATCTGTTGTCTTAAGCCATCAAGTTTGTGGTGATTTGTTACAAAATTAATGAGGTCAGCAACTCTATTTCCAAATATCTTAATTGCTTCCAGACCCGTTGATATTAAATAGCTGTAAAATTTTGAAATGGAGCCCAATATCTCCCTCCACTCTCCACTAACTCTTTAAAACTTGAATACTGTCTAGTGACAGGATAAGACATTCACCATTTCAATAACACTTAGAGGCAATATCCATTGATTTAGCTTACAAACTTGACCTCATATTCACTAAGAATATACTGTAAGGTGAATCACTTTATCCTGACAATATAAGGAAGAAGGATTACAAAAGTTATTGTCCCAGTTATGCTATTTTGTGTCCATTTTCTTTAAGCTAAAATGTTTTCATTTATGAGGGGCAAATGGGGAAGGTTAAAACTGATATAATACCTCCACAGATGTTCCTATTTAAAGCAAAGAAGTCACTGCTTATAAATTTCATAGGACACAATTGAGAGAAAATAATCTCTGTAAAGAAAATCCACTTCTAAAACAGGTATACATTTATATATGAGTATTATCTGCTAAAGGGAGGCATCATCATGAGTCTGTGCCAGGTTTATTCTTACTAATGCTTATAACAAACAAGGATGGACTGCCAGGTGACCTAACAGGGATTGACTGGTTTGTGTCTACTGGTTTGTGTCTAAGTGAAGTCCCAGAAATGTGCACTAAGAGAATGACAGGGATAATGAGATAAGTAAATTGTCTGGAGATCTGAAAGCACGATAATTTTATCAGGGCTGGAAGAGAATAGTTATATAGGATATCAAAATGAAGAATATTAGCTGACCAGGGGCAAATCAGCTAGGAAAACCAGAAAATGAGAACATCGGAACTGCTGATCAAAAACCAGACACAGAGGATTTAAGGGGATTTCTATGAACGACAACTGAAAATAGTATAAAATGGTGGCTAGGCTACCTGAACAAATATGAATAGGGGCTATTAGGATCAGGTTAAAATAACGCTGATATTCTCATGGGTTATATCCACCACTTCCATGTCCTGTAGAAGTGTCACAATTACTTAGTCTTGTCTCAGTCAACAGACTAACCTTCATGCCAACACCATATAAAAAGTGGCCATTGACTCCCTTTGTTCCTAGTTCCACCTTGAGTCCTTATACTGACCCAACTGTCCTTCAACTGTCTGTTCTGTTCCTCATGTTTCTGAGTTCTGAACTTGTAACTCCCTTGCCAATTATAGTTTCATTTGTTTCCAGATTTAACCTCAGCGTCACTGCCAATGCTATCCTTTTGTTCTTTACCAGGAGATGGATTTCTTCTTCATCTCAGCTGCCATGAGTTACTCTGTAAATAACCTGAATGATCCAGCCAGGATTTGAGACCTTGTACCTCACCACACACCCTTGAAGACATGTGTGCAGGACATTTTCAGAGGAGCCAGATCATGAGGGAACCCTCACGTCAGAGCCAGTTTCTGGGTAGAACTTCTAACTTCAAACCTGAGTCCCACATTTATCATAGTGATAAGAATATGGTAGACTCCTTTCAATACTCTTTCTTTTGGTAAAAGCCCCACACTTCTGCTCTCACAAGAAGGCCCAAAGCCCATTCAACTCTTCAAATTAATGCATAATCCATAATCATTTTGCTCCTTTTATTCAAGCTATAACCTAGCATTCCCTTCCTAGTTGTATGTGGATGGGAAGGTGTTTAGTGGATAAACAAGAATATTTCTTTTTCTTGGTCTCTTTCTAGATCATAGGAAAGGGTGCTCTTTTACAACATCTCTATCATTTCTTGGAATTGTTATCAATCATTTTTGGATCCCTCAACTTTACATCCTTGAAATCTTTTAAAATATTTCCTGAGAGTTTGAGGTGAGAGGCAAAGGTTAAGTGTGGGGAAATCAAGTCATATCTCAGACCAAGTGGTAGTGTCAATATCATCATAATGGCTTTTTGGATCATTTGATTTCATACCTTCCAGAAAAGCCACTGTCTCCTTTCCGATTCCTGCTAGCCAGTTTTTCAGCTTCTGCTTGCACTTACAACTATCATTTTTCTGGTATCTAATTAATTTTCCACATTCACTGTGGAATAAATGGTGGAGGAAAGAGAAAGGAATGGCCATATGCTTCAGTTGTAAAACATGATCAATTGTAGATAGTGAGGAGCGTTATTGATTTAATATTAGTTTTGTGTGTGTCGGAGGTACCTTATGAGACACATTTTTAACACAGATTTTTTTTTTTTTTTTTTTTGCCGCTCTTCGTGGCATGAGGGATCTTAGTTCCCTGACCAGGGATTGAACCTGTGCCCCCTGCAGTGAAAGCGTGCAGTCCTAACCACTGGACTGCCAGGGAATTCCCCAACACGGATATTTTAAGTTTGAAAAAAAGATCTTTGAATAGACACAATGTAATATCTGTAAATTGTTTACTATGCTTTACTGGGTCAAGCACTGTGCTAGACACATACTACATGCATTAACTCATTTATTCTTCTCGATAGTCCTGTGTTGCATTCAATTTTATCCATTTTGCAAAAGAGAAAAATGAATTTCTTGTACATAATGAACTTGCTGAAGATTACCGAGCTAGTAAATGAAAGTCCTGTGTCCATTTTTTTTTTTTTAATTTATTTTTGGCCACATTGGGTCTTCGTTGCTGCGCGCAGGCTTTCTCTAGTTGCGGCAAATGGGGACTACTCTTGGTTGTGGTGCGCGGGCTTCTCACTGCGGTGGCTTCTCTTGTTGTGGAGCATGGTCTCTAGGTGCACGAGCTTCAGTAATTGTGTCACATGGGCTCAGTAGTTGTGGCTCAACGGGCTCTAGAGCGCAGGCTCAGAAGTTGTGGTGTACAGGCTTAGTTGCTCCGCGGCACGTGAGATCTTACTGGACCAGGAATCGAACCCGTGTCCCCTTGCATTGGCAGGCAGATTCATAACCACTGTGCCGCCAGGGAAGTCCTGGAAAGTCCTGTTGAGTTCTTTAAACTCAACACCAAGCTCATGTTTTCTCTCCTGGCACTGTGGTCGAAGAAACATCCTCCCTACTAACCTCAGGACCATTGGATGGGACAGGAGTTTAGATAACTTCCTAATCCAACCATCTTCCAACCATCTTCTCCAACAGCCTCTAAGTAATTCACCCTCAATATTATCCATTTTCATTGCCAGAAATCATTTAATCCTCAGAATTTGAATGTAAAGTTCCACGGAAACCACAGCATTTTGTTTACTTCTCTTGTTTTCTTAACATAACTACACACTTTTATCATCTCCCAGCCCCTTGAAACCCCCTGTTTCCTTTCCATCTATGCCCACGTGTGTCTTCACTTCCTTTTCTACTGAACTTGAGGCCACTCACCCATCTCCACTTGTGCTCTTTCACCAGCAGACTTTGCTCTCTCATCCCTCTGTCCCTCTATTTCACTAATTCAATCCCCAGTTTGGAATCAATCTAATCATTTCTTGCTCCGTCAAACACTGTGTTCAGAAAACCATGTGACAATTGCAACTGTATCCATTACAAAAGTCTAGTGTCCACCAACCTAACTGGGCCTCCAACACTGCTGAGAATTTTTTTGTACCCTCTCTAGTTACTTTCCTCTGGCATGTATGATAGTGTTTCTCCCAAACTCTAATTATTTTCATTAGTTCCTTACTCCAAGCCTGCTTGATTCTCAGCAGATGACCTTGTTTCCTACTTTCCAGAGAAAATAGAAGACAGAAGTCTTTTTGTTTCAAAACTCATCCTCCCTCATGTATTTATGTCAGTCCCCCTGGGATATGTACATGACTCACTCCCTCACCTCTCTCAAGACTTGGCTTACCTTTCAGTTCCAGCCACCCTATTTAATTAAAAGCATCTTCTTCCTCTGCTGACTTGGTCCTCAGGATTCTTCTTAAAGCAATCACTTTCTAACTTACTCTCATTTATTTATAATGTTTATTATTATTGCTTATCTCCCTCAAGTAGAATGTAAGCTCCAATAGTCTATCTTGCACACTGATGTGTTCCAAGCACCTAAAACGGTACTTGGCTCGTGGTAGGTACCAATAGTTATTTGTTGGATGAATAAACAAACATGAACAAGTATTTTGGTTGCTTGCTTTCTTCCCTGTCCTCCCAAAGGAAGAAGTTACTTAACTCATCTCTAGATAAGAAGGATCATGATAGCTGCTACTGCAGAAGAGATCAGGAGATGATAGGATTTGCTTGTTTACATGAGTTATGAGTTTGTAAGATAGTGCTAAGGTTGCATACTTGACATCTGTCCGGTATGAGAAAGCTTTCTTCATTACTCCCTCTTCTACCTAACTAGTTCAAGGGCAAGGAATGCATTTGCTGACTCCCTCACCTCTGATTATCTCTCAGTAAATCTGGACAGAACACATATCACTGCTCCACTCAATCTCTGTCATTAAATACACTCCCTAAACAACTTGTCTCCAGGTTGACCCAAAGGGACTGACTTCTGCTGTATTTCATTTCCTTGGATAGATTTGGCCAATGTTTTTGTCATCGCAACTGAATTTTCTGCCGATTATAGTCTACCAGAGACTTCGCCGACACCAGCAAGTACGCTTCTCTTTGGAACACAAGTTGAACTTGAGGTACAGTCCCCAGTGAACAAGAATAGTCGAGTGTAGAGCAGTAATATAATCGACTATCCCCTCTGGCTACAAACTGTTTGCCTGGAATCCACAACCTACTGGAAAATGCAATGCAAACACCTGCTATTTACCAATTTCCTGGGATAAAATATGATTGCAAAAAATACTTCATCAGATAGATAACATTTCCAAAGGTTGAATTTCCAGACTTGATCAAAGAAACCCTTCTTAGAAGATCCATTGCATTTACCCTGAGTGCCTAAGTCCCAAAGAACAAATACATCTTTTCTTAATGTTTGAAAATGCTATTATAGCATGCTTTCTCATTCTCCTTAAAAGAAAAAAATCATAATAGTTTTGTTCAATTTATTCTTGTGGTTGTCTTTAGTTCTTGCATTGATTCTTACCCTAACCTGGAGTTGGCTTCATTTTGTCTGTATCAAAAGATCTTTTTGTTTTTAAAGTAAAATATTGCAGGAAGTAGAAACTTGTGTCTTTCCGTGAAAATATTCTATTATTTTTTTAAAAAGAGTAATGATTCAACCTGAATCATTTATGTATTGCTTAAAAGGAATGAGTGCCATCTGTTTGTCTGCTATGAGGGTAAGGGACTGAAGCAATTTGTGGTTAAATAAATTAGGTATGGAATTGCTTTCGTTATTGTTTCCACTGAAGGAGTTTCTTCTAGCTCTTTTTTTCCTCTTTAAATAAACTATTGGATTAGAGATCCCACTTCACTTAGGATGTGACAAGGCTGAACAAGCAGTCAGACTCCAAGTCACAAATGGATTGTGTCGCTAAAATGTGTTTGTTATCTTCTTTTTGTTCTGTGACTGATAAATTTTTATGTAGAAATTATATTCCTACACTAGTTAATGTATGCCTCCTCTCATGATATTTTTTTATGTGAGAGATGAATAGAGGGAGATATTTCAGTGTTTTTGCTTTCATATCTCTTATTATTTCAGTTTTTCTTTTCCACTTTCCTTATACTTTCTCTTTGACCTTTCTGAGACTTTTGTCTTTTGATTCCTCCAATTTACTCTTAATCTCAGCTCTCTTGAGTGGCTTCACTTCCTTCCCTAGCAAGCGTTGACCCACTTTTCCATCAACTACACACATTAACAATTTCAGATTCTTTGCATTCTGCTACAAATGTCTATCAAGTCACTATTCCTATATTATCTGTTCTGACCTATTTTTGGTCTGGTCTTCTTCTGCTCTTTCACCAACATCTCACAGACCTCACATCTGGGAATTGAAGTTGGCATCCTTCTGACCTCCATTCTGGAGTCTACACTATTTCCCCTTCTCCATGGAGTAAAAATCCTGCTCTTTAGTAATACAATACTCTTTGGTAATCCTCTTCCAAATTTTCACAATTTTCTTTAGTTCTTTTGCCTCATTCCCACTCCCATTCTTTTACTCTCAGCAGGA
>NW_006789160.1:526833-535714 GCF_000442215.2 Lipotes vexillifer
TCCCTACACTTGCCACTAATATAAACATTTGTCCTTATCTTATTTCCATCTCTTTCAAAGGAAGAGTTGCGCTTCCTCTAACCAAGTTTAGTCTTTCCACCTGTTCTTTTGTACTTTTTCCTCATCCTTCTTAAGCATCTTTCTCTATGACTAATGGATGAAACTCATAATTTTTATCTACTTGTTCTCCATTAAACCCTTTCTGAATTGTCTTTAAAGGTATTCTTTGTAAAAATAAAGAAATAAAACAATTCCTAAACATTTCTTTACATGTTCTCTTCTTTTGTTCATTTCAGTCAGGCTTCTGAAAGATTAGTCCAGTGGTAGAACAGTTTCAGGAGAAGTCGAGTTCTGGGATATGACTATGGGGGTAGGAATGTAGAGTGGAGGTAAAATGAACAGGACAAGAAAGGTAAAGAAACTGAAAGGCTATTATGTTAGATGGGTTGTCAAAGTGTAGTTTGAAGTCACCTAAAATAAAGACCCAACTTAACCAGGAGAAAAAGACTATGACCGGGCACTAAAATATTAGTAAGTGAGCAAGTGTGATCAGAGAGTCTGTGGATGATTTATGAGGTGGATGAATAAAGATTAGCGTAAGCTCCAATGAGCAGGATTTTTACTTCATGGAGAAGGGGAAATAGTGTACACTCCACAATGGAGGTCAGGAGGATGCCAACTTCAATTCCCAGATGTGAGGTCCATGAGATGTTAGTGAAAGAGCAGAATCTAAATGAAAGAGCTGCAGGAGAAAATGGCTTTTCATGGCAGAGTCATGAAGAGTGAGGAATTTCAGTGAAGAGCTCACAAGTGAGGGAGAAATTTGTAACTGTGAATCAGGGTCTCCAACAGGTACATGGTGGGTAAATACTCAGCAGTGAGGTCAGATCAAGGAAAAATGAGCCTGGAGCAGCAACATGTATAAGAATCTAGATTGTAGATGAGTAGAAAGGCTCAGATCTTGGGCAGTGAGCAAGGATAACAGACTTGAGTAATGGCAGACTACACTGGCCACAAACTCCCAAGATTTGCCGTAACAGCTTCCTATTCATTTGGGAGAGATCAACCATGGCTTGGGTAACTATAATTCTGAAGGGAGGGGTATTCGATGAGGAAATTCTGACTTGAGTTGATTGCACTGGCTCTGATGACAGGCTCTGGGTGTGAGGTTCCTCCACAGAAACTCCCTCCATGGCAGTGTATGTGCTGTAGAGTGAGGGTGGAGATCTAATGGTCAGAGGTGTAGTCATAGAAGCTGAGAGAAGCTCATAATTAATCCAAGCTTTATAAATCCACAGGAGTCATTGACCATCAGCATCTCCAGTAGTAGCCCCAATTTTGTATTAATTGATGTGTCACACAGTGAGTTACCCAGTAGTCTATCTAGAAAATGCAGGAGTTGTGATTGCTGCACATGCAATTATAGAAATGCTGATCATCCCTTTTTTCCCCCAGTAGACACATACTTTTGTTTAAAATACAACCATTCCATGAAGTTACTTGAATCTGTTCCTGATGCATTTACTGATGGAAAACAGAATTGGGCTAACTTTACTTCTGGGTTTGATGTGCTTTCCAGACTTGTAGGTTTAGCTGGAAGTAATCCTACTCCTTATAGTGTGAGATGCTTTAAGGTGCTTTGCTGCACTCACCATGGCTAATCAGAAATAAGCAAAGGGACAGATATAAAGTTAGCAAAATGGAGAACATAAATGAAAGAGCTCTACTTAGCTAATCTGAATATGGAAACAAAGTAAAACCAGGAGGCACAGTAGGGATAGCCGTGTTAGAATTTCCAATTTTCATCCAGATATTGTACCTCAGGTAGACCCAGTCGCTAATATCAAACATGCTAAAAGCATAGTACAATCTCTCTCATCTGCAGATTATGTTCATGCAGATGTCATGTGCCTTATGATGGAAAGACTTCCAGAAGGGGAAAGTGGTCTTCTTCATGTCAAATGTAGTAAACAGAAACCAGGTAAGTCAGCTTTGCAGCCTGCAATCCTATTTGTTTGCATTAGGTTGACTTCGCTCATATATATCTTTCACCAGTAATATCAGACTGTATATCCATTCTGATGATGTATACATGGAAAATTTTCAGTGCAAAATCACATGGGAACCTCCACAAGATCACTCTGACATGCTTTTTCTCTTATTTTTTCCTGCTGTGATTTTGGAAAGCTGTACTTTTCTCCTGTTAAAATGATTAGTGCTTTAAGTGAATGAGATCACTTACTGAAATAAAAGTCCAGCTCACCCATATTCTCATATCGTGATCTCATACGGGCTCAGCCTCAAGAGAGGCCCCCTGAGAGATTTTGCAAAATTGTTCATCCAATTGTTGTATGCGGCCTCTGTTCAGAAAGGAAACATGGTTGACAAAATCTAGTAAAAAGGGCCCCTGGATGCCAAAAACAATATAAACCCATGTGTACCTTAATATAGGCTGCTATCTTGCAAAAATAAACTTCCTCTGTTGTACATGTAAAGCCCATGGAGCATGAAACACCTGAATACTTATGTAATCCTCACACTCTGTGTAGTGAGAAGACCAAGATGTTGAGCTCTGTGTGTAGCCCTGTGCCCACAAATGGTCCACGGAGCATCTGGGGATGCTGAGACTTAGCCGCCAAGCTTCACTTGGCTTCGGAGCTTTTGAGTTGCTGTTCCTCTGACACATATACCTTTTGATTTCCCACTGATGAAACACTCACAGCTAGGGACAGTGGTCACTGAACATGTCTTTTATTCTAAGTAGATCCAAAAAGTGATCATGAATATGTGAGATAAAGTAGATTGATACTTGCAGGATCAATCTAGAAAATACTGCAGGGACTTTTCTGGCAGTCCAGTGGTTAAGACTCTGTGCTTCCACTGCAGGGGGTGTGGGTTCCGTCCCTAGTTGGGGAACTAAGGTCCCACATGCTGCGTGGTGCAGCCAAAAAATAAAAAATAAAATAATGATAATAATAATAAAAGAAAATACGGCAAAATAGTGCTTACCACTTTACTGAGCTCTCTCTTGGTCCTCCCCAACTTCCTTCCTGGTCAGAATATTTTTCTTCCCTCTCTGACTTCCCTCTCCAGTCACCTTCCTTCTCCTAACTTGCTCCCTCAAATCCTTCTCTTCCAAAAAAAAACCCAAAAAAACAAAAAATGCACTTCATTTTGCTTATAAATCTCTTTTTTTTTGTTTTGAGGTAAACTTCACACAAAGTGAAATATACCAATCTTAAGTGTACAACTTGATAAGTTTTAATAAACCTACATACCTTGTCCCACCTTTATCAAGGCATAGAATGCTTCTAACACCAGAGAAAGTTCCCCAGTTTCCCATCATCAGTTCTACTCCCATAGGCAACTGTCACCTTGATTTCTGTTGTCATATTGTCATAGTTTTGTTTGTTTATGAACTGGTAGCAGAATGGACTTGTATAGTATATACTTATTTTTTCTGGCTTCTTTCAATTAACGTAATGATTTTGAGATCTATCCATGTCGTAATGTGTGCGCCAGTAGTTGACTTTTTATTACTGCAGTGTAGTACTCCATGGTAAATATCCCATAATTTATTATTCTCCTGTTGATGAATATCTAGTGTGTTTCCAGTTTTTGACATTATGAATAAAGCTGCTATGAAAAAAAAGTCTTGTATAAGTCTTTTGGGGGATATGTTTTCATTTCTCCTGGGGAAATACTTAGGAATGAAATTGGTGGTTTTGTTTAACTTTATAAGAAACTGACAAAGAATTCTCCAAACTGGTTGTACCATCTTCCCATTCCACTAGAAACCTATGATATTTCCCATTGTTCCAGGCACTCATCATGTTTGTCTTTTTACATCTAGCTCTTCTAGTGGATGTGAAATTGTATTATATTCTGGTTTTAATTCCCCGATAATTAATGATATTGAACACCTTTTCATATGCTTATTGGCCATTCATATGCCTTCTTTTACCAAGTGACTGCCTTTTGCCTATATTTTTAAGGGAAGAGAGGTTGTTTGTATTTTTATTGATTTATTGGTGTTCTGGTATATTCTGGGTACATGTTCTTCATCAAACATAAGTATCTCAAGTATGTTGTCTCATTTTATGACCAGCCTTTTGTACTTTTTAATGCTGTCTTTTGATGAACAGATGTTATTTTTAAACTTTTTTATTAAGTCTAACTTTCAATGTTTTATTTTATGCTCAGTGATTTTTGTGTCCTCTCTAAGAAATCTTTGCTTACTACAAGGTCATTAGGATATTCTCTGTTTTCTTCTAGACATTTTATAGTTTTAGCTATCACATTTCTAATACACCCCAAATTAATTTTGTATGTTGCATCATAAAGATGCCAGATTCATTTATTTAGTGAATCATTTTAATCTAGTTGTTAAAGAGCAATTTTTATAACTATATATTTTTAACTGAATTGAGTTAGTGCCTTCATAAAAAAGTCACTTGACATATATGCCAGGTCCTAATACTGAAATATCTTCTGTTTTATTGGTTATTTTGTCTACACGACATCAACACCATACACTCTTGATAACTAGCGTTATAGCAAGTCTTGAAATCATATAGCATAAGTCCTTCAATAATATTCTTCAAGATGTCTCTGGCTATTCCAAATATTTTGCTTTTCCATATAAATGTTATAATTAACCATATAATGTTATAATTTCCCAGCTTAGATGACATCAGTGGTAATATCGTCTAAATTTAAAGAGGAAATAATACAATTTCTACATGAAATTTTCCAGAAAAATAAATAAGGAGAAAACCGTGTCCAATTCCAAAATTTAATAAGACCTGCATATTGATGATTCAAAGACCAGAAAGACACAACAAGAAAATTACAAGCGCATATCACTAATGAACATAGATGTAAATATCCTTTATAGTATTAAGCAAATTGAGTTAGACAATATGGAAACAGAATAGTTTATCATGTGCTAGTGTAATTTATCCAAGAGCTGTAGAGTTAGTTTAATTTTAAAAAATCAATGTAATTCTACCATATGACCCAGCAGTCCCACTCCTGGGCATGTACTCAGAGAAAACCATAATTCGAAAAGATACATGCACCCCAACGTTCATTGCAGCACTATATACAATAGCCAGGACATGGAAGCAACATAAATGTCCATCAACAGAGGAATGGATAAAGGAGATGTGGTACATATATACAACAGAATATTACTCAGCCATAAAAAAGAACAAACTAATGCCATCTGTAACAACATGGATGGACCTAATCTAAAAAAAAGGATACAGATGAAGTTATTTACAAAACAAAAGTAGAGTCACGGATGTAGAAAACAAACTTATGGTTACCAGGGGATGGGTGGGGGAGGGATAAACTGGGAGATTGGGATTGACATATACACACTACTATATATAAAATAGATAACTAATAAGAACCTGCTGTATAGCACAGGAAACTCTGCTAAATGCTCTGTAATGGCCTATCAGGGGAAAAAAATTTTTTTAAAAGAGTGGATATATGTATATGCATAACTGATTCACTTTGATATACACCTGAAACTAACACAACTTTGTAAATCAACTATACTCCAATAATTTTTTTTAAATCAATGTAATTCATCGTATTAACAAACACAAAAAGAAAAGATAAAGTAAAAACATTTGGCAAAATTGACTCCTGTTCATGGTAAAAACTCTCACTAAACTAAGAATAAAACAGAACTTCTTCAACCTTAAAGTTAGCATAAAACTAAATGGTGAAAAAGTGCACGCTTTTCCCTCAACATCAGGAACAAGGCATAGATGTCAACTCTCACCACTGCTACTTGACATTATGCTTAACATCCTAGACAATACAAGAAGGAAAGAAAAAAAGGTAGAGTTAAAGGGAAGGAGAACAAAATATTTACAAATGATATGACTGCCTGTGTAAAACATCCTAGGGAATCTACAAAAAAAAAAAGATTCAAGAAATAATATGTGAGTTTAGTGAGGTCTCAGGATACAAGATGAATACACAAAAAATCAATTGTATTTGTATATATTGCAAGTGAGCCATTGGAAATTGAGACAAAAATCCAAGTTATTTGTAATAATGTAAAAAAGGTGAAATATTTGGGGGTATATTTTTTAAATAAGTGCAAGATCTGTAACTAAGACCTAAGAAATATTGCTGATAAAAATCAAGACAAATAAATTTAGAGAGATGCCATATTTATGAATCAAAATGCTAAATGTTGATGCAATATAAACTCTATAAACTGATCTTTAGATTCAGGGCAATTCTAATCAAAATGCTGGCTGCCTTTTTTTTGTAGAAATTGACAAGCTGATTCTAAAATTTATGAAAAAAATTAAAGGACATTTGAATAAGAACATATTTGGAAGACTTGCCTGATTGCAAGACTGATTATAATGACACAATCATCATGAGGGTGTGGTGTCAGTTTGAGTATAGACATATAGATTAATGGAACAGAACAGAGAGTTTAGAGAGAGACACACACATATGTGGTAATCGGTATTCAACAAAATGCTAAAATAGTTTAATCGGGAGCATATAGTCTTTCCAACACATGATGCTAAAATAATTGGACAACCTAATGGAAAAACAAAAATAAAGAAAAGAAAAAAACAAAACAAAAACCCAAACCTTACATTGTACATATATACTCATTACTCCTAACTGGATCATTTAAATGTAAGAGCCCAAACTATAAAACTTATAAACATTAACTTAGGAGAAAAATGTTCACAAACTTAGAGTTATATTAATTAGATAGAACAGATAGAACATTAACCACAAAAGAGAGAAATTGATACATTGGACTTCACTGAACTTAAAACTATTAAGAATATAAAAAGACAAGCCACAGGCTGGGAGAAAATATTGACAAAACATATATCAGATAAAGGACTCATTTCCAAAATATAGAAAGAACACTTACAAATCAATAATAAGAAAAAAATTTACAAAATGAGACAAAGATTTGAATAGACATTTTCCCAAAAAAGATACAGAATGGCCAATGAGCACATGAAAAGATGTGCAGCTTCACTAGCCGTTAGGAAAATGCAAGTTAAAACCACAATGAGATACCACTGAAGACCTATTAGAGTAAATAAAATTAAAAAGCCTGACTACATCAAGAATTATATAGAGCAATTAGAATCATTGTATATTGCTGGTAGAAATACAAAATGTATAAATTACTTTGGAAAACACTTTGGTAGTTTCTTATAAAGTTATACACACACTTAGAGTAGGACCCAACAATCCCACTCTTAGATATTTACCCAAGACAAATGAAATATTTATTTACATAAAGATTTGCGATCTAATTTTCATAGCAGCTTTATTCATAATAGCCAAACAACTATTGGAAGCAATAGTGGAAACAACTTGGCCATGAACTGGTGAATGGACAAATAAACTATGGTATGTACAAATAATGGGATACTGCTCAGCAATAGAAAGACACAAGCTACTGATGCTATGCAACCAAGTGGATGCATGTTGAAGGCATTATGCGAAGAGAAAGAAGCCAGACATAAGTAATTACACAGTCAACAATTCTATTGAATAAATTTCTGGAAAATGTAAAACTACAGTGACAGAAAGTAGATGTGTTTGCAAGTGGCTGAGGGTGGGAGTAGCAGGTTGACTCCAAAGGGGCACAGGATACCTTTTGGGGTGATGGAAATACTCCATATCATTATTCTGGTGTTGGCTACTTGGTTGTATGCAATTGTCCAAACTCATTTAATTGCACTCTCAAAATTGGTGAGTTTTATTATATATGAATCATAGCTTGATAATTGTGATTCAAAATAATACAGTTCCAAAATTGTATCAGAAATATTATAAGGTATTAAATTGGCAATGCAATAATGCAAAGAACAAAGAAAAGATAATTTCTGCACAGCATATCCAAAACCTGAACAGTCTCTTCAGAGATCGGTGACTTAGAATGGCCTCAAGAAGTCCCTGTTTTAAAGGTACATGATTTTTTTTTTTTTAACATCTTTATTGGGGTATAATTGCTTTACAATGGTGTGTTAGTTTCTGCTTTATAACAAAGTGAATCAGTTATACATATACATATGTTCCCATATCTCTTCCCTCTTCGTCTCCCATAGGATTCATTCTTTTCCCAATTATTTTCTAACATTTAATTATGAAAAAAAATTAAACATGCAGGTAAGTTGAATCTGTTTTACAGTGAACATCCATAAACCTACCACCTATATCCTACCACTAACAGTTTGATATATTTGATTTATCATATTTATTTATGTGTTCATCTATCCATTCTCTATTCATGTTATTTGTTATAACAGACAAATGTTATTTCCTGATGCATTTCAAAAAAATCACAGACATAACTACACTTCCCCTCCAAAATACTTCAGCATGCACGTCAATAACTAGAGTTTAATATTTATCTCCAGTTCCTATTTTTTTCCTTTGAAGTATAATTTATATGCAAAGAAATGCACAAATTTCAAGTGTACCATTCATCAAGTTGTAATAAATAACACAGATGTGTAACCCAAACCTCTCTCAAGGTATAGATGTTGCCCATCACCCCAGGAAGTTGATTCATGCCCCTTCCCAGTAAATCTGTAAACCTCCACCCTACTATCTCAAAGGCAGCCTTGTTGTTACTCTGTTGTTGTTTTTTTTCCTGCCATCAGTTAGTTTTGCCTGTTCAAGAGTTCCATATTAAATGAAACCAAGAGTATGCGTCATTTTGCCTGAATCTTCCTTTATTAAACATGAAACTTTGGGATTCATCATTACTATTGTGTGTGTCCACAGTTGTTTCTTTTCCATTACTAGGCAGCATCCCATTGTATGAATGGACCACAGATTTTTTTTTTTTTTTTTTTTTCCCGCA
>NW_006789160.1:537438-545701 GCF_000442215.2 Lipotes vexillifer
ATGGTTGTTAGTATTTGCCTTATGTATTGAGGTGCTCCTATGTTGGGGGCATAAGTATTTACAATTGTTATATCTTCTTCTTGGATCGATCCCTTAATCATTATGTAGTGTCCTTCTTTGTCTCTTCTGATAGTCCTTATTTTAAAGTCTATTTTGTCTGATATGAGAATTGCTACTCCAGCTTTCTTTTGGTTTCCATTTGCATGGAATATCTTTTTCCATCCCCTTACTTTCAGTCTGTATGTGTCTCTAGGTCTGAAGTGGGTCTCTTGTAGACAGCATATATATGGGTCTTGTTTTTGTATCCATTCAGCCAATCTGTGTCTTTTGGTGGGAGCATTTAGTCCATTTACATTTAAGGTAATTATCGATATGTATGTTCCTATTCCCATTTTCTAAATTGTTTTGGGTTCGTTATTATAGGACTTTTCCTTCTCTTGTGTTTTTGTCTAGAGCAGTTCCTTTAGCATTTGTTGTAAAGCTGGTTTGGTGGTGCTGAACTCTCTCAGCTTTTGCTTGTCTGTAAAGGTTTTAATTTCTCCATCAAATCTGAATGAGATCCTTGCTGGGTAGAGTAATCTTGGTTGCAGGTTTTTCTCCTTCATCACTTTCAGTATGTCCTGCCACTCCCTTCTGGCTTGTAGAGTTTCTGCTGAGAGATCAGCTGTTAACCTTATGGGGATTCCCTTGTGTGTTATTTGTTGTTTTTCCCTTGCTGCTTTTAATATGCTTTCTTTGTATTTAGTTTTTGACAGTTTGATTAATATGTGTCTTGGCGTATTTCTCCTTGAATTTATCCTGTATGGGACTCTCTGTGCTTCCTGGACTTGATTAACGATTTCCTTTCCCATATTAGGGAAGTTTTCAACTATAATCTCTTCAAATATTTTCTCAGTCCCTTTCTTTTTCTCTTCTTCTTCTGGAACCCCTATAATTCGAATGTTGGTGCGTTTAATGTTGTCCCAGAGGTCTCTGAGACTGTCCTCAGTTCTTTTCATTCTTTTTTCTTTATTCTGCTCTGCAGTAGTTATTTCCACTATTTTATCTTCCAGGTCACTTATCCGTTCTTCTGCCTCATTTATTCTGCTATTGATCCCATCTAGAGTATTTTTCATTTCATTTATTGTGTTGTTCATCATTGTCTGTTTCATCTTTATTTCTTCTAGGTCCTTGTTAACTGCTTCTTGCATTTTGTCCATTCTATTTCCAAGATTTTGGATCATCTTTACTATCATTATTCTGAACTCTTTTTCAGGTAGACTGCCTATTTCCTCTTCATTTGTTAGGTCTGGTGGGTTTTTATCTTGCTCCTTCATCTGCTGTGTGTTTTTCTGTCTTCTCATTTTGCTTATCTTACTGTGTTTGGGGTCTTCTCTTTTCAGGCTGCAAGTTCGTAGCTCCCGTAGTTTTTGATGTCTGTCTCCAGTGGCTAAGGTTGGTTCAGTGGGTTGTGTAGGCTTCCTGGTGGAGGGGACTAGTGCCTGTGTTGTGGGGTATGAGGCTAGATCTTGTCTCTCTAGTGGGCAGGTCCATGTCTGGTGGTGTGTTTTGGGGTGTCTGTGGACTTATTATGATTTTAGGCAGCCTCTCTGCTAGTGGGTGGGGTTGTGTTCCTGTTTTGCTAGTTGTTTGACATAGGTTGTCCAGCAGTGTATCTTGCTGGTCGTTGAGTGAAGCTGGTTGCTGGTGTTTAGATGGAGGTCTCTGGGAGATTTTCTCCGTTTGATATTATGTGGAGCTGGGAGGTCTCTTGTTGACCAGTGTCCTGAAGTTGGCTCTCCCACCTCAGAGGCAGAGTCCTGACTCCTGGCTGGAGCAGCAAGAGCCTTTCATCCACACGGCAAATGGATCTTCCATGCCACTATTAACCAGTTTAGGGAGGTGGTATATAGTTTCCAGGGCGTCGCCGCCGCCTCCTCAGCCTCCACAGTGGTTTCCCCTGGAAATCCTACGTGGCCTGCCGGCTGCCAGGCTGCAGCCAGAGACTTCAGCCCCCGGGGAGGGGGGGTGGAGGGGGAAGGGAGCCGGCGGGACAGTGAGGGGTAGGAAGCGCCGCCGCGGGGGCTCATCAAAGGTACATGAATTTTAATGGGAGATTTCTATTTGAAATTCAGGTAAGGGGTGTGTTTGAAATTCAGGTAAGGGGTGTGTGTGTGTGTGTGTGTGTGTGTGTGTGAGATTGTGTGCATGTCTGGGGCTGAGGGACTAGGGATGGAAAAACTGAGATATCAAGGGAGCCAATGGAGAAAGGATGAACTGGACCCCTTCCCTAGAAGGGGAAGTGCCAAGGGGCTGGCCAGGTAGGCTCCTGGAGACGCTGGCGAGTATTGCTTTGCAAGCTCTTTGCTTACAAGTACTCCTTGTTTACATGTAGTAATCCATCACCACCCATAAAATACTCTGTGTGTAAGCACCTTTCCTCAGGAATAGAGAGGCTGCAGATTTCCTGTTAATATGCAAAGTATTCCATTTAGTAATGGCTTTCAGTGGGCTCATTTAAAGCTCTCCAACTGCTATAGCAATAGATCAATTCTATAAATTGCTAACAGTCCATGTTTGCACTAAATATAACCAAATGGCAACATATCGCTAAAGTAAACAGATGAGTTTTTATTCTGTTCAAATTTCTCCAAACAAAATTAATCTTACTACTGTTTCTTGCTGCAAGTTATCTGGAAATGACATTTTCTCCAAATCTGCTTGGAGGCACTCTGAGAATACCAGAGGCCCCTGTATTCTGTTTCTTGCCGCTTCAACAGGCAGGAAATTCTCACAGAAGAGACAATAGCACGAAAAAGCCCTGGCCTCCATGCATCACCTTACAGCAGCCCATGCTTGGTCCGTGATTCCATCCATCCCTTCTTTGCTCCTGGAAACAAATATTCATTATTTTACTTCAAAACTTTGGGCTCAGAGGATAAACAGAAGTGGGAAAGGCATGGCGGTGAAACAGTAGCGCTAGTTTAGAGAATATTTACTGGTTTTTCCCAGAGGCAAGTGGTGGGATGGTTTAAGAAGTACAGAGTACTAGGTATAAAATAAATAAGATATGAGGATGTAATGTACAGCACAGGAAATATAGTCAATACTTCATAACTACTTTAAATGGAGTATATGACCTATAAAAAAAAATTGAATCACTACGTGGTCCACCTGAATCTAATGTATTGTAAGTAAACTATACTTCAATTAAAATAATACATACATAAAAATATCCACATACATTAAAAAAAGAATTGTTGAAAGCAGTTGAGATAGAAAAGGTCTGATGTTAATCTTAACCTTTTCCATTCCACAGCAGAAAGCAGCATACAGATCTGGCTTTGTGCGGCAACCTAGGGTTTGTACATATTTGCATTTCATTTGTATGTCCCACAAACATGCCCTAATGGCTTCAGACTAGATGGTATCCTCCACCAACATCTATCCTCTTCCACCATAAAACTGAACAAAAATAAAAACATCCCTTCCTAGTAAACTGAATAAAATATATTTCTTTCAATGTTTGAATCAATATATTTCACATGCAGTTGAATCTAGTTAATCGTATCAGAGAGAATTAGTGTGCAGCACCCTGGAATTTACATTAGTGTGACAGAGCCTTTATCTGGAACACACCTAATTACCTCCAGGTAACTATTGCCTTCTTCTGCCACTTGTGTAGCCCCATTATGTGTATGCAAAACGAAACCAAAAACCAAACAAATTAAAAAATGTATTGTGATCTAAACATGCTTAATATAAATACTTATTTCTCTTCAAAAACCTAGAAGACCCTACATGGCAGGTGGGAGGTTCTTGATCTGTTTTAACTCAGAGTGACATTTGAAATCTTCTGAAAGTTTCCAGGCTAAACAATCAGTGCTTGGGGGAAAAAAGTTCCCTGATGATGAAATTATAGTCGTTGAATTTTACAGCATGTAAGGATCATCAAGAACAGGTCCAACCCCAGAACAGCTCAAGAGAATTTTAATGGATTTGCCCTTGAGCTTGTACCTTGAGCCTGGCAGAGTTAGGATAGAATTCTAGAATTTTTATTCTCAGTACAGTGCTTGTCCCACTGCACTAACAGTGGCAAGTGGGGCAATAAGAACACTCACTGCATGTACTGATAACAAATATCTAGTATATGTAGACGTATTCTCTACAGTATCTAGTCAGAGAGCTTTGTGGAAAGCAACCTGTTCGCAGCATGGGCGTTGAAAATAAACCCAAACATGGATGCCTCTTATATCCCCACCCACATCAGTAAGAGAGTAGTCTAACACTCATAAAATGATTTGTCTTTGATATTTCACTGGCTTATCCCCCAACTCCAAATCCTTTTTGGTGGTTTAAATGGATCCCTGGAGTCTTTCGCATTCACAATCTCCTTTCACCTTCTTGTCATAACCTATAGAATTTAAAAGTGCTCCAGATTTAACACATGCTTATGAAGCACCTGGCATGTAACCTGCCTCTCGCTAGGGGCTGGCTGCACAGCACTGAGCAAACCAGTTTATCCCTGCCCTTGTGTTGCTTATCATCAGGCTTTCCAGGCACAGCAGCAGATGATATGGTGTAAGCTCTGAGACTGCATCTCCAGGGATGCTGATTGAATAAAGCTAGTTAGGCCCAGGCATCTGCATTTTAGCAGCTATCCCAGGTGACTTTTAACTAAGTTTGCCTGAAGAAGCACACATTCTGCCACCTGCTCAGGCAGCTTGGGGATGTGAACCTTGAGAGCCATGATATCCACTAAGGTTGCTTAACAAAATAGTGTAGATGGGTTGCTTGAACAATAGAAATGCATTTCCTGCAGTTGTGGAGGCTAGAAGTTCAAGATCAAGATGCCAGCATGGTCAGTTTTGGGTGAGAGCTCTTTTCCTGGCTGGCAGATGGATGCTTCCTGGCTATGTACTCATATGGCTTTTTCTGGGTTCAAGTGCACAAAAAGAGCAAGCAAGCTCTCTGGTGTCTCTTCTCATAGAAGCACTAATCCCACTGCACCAGGCCTCTACCCTCATAAACTCTCTAACCCTAATTACCTCCCAGAGGCCCTGACTCCGAATACCATGGGGCTTAGGGATTCAATATATGAATTTCGGGGGACATGATACAGTCCTTTGAGGCATCTTGAGCATATTCACCCTTTGTCCCATTTACCCTCATTATCATAGAACTTGGGGAACCCACCCTTGGTGCTCTAAATAATCATAACAGACTATTTTGGCGACTTAATAGTCTTAATAGTCATAACAGGCAACTTAAACCTGCCCCCAGAGACTCCTGATGTATTTTTTAATAAAGTAAAAAAAAATTACTGATTAAAAAAATAAAATTATAGTCTCAAATTATTTAGCTTAGAGTAAAAGTAACTATCAGATGACATGAATGTGTGAATCTATCTGTATATATGTAAATCTATCTATATATTATATATGTGTATGTGTGTGTATGTATGTGTGTGTATGTATGTGTGTGTGTGTATATATATATATATATATATATATATATATACACACACACACACACACATACACTATATCCTCCCACTACCAATTTGATGTCTTCATTTAAGAGCTCTACACAGTGAATTTCCTAAGTGGAACAGGTAGGGAAAACTGTGAATTCTAACAGTATTTTGCATTCCTTAGAAACATCTAAAATCTCTGCAAACATATTCTCCAAATTCATATGCTCTGAATCAGTCAGGAGGTAAAGACAATCAAAATAAAAGGGAATGATACCTTGCCATTTTATACCCCTCCCCCAGGCCTTTTCCTTTCCTGAGAATTACAGCTAAAATCCTCTGTCCAGTGTTGAAACTTTACAGGTGTGTGTGCAACATCACACACACACACAAAGAGTATAAAGGTGTTATACTTGTTCAGGAGCAAGAGTTGGCAGAGTGATGTATTTCTAGACATTATACATTTCAGATTCTCTTTTCCAAGTTCCTAGGGTTTTTTAACAGCTTTATTTAGGTGTAATTGATATAGAAAAAAATATCTGGACATATTTAGCGTACACAATTTGATGAGTTTGGAGATATGCATTCATTTGTGAAACTATAACAACAATCAAAGTAATAAACATATCCAGCACCCCCAAAGGTTTCCCCCCACCCCATTGTGTGTATGTGTGAGTGTGTGTGTGTGTGTGTGTGTGTGTGTGTGCATGCACGCATGTTAAGAATACTAAACATGAGGGATTTCCCTGGTGGTGCAGTGGTTGGGAGTCCGCCTGCCAACGCAGGGGACACAGGTTCGATCCCTGGTCCAGGAAGATCCCACATGCCGCAGAGCAGCTAAGCCCGTGCGCCACAACTACTGAACCTGCACTCCAGAGCCCGCGACCCACAACTACTGAGCCCATGTGCCACAACCACTGAAGCCCACGTGCCTAGAGCCTGTGTCCACAACAAGAGAAGCCACCGCAATGAGAAGCCTGCGCACTGCAATGAAGAGTAGCCCCCGCTCGCTACAACTAGAGAAAGCCCGTGCAATAATGAAGACCCAACGCAAACAAACAAAAAAAGTAAACATGAGATCTACTCCCTTAACAAATTTTTAAGTGAATTGTTAACAATATGCACCATGTTACACAGAATATCCCTAGAACTTGTTCATCTTGCATAACTGAAACTTGCCTGGGATATTGTAAAAAAAAAGTCTTATAGATGAAAACAAACAAAAGTTTTGGCATCTTTATATTGAGACATTACACTTGTGATGAAAAATGTGATTGTCTTACTGGTCTCCAAGCTCTTTCTGGATTAAGACCTCTATTCATACTGACATCTGACCCCTCCCTCTGAATTTTTTTACTCTGTTCCCTTATCCCGATCACATGGTTTAAGTCAATGCCACTTCTTTATTCTCTATTATCTCACTGAGAGAGCAGTGTCCACAATTTGGTGTTTACTTTTTGGTTGATTCTAACATAATGTCTGTAGTGTCAGCTTTGCAACGTAAGCTTGTACTTCTGGCACACAGCAGGTGCTCAAAATATATTTATTGAAAGCATGAATTCACTGCATTGATAGGCAATCTTTTTTTTTTTTTTTTTTTTTTTTTTTTTTTTCTTGCGTTATGCGGGCCTCTCACTGTTGTGGCCTCTCCCATTTGCGGAGCACAGGCTCCGGACGCGCAGGCTCAGTGGCCATGGCTCACGGGCCCAGCCGCTCCGCGGCATGTGGGATCTTCCCGAAACGGGGCACGAACCCGCGTCTCCTGCATCGGCAGGCGGACTCTCAAGCACTGCGCCACCAGGGAAGCCCGATAGGCAATCTTGACAGATGCGTAGGGCATGGGTGAAGAGATTTGTATGCAGTTTTGCTTAGTTGTGTGTGTGTTTTCTCCCTTGGAAATAGAATTTAAAAAGTATATTAATCCTTCCCATTAAGAACATCTGACATCATATAACACTTCAGCATACGTGATATGTCATGTTTAGTAAAATTAATTTGTTTTTTTAATCAGATTTTTTTTTTTATTCTTGCACACTTCCCAGTGTTTATGAGAGAGAGAGAGGATCCAGTGGACTTGATATTCCAGGGAGTGTTTTTTTTATTTCCAACATATTTTTCTATGCTGAATGAAAGGAAGATGTGTGTGTAATTATAGGTTATTTCAATATGATTTTTCAAGTAACCACCATATAGGAGAATCACAGATATTTTTCATTCCTTTCAACCACAACATATAGCAGTTAAATTAATTTCAAGCCAAACCCTTTGATACAAATATAAAATATTTAAAAATATACTGGTTCAAAATTCAGGTCAATTTGCTTCTCATCCCTCCCAAATTATCCTACTCTATTCTATTCAGGCCTGTGGGAATTACACAATTTCATCTCAAAGAAAAAAATGCAATGCAGAAAGTATAACAGAACTAATCCCAAATAATATGATCAGTCTTTACAGACAGGCACATAAGGACCTAAAGGCAGATAATTATTTCTAGGAAACATACAAACAAAGAAGAATATTGTCAGTGTCCCTTACAATTAGGGTGAATGTATCCCAGTTTGTCCTGGCAACATTATTAATAGTGCCTCTTTTTACTTTCAAAAATGTTCTGGTTTGAAAAATAAATTTTATGAGCATCTTATGTATGAGTTAAGAAGAACTAAAGCTTGTAAAATCTAAGAATTTCAAAATGTATCTAACTAAATAGCAGCATATATTCCCTAGAATTGAGTTTTTTGTCATTAATATATATATATATATATATATATATTTTTTTTTTTTTTTTTTTTTTTTTTTTTTTTTTTTTTG
>NW_006789160.1:545865-549022 GCF_000442215.2 Lipotes vexillifer
GCCTCTCACTGTTGTGGCCTCTCCCATTGCGGAGCACAGGCTCCGGACGCGCAGGCTCAACGGCCATGGCTCACGGGCCTAGCCGCTCCGCGGCATGTGCGATCTGCCCAGACCGGAGCACGAACCTGTGTCCCCTGCATCGGCAGGCGGACTCTCAACCACTGCGCCACCAGGGAAGCCCTAAAATATATTTTGGAAGAATAATTGTCCTGAAATTCAGACTAACAAACTCAATTCTTTTTTCTCACATCTGACTGTGACAAATTCTTTGTGACAGTAATGCATCTTATGATAATCATGCTTTGAAAAGGTGTGCCAGGTCAAATGTAGGGCATTGAAACAGTGATAAGTCACAGGATAACTATGGAAAGCACTCTGGGTTTCTGTTCAGAGAACCTGGATTCTGGTCTGTACTCTACCATGAACCAACTTTGTGGCCTCGGTCCATTCATTTAACTTTCTAAACACAAATATGTAAAAAGAGACTAATAACAGTGTTAACAGGATCAAATAAGAAAATATGTGCATGTTATTATTATCATTCTATTCCATTTAAGGCAGGCTTGAATGGCACCTTAGCTGAGAAAATGGAAAACTGTAAAGGGGATGAGATTTGGAATGTGGTTGGTTTGCTACAGGTCCTGGCTTACCAGGTGTCTTACCTTGGGCAAGCTATTTAACCTTCTTAATTCTTAGTTTGTTCATGTGCAAAATGGGGATAATCACTGTATTAAATGTATTTTCTCAGTCTTGTAAGATAATGCAAAACATTTCACACATAAATAGTAGCTATGGTACTTCAGAGCAGCGCTGCTGTGATGATGGTTTCTTGCAACATAAAATAGTGTGGTTGAACCTCCAACACTTCCAGAAGCCTGAAATGTGTCTACACATGTATGGCAGATGACAAAATGGTGGGAGGGAGGTGAATCCAAATTATTTTGGAAAATAAAAAATAGCAGGGCTTCCCTGGTGGCGCAGTGGTTGAGAGTCCGCCTGCCGATGCAGGAGACACAGGTTCGTGCCCCGGTCCGGGAAGATCTCACGTGCCGCGGAGCGGCTGGGCCCGTGAGCCATGGCTGCTGAGCCTGCGCGTCCAGAGCCTGTGCTCCGCAACGGGAGAGGCCACAACAGTGAGCGGCCCGCGTATCACACACACACACACAAAATATAGCAAACTCCACAGGTTATATGTGTTAGGAGGCTGGGTTACCCATTGAGTTCCCTCAATTCTTCTATATCTTATTATAGCCTATATCCTCTTAAACTGAAAATCAGTTTGTAATATATTTAAACAAAGTTGTTAACTATGAAGAAAAACTGATACAAAAATAGTCACCAAAATGGAGAAAGCAGAGTGTTAATGATTATAGAACTTTATGGGATAGAGTAATAGATGAAAAGACAGCTAGGATATTGATCTGCAGAGACTTAGGGTGATCAGGAGAAAAATAAAAAAAAGTAGCAGGTGGATTTCCAGCAGTATGATATTCAAAAAATGTCACTGTGGTAGAGCTTGATAACTACAGTTGAAAACTGTAATAAAACTCAGCCACAGTTATCTGGTGTAGGCTGTTTCAAGCCTTAGAACACAGAAGTTTCACAACATTCATTACAGAGAGGAAGTGATTGCAGATTTACACACATTCCAGATTAATTTTTAGAGAATTGAAGAAAGGAGGGACAGGATACCAAGAATCATTGCTCAATCAAAATTTTTCTAAACATGCAACTTGTTTTGTAGCTTCTTTTTAAAAACTTTGTTCCAGCTCTTCGTTAAACAAGACTTGAAAAATTTTGTGTACTATATGTTAAACATTAGATCTTTTATCATTTACTTTTTATGATCTAAGAATGGAGAGGAGAAAAATACTAGAGTTAAAGGGGTAAATAATTCAGTTTTTACTTCTCTGGATTGTTTGGAGTGTATTCCTAAATTAAAAGTTTATTAATCCATAGATTGGCAAATTTTGATTGAGTTTCTCTCACTATTTTGCCTTCTCAAATAGTAGCTATTAACAATACACCCTCCAAAATGGGCATAAAAATGAGAGAAAAACTCAACTTGGCAAAAAATTAATAGTAATAATTAAGGGGGAAAAATCACTCCTATGTGTAAAACCTTATAAATTGTGAAAAGATTACACGTAACCAAAGTGTCTGACTTTCTCTTTATGCAAATATTATTGAAAATCATGAATATGCAAATAAAGATGCTTCTTTATGACAGATTAAAGACATACAGTACAGTGATTAGTATTCCTTGTATACATTCAAATACAGGAACATTGATATGCAAGCAAAATGAATTACAATCAGGAATAACACTCTATTATTATCATATCACTCAAAACCAGTACCAAGCAAGTAATATAGCACTCAGGGAAATGTGGGAATATACAAGGCTTTAGCAAGAGACAGGAAAGTTCCTCTTCCAGGAATGTGATTTTATATCACTCATAATTAAAAAGTCTATAAGCTACAAATGAAATAAAACACAATGGAAGGTATATAGCAGCATAATTATTTATGAAACAGAAACAGTCTTGCATATATTTGCAGACCTTGGGCAAGACTGCTCTTGTTAGGTCTTAGATCATGAAGATCAATGCTCAACTATTAGTAAAAATTTTCATTGTGGAGGAAAACTATAACCGAATTCATTATTTTAGGGGAAAAAGGAATACTAAATCCAAACTAGGTATTCAATTTGGAAGTTGTTTGGGGGAACCAACTCTTTCATTAGGTCAATGATGTTTTAAAAAAATTTATGCATGTCTATTAAGAAGGAACAGTTATCCAAAAGCTTTCAGAGTCACAATTTTATCATGTGCCAAGGTTAACATTAAATATAGTCATGTAGTGTTTCCTTTTGAAGATTGAACCACAATAGCAACTAAGATAATAATAATCTGTAACTATGGATTAATAAGGCATCTTTTTCCTAGATGGTTAATTTAGAATTTTGCTGAAAAAGAATAAATATGGTACTTCTAAAATCCACTCGCTTTAGAAAGGCACACACTATGAAAAGTAGATTGGTTTAATTCAAATCTATTACCAAATAGTTTAAAATCTCCAAGTTTCCCCATAACTTAATCTAAATGGTGCTTGAGTTATTGCACCTACTTTTTTTTTTTTTTTTTTTTTTTTTTTT
>NW_006789160.1:549202-557900 GCF_000442215.2 Lipotes vexillifer
GCGGACTCTCAACCACTGCGCCACCAGGGAAGCCCTTGCACCTACTTTTAAGAAGTTGACAGATCTATGCTACCTGAATGAATCTCTGGTTCACCTCTGACCTGGGATTTGGAAATGTTGAAAGTGTCGTGTGCAAAGGTGGGAGTGTAATAAGAATTATGCCCTTCATCCTTGACTGTCTTCTAGAGTTGTCCAAAAACAAAAACAAAAGCAAAAACCAACAACAACAACAAAAATAATACATGAGCTTAGGAGGCGGGTGATAAAGATAGAAATAAGGAAGACTATAAAGGTTTAATAGAGTAAAACAATTAAGCATCTTAAATCAAAATTGTATTGCTGAGCACCTAGGTTTTAAATTCTGCATTGTCTCTGGAAAACTTTCACATTAGGAACTGCCCAATCTGGTGAACCAGATTATTTATTGCCACCTGTCTTGATATCTGTCCAAAAGGTCAATATATTTCCTTTCCAAATACTAGAAATAATTAGTATTTAACTTCCTACGTGGATGATGATGATGATATTAACAACATCAAGAACATAGCTGTATAGAGTTACATAATCTTTATGAACTACCCTATTTGATCACAACAACACTGAAAAGGAAAAGGTTAGATTTTACCATTAACCTTAGTTATCTAGGGTGAAAGCTGAGATAAATGACCCACCAAGGCTACACAATTATTACTTTTATAATGCACAATATCAGTTAATATTCACTATATGATGTTTCAGTTTGTAATCAATATCAAAACTGAAGTTTACTTGCACTTAAAAGAATATTCTATTTTTATGAGAACCATCTGCAAATGATTACTTGATTGGGTTTTCTTTCCCACATTAATGTTGTTTGCATTTCACAGAAAAGGCAAAAAAATACTAGTTGTCTCCTTTGTGTTGAAATCAAGTTACACATATTTACTAAAATATGAAGTTTTTTTATGGTATTGCTCAGTTAATTTAATTCATTTGTATTTTTCCCAGTTTTATTCAGATATAAATAACAAATAAAACTGTATGAATTTAAAGTATACAGTGTGATGATTTGATATATATATACATTGTAAAATGATTACCACGATCAAGTTAATTGAAATAAATTTTAAAAATTAAAAATAGTTACCACTTTTTTTTTTTGGTGATAACACCTAACATCTACTCTCTTAGCAAATTTCAAATATAAATACAGTACAGTATTATTAACTATAGGCACAGTCCTGTACATTAGTTTGTCAAAACTTATTCCATCAGTGGATAGAAGGTTCATCTCCAGCCCAAGAGTCCCAGCCTGTCCCTCTTAATGAACTACCCTAAGGATTTTGGACTCTCTTAGACAGCCCCATTACTGTGTGGGTACACCCTTCTCCAGCCACATTGAGTGTTGGCTACTAACACTCAGCTGTACTTTCTGAAAATCACCCTCCATAGACAGGAGCTACCTAGCCTGCTACAGCTCACTAGGAGGTTGACTTCTCCTAGTGGATGATCTTCTCACCCATCACCCCACCCATACAAATCCTTGTGATTATATTGGGCCTATCTAAATAATCCATAATAATCTCCCTATTTTAAAAGTTGAATCATCTAAATTTGTTCATATGATTTCTGGTCCAAGATAGTGACGCATGAGGCACCTGGACTAATATCCTCCCACAGACAAACGGAATATATAGCTACACAAGGATCAGTTTCCTCTGAAAGAAAGTCAGGAACTACCTGAGAGACTCCGGATAAGATGAATGAGAAAAAAACCCACACCAAAACATGATTCAGTGCAGAAAGCAGACAGAAACAGCCATCTCCGAGTCTTTCTCTGAAAGAGGATGACTGCAAACCTTAAAAATGCTGCCTGAGTGTCCAGTGTCTAATCAGTCTGCACCTAGGTGCTGAGATCCTCCTCTTTGGGTCACTGAAACATGGCACACCCTCATATACTTGGAGATACTAAGAACAAAGAAGGAGGCTTAGATAAGCACAAAGGTTTGAGAGACAACCAAGAGGTTGGGATGAGCTCAATGATAAGATTTGTCATCTATATGAGACCACTCTGTCAAGACTGGGATGTATGGCTGTTTTATCCAACATGCAGAAACCAACACAGAGAGTAAAGGAAAATGAAGAAACAGAGGGTTATGTTCCAAACCAAAGAGCAAGGTAAAACTCCACAAGTGGATCTTAATGAAAAGAAGATGTGATTAACTTGCTAAAGAGTTCAAAGTGATGATCACCAAGGTCAGGAGAACAATGCATGAAAAAGTGAGCATTTCAGAAACAGCAGTCACAGAGCTGAGAAGTGCCAGATCTAAATGCTTTCATATTAGGTTGAATAAGGAAAGAATATTGTGGAAAAGTAAAATACATGGGGAAACCAATGGAAGATGAAACTTATTTGGACAAGGTCTGTTTGTGCAGATTTCTCTCTATGTTGACTGACTCCCATCTGTGGTATTAAGAGTGTTTCTTCCCTCCTGGTCCAGGGAGGGCACCTTTCACATGTGAGTTTTATCTCCTGCTTTCAGGAAAACAAAGGGGAGGTCAGAACAGTCTTCTTGCTTTTGCTATTTTTCAAGTGCCTTTTGCTCAAAACAATCCTTATGTCAAAGTGGCATATTTGGGGGTGGTGCATTCTGCCACCCTTCACAACAGCACACAATGAAAACTTTACAGTTTATCAACTTGTGGATAAACCTGAATATCAGTAGGAGATGTAAAGGCTGTATTTATAGTTAACTTATAAAAGATATATTAAATTATTTAACTGTATATAACCTATATTTTAATAGTCTGATTTTTCTGTCATAGTGATCCATTCACTCAGAAGGAGAGGGAAGAAAGTAATGAAAAATCCTGATGGAGGGATGGCAACCATAGGCAGGAATGGGCTACAAAATCAGAAGAGTGTAATTTTTTTGAGAAAAGAGAAACTAAAACAAGGTATACATGGGAATAATTTGAGTCTATGTAACTCCTTGGAAGCAGTATTGTGGATCTGGGTACTTGAACTTATGATTTCAGAATCAGTTACATGAATGAGCAATGGATAAAATAGAAGTTGAGAAATATAGAGTCATGCTGAACCTTTAGCTTTGTCTTAAAATTATGAAATGGGTTCCTTGATAATGACATGTTTTTATTGTTTATTTGATTGTATTTCTTTTTGTTGTTGTTTATTTCACTTCTTAACTAATTTTGGTGTTAGGTCTCTATATGTTTACTAGAAAAGTATCAATTTACCTTTTGTACTTGACTAAAACATGTACAACTTTTTTTTTTTTTTTTTTTTTTTGCGGTATGTGGGCCTCTCCCTCTTGTGGCCTCTCCTGTTGCGGAGCACAGGCTCTGGACGCGCAGGCTCAGCGGCCATGGCTCACGGGCCCAGCTGCTCCGCGGCATCTGGGATCTTCCCAAACCGGGGCACGAACCCGTGTCCCCTGCATCAGCAGGCGGACTCGCAACCACTGCGCCACCAGGGAAGCCCCAAACATGTACAATTTTTGATGAAAGAGCAAATGGGTAGCTTGTTTTTTGGTTTCTGGTTTTTTGTTTGTGGGTTTGTTTGTTTGTTTGTTTTTTTTGTTAGTTTTTCAGCCCCTAGGAAAACCCAAGATATTTAATCATGTTATATCATAGAAAGAATCACCACTGATTATATAGCAGTAACAACTTAGGAGCAAGGGAAAAGTAATAGAAAGAACTAAAGAAGCTCCTTATAATTTGTCTGAAAACTTTGCTTCTATATTGGTAAGTAAAACATCCCAAGGGAGAAAGATCATAAAGTAAATGGAAAACAATGATAAATATTACATGTCTGATGTTAGACCCTAAATATGGGTCCATTATAGCATATTATAAAGTCTGATCTCAAAAAACAAATGAACATTAAAAAAGAAATTAACCATTCCTATTACTGTTCAAAGGATATGTGTGTTAAAAGATCTATAAAAACTTGAGGGGGTTTTATGAATCATATAGTAATACATATAACTGAATCAAGAGCTAGGAGTGATATTTCAGCAACAGGGGGATTACGCTTGTGATTACCAGGTATATCACTTTTACAACTGTATTTTTATTTAGTTGTATTTCCTGGCCTTATCTTTAACATTTGTTGGAATAGATTATTATTTTTAACAGCTCTGCAAAGAGAGAAATCAAGTAGAGTTTTATGATTTGCAAAGCATTTTGCCCAAGCAGCTTTATATCTGTAAGAAAATGAAATTTCTGAAATCCAATGTTGAAAATGGGCTTGTTGACACTCTTGAATTAATGTAAGGAAAATCTGTATACACTGAAAATAATTTGAATAATCATTAGCTGTACTTTTTCTCAGTCTTCCAAATGGGGATGATGATACTCTCTCTACTCACTTCTTAGGATATGATGAAGATTAATTTAACCTTTTAAATAAAAATATCAAATACTTTAGGAGCTAGGGTATCAGAGAAATGTGTACAATGTTTTTAGGTAAAAATATATTATTCACTGGGATGCAGTAGGATTTTATTCTATGAAGTACTTTATGGCTGTAGGTAGCAATAATCTGCTTATAAACTTTAGCTTTTAGGCCCCTTGACAAAGATTCTAACCATGTGTCTAATTCCCTCTTTTTCAACAAATTCTCTTTCATTTCAAAAAATTTTGAAATGTTCACCTTCACTTTAATTGATTGATTGATAGAACCTTAGAAGATCCTCATTTCTGTGTACAAATTTATAGTCAATGCAGTGTTGGTCTTCCATCTGTATTTATGGGAAATTGATTTCTGAGATGGACTGATTCAAGGTAACTTTGTGTACTCAGCTAAGGGAAATAATAAAATGTCTTAGCTACATTATTTTCCATTATGTAACCTTATCAAGTAGCAAACAAATATTCCTGAGCCATTCAAAATCACAATTGGTTTCTATTAAATTCTGGTAATTCACATCTTATTTATTGGGATTAGTATTGATTGCGTCTCCTCAAAGTAGCTTTAATACAAACGCATGATCTGTTCATGAGGGAGAAAAGCAATGACCACATAGCTAACTCTTAGAGGTTCTTGACTTGAAAGTGTGGTAATAAAGCTACCTCTAAAACTCAGCTTATACATTTTCTAAATACTCATAGTTAGAGTCAAGATAATAAATTAAATCATTTAAGTCAATGTGTTGCTAAATTAGAGAGAAAATGAGGGACTAAAGAATGATAAGCAATAAACACAAAAATATTTTAAATGAAAATCCGGGCCAGTTTGAATGTTGAAGATGACAGAAAGCAGCAAGAGATCAGAGAGGTAAATGAATTTTTTTTTAATGTGCTACAAAGAAAAGAATTATTCAGGCATAGACTGAAAAAAAGAAGTTAAAAATTCTCAGAAGACCAAACATCAAAACACAAAACAAAACAAAAACCATACACACAGAAGATAAAGGGGGCAGAAAGAACTATCCACAGTTAAAAGAAGAAGAAAAGAAAAAAAACAAAAAAACAAAGTACAGGAGGTAATTTGAAAAGTAAATTAAATAAGGTTTAGAATGGTGCAGCCTGCAAATGAGAAATTGATACAAAGAAAGGAATTCAATAAAAAAAAACGATAGAAGTAATTGAGGCAGGAAAAAAATTCTACTTTAAAAAATACATGCTATTAGCAATAAATACATTTAGCTTGACTTACAATAACTAAAAGACTAGTGGTGAAAATTGTGACCTCTTATGGTTTTATGTACTGAGTTGGACAGGAAACTTATTTCATTTGAACAATCTATGTGAACTGAACACTTAGATGCTTAATTTATTGTTCTTTAATGAAGACTAGGTCACAGATCCATAACAAGTCAATAATCCAATCCTAACTCTTATTTTAATTTACCGATTGCCAATGCAGCTTAATTGATTTACTCCTTAGCCAGAGCTCCTGTATAGCTATCAGCAAGAAAACAAGTAAGTACTTTTCTCTCATAACTTTATGAGGCCAGAGAAAATAGCAAAGGTGCTACTGAAGCTTCTTAGAAGGGAACCATGCATTAATGGTTCATTAATGTTTTAGTGCTTACTACTACTTAAAAATTTGAGGGGGTAGCCTACCATAAAAGCTATAAATACAGAACAAAGAAACAAGGATTTAAAAAAACAATGATAACACGAAGCACAATAAAGAAAAATATCTTTCCTAAATCCTGAAGCTATATATAGCTCTAAGCACACATGTATGACACTAACGTTTGAAAACCACTGGCCTCCATGCTGAAGCCTTTCCCATTAGGCAAGGCTTTCCCAGTGTCATCTTCACTGATAGCACCGTATCTTTTGGGATACCTTCCTCTGCAACCGCATCTGTATTTAGACCCTAGGTATCAGCCCCTCTGACCTCTTACTTTGTACTTCCATGTCCATCCTGCCCTTGACCAGGCTGATCCCTCTGCATGAAGGCAGTACCCCTTTTAATTTTAATCAGCTGAGGAATTTCTGTCTTACAGAATTCTGGGCTAAAGGTATTTCCTCTCTGATACTTTTCCTAATCATTCTAGATAGAGTTAGTAATGGTTTTCATATCTGTCTTCTCCGTGGCCCATTACCTATGTAAACATCTCTTAGAGTTACTGGAGCTTATATCATATTACTAGGTTCTTGGCTGCTAAGTTTCCCCACTAAATTTTTAGTATCTTAATGATTGAGATTTTAATTGTCAACAGATATTTGACGTGAATTGGTAAGAATGTGTAAAAAGTGTCAGAGCTGATAACTAAAACCCAAGTTTCCTGATGACTATTCATTTTAGTTTTGCATATGCTTCCTCAAAGTTATTTGCTGAAGAGATGCCCCACACAATTTACATTTTGACAAATGATTTATGAATGACTAAATAAACATCTAAATAATTTTTAGTGCTATTATCACCACTGGTTTACTTGCTGAATAGAAGATTAAATCTAGAAATCTATTATTCTAAATCAGAGACATCTAAGAGAAGAGGGTGTAAATAAGTAAATAAAACAAGTAGATGTAAATACAACACAATACAATACAACACAACTATGGCAGATACTTAGAAGACATAACTTAGAAGACATAAACATATTCTACATGACTTTTTATATCCTGTAGAACATCAAATGGTTTGATTTAATCAAACAAACAGCAAGTTAAGAATGAAAGAGCATGCCCTGAAGAACAAGAGCTCCCCGGAAGGAAAGCCAGTAATTTTTGCTTAAAAGAAAAATGGTCAATACCTCCCTCCCAAAATAGAGCAGGATGCTTGTGTTACAGTCCCCAAGCCTTTTGTTCTGATGATGAGAGCTATATTTTAGTTTAGCTGGGGTCCAGGAGACTATTTAGCAATGGAGACATCTTAATGTACCAAGTATTTGGTAGAATATTTAACCAAAATTTTATTTCAAATCAATAAATATACATTGGAGTCTGAGAATCAATTTTAATATTCCTATGACCTACTAGCTTTTGTATAAAATTTGAACATCTAACTAGTTGTATAAAGTCTAAACAAATAAGTAGTTGTATAAAATCTGAATACCTAGCTTTCCAGTCTACAATAAGATTATATGATTTACACTTCTTGATTTCCTTTTTCCCTTTATTTCCGACTCCAGATTTCTGACTGGGGCCCTCTATTAGAATCTTATTAATTCCCTTCTTCTTTGTTATCCCTAATTATAGAGCTGTCAATCTCAAAACCCACAAAAGAGGGAAATTTGAAAACATTCTGGATTTGTATTATACTATTGAATGCATTGTGAGTTTTTTCATATAGCTGGAGGGAGAGAGCTTTAAATGAACTTTTCACAGGGGAAAAAAATAGGTGAGTGTTTAACAGGAGAAAAAAGGAATTGACAGATATATAATTATTTTAGTGTCTTCACTTTGTTTCTTTCTTCCCCTTTGTCAGCTGCCTTCTCTCTCCATTCACCAACATACCCCCTAAAAGTTATTTCGTTTCACTGTTCTTTTATCACATGTACAAAGCAGACTGAGGAGGAATCTGCTTGGGTTTTCTTCTTCAGGTAAAGCATGCATCGTTGAGCTCCAGGAGCTTAGGGACAGAAATCTTCAGAATCCTGTGGGATTTGGCCCACCTCAAGAGCAGTAGACTTTAAAGATGTATGTATACAGAAAAGCTGCCCTGTAATTACCAGTTTTTAACACAAAAACTATTCATGTCAGTATAATCCAGAAAGATCCATTAAAAAAATCAACTGAATACTTTTAATTAGAAAGGGACCCCTAAATATACATGTTAAAAGTCAGAAATGAGTTTGACTAGGTATACACATCACATCCTTGTAATCCTGCTGGCATCAATAATAATCATGATTCAGGTGAAGGAAACAAAAAAGTCAGAGGTGATTTGTAAAAACAAACAAACAAACATGTTTTACAAAATTAAAGGGAAAAGACAGTAGAAAAAGTCAACTAGGGAATTACTCTATGAATTGTAACCGCTCAGCTCTATGTATGGTGGCTGTTTCTATGACTTGAATCTACAGTGATATCATTAAAATCCAATAGGTTGGGCTTCCCTGCTGGCGCGGTGGTTGGGAGTCCGCCTGCAAATGCAGGGGACGCAGGTTCGTGCCCCGGTCCGGGAGGGTCCCACGTGCCGCGGAGCGGCTGGGCCCGTGAGCCATGGCCGCTGAGCCTGCGCGTCCGGAGCCTGTGCTCCGCAACGGGAGAGGCCACAACAGTGGGAGGCCCGCGT
>NW_006789160.1:558089-603380 GCF_000442215.2 Lipotes vexillifer
AAAAAAAAAAAAAAAAAATCCAGTAGGTCTTATAAAAATATGCATGCTTCTAACATTCAGAAGGCTGCCCTTTTTTTCCGGATGTCCCAATTTGTTTTGATCTCATTGTCAAAACATAATCACTCTTCTCCTAAAGTTTCTAAAACAGAAAGACCAAAGCAAAACCAAAACCTGTTATATATTAATATATTTATTTTTTTTTTGAAATTGATTATTTATAACTTTTATATAAATAAAAGCATATAAAGTCAATTATAAATGATGTTAAATTATGACTTACTTGGAACTGAATTATATGATCACAGATATTAGAAACTACATTTTGGATCCATTGCATGAAAAAAGGGAGGAGTGATGGACTAGAAAATTCCTTTAGGAATAGTATCATCTTTATTTAAAGAATTCGTACCTGGCATTATCCTTTGACATTTCACATGCATCTTATGAATAAGTATCGATACGAGTTCAGATGAGATACTTCCATAAAATCCTGTGTGGTGGATTGCTGAATGGATTTAGTTATATATTGGCTGAAATTGGCCAAATGTTAGTAGGATATCTAAAATAGTATATCATGACACATTATTTCATTCATTACAATGACTGCAACTGTGAAAATTTTGTCAAAAATCAGGAGATGAGCTAATTCTTTTAGCATAAAAATAATTATAGTATAAGCTATTCTGAGTGCAGATAGACTCATTCCTCTGGAAGCCTGAATTTGGCTTAATTAAGGAAAATACTCCCCTTTCCTTCATAGGAGTTGCGATCATTTATTTCATCCCATACTTCTTTTAAAGGTTGCTGAATTCCCTTCTCTTGTTATAGTCTACTGATTTTTCAAGTATGCAAAGTGGAGTTTAAAGCCTGTTTGATTCTTGCAACTCTAAAACCATCTCACATTGCTTTTATGACATGGAAGGTAACACATTGCAATATGTGAAAGGTGTTCTTATTTTAAAAGGAACTGAAATGAATGTCAGATTTTTTTTTTTTGTGGTACCCGGGCCTCTCACAGTTGTGGCCTCTCCCGTCGCAGAGCACAGGCTCCGGACGCACAGGCTCAGCGGCCATGGCTCACGGGCCTAGCTGCTCGGTGGCATGTGGGATCTTCCCGGACCAGGGCACGAACCCGCATCCCCTGCATCAGCAGGCAGACTCTCAACCACTGCGCCACCAGGGAAACCCCATTCCATAACATCTTACAGAAAAACCCGAACAAACTTTTGGCCAATCCAATACATTGCTTTGGCTAATAGAATGTAAGCAGTCATAACACAAGTAGGGACTTCAAATGTTTATTGTTTAGTTGTACCTGCCCTATTTTACTTCTTCCAATCACTATCTGAAGAACATACTCTAGGCAGCCCACTTGCCCAAGGAAGATGAATAACAAAGGAGCAGAATGACCTTTGCCGATTTAGACACCTGCCCCTTGAAGAAGAATTGCCCAGAGGCACCAACCCAGACCAGGCAGCTACTGGCCGCTGCATAGACAATTTAGTGATCCAGCTGAGATTAACAGAACTCCTTCAAATAACCCACAGACGCATGAGAAATAAGAGCTTCTGTGTGATGACGCCCTTGCCGTCTTCATTTCATTTCTGATCTGCTTTCTTAAACTCTTACAATTTCTAGTGTCTTCAGCTATGACTTCCTATCAGTCAGATAAGCCTGTTGCTTTCCATTTCTTTTTTAATAAACATCAACATAAAGAAACCAAGTTTACTTAGTTCTACTTATTAAAAGTTCATGAAAAACATAGACTGAGTGAAAAGCACCCAGAATAAGTTTCTACTGCCACAAGTAGCTTAAAGGACAGCGTGAATAGTTGAGTTTGTAATTTCACAGGAATATAGATGAGGACTGACCATAGGAAACTTTTTCAGTGTGAACTGGATTACATTTCTGAATGAGGATGTCGAACATGCTGTGTTTTCTTCCATCTAGTCTGCAGCTGCCCAGAGCCTCCTCCCTCCTCCAGCCCCCACCAGCCCCAGCCTGTGAAGTGGGCTGGGCTGCGCTGGCCTGATGAGAGGGTGGATGTGCTCTTCCCCTGGCAAAGACAACAGAAACTGACATCTTCTTTGAATTCTGGCTTATAAAGAGTGTGATTATTTTTGCAGCTGCCTTTAGTCTTTACTGAAAAAGTGTTTATGTCTCCAATGCCCACTTTTAAATTATGCGGTGGTTTCCAACTAGGGCAAAGGTTGTGTTTTTCTTCAGTCACTTCTCTGTTCATATTTTTCATGGTCTTCTGATGGTTGTAGTCAGACTTGTTTAATTCTACTTTTTGCTATATCTTAAGTGCTTGTTAAATATTTAATGATTCTTATCCAGGAGTTGCCAAATACAGTCCTGAACTCTGTGTCTCTCCAGATCATTAAAAACTAGCAGTCCAATTGCTTAATTTTTTTCTGACAAAACAACAACAACAAAAAGAATTATTATAAACAGCATACATAATCCTGAGTGATTTTGAGGGAGTAATTTTTTTGGAGTGCTGAGTCTGTTTATTATAATGTGATTAAAGAAATTATGAGTAACATTTGAGAAGTCTTGATATTTAACATGAAATTTACTGGGTGCTGTCTATCAACTCAGTAGTCAGTTAACCCCTTGCAAGATCCCTGCTGGCTTCCCCCAGAAGTACAGCTAAATCAGCCAAATCTATTTTGGTCAGTAGTAGAGAAAATTTTAGAAAAGGTTAAAATCATAGGTTGATAAGGGTTAGATGGACCTGGAGAGTGATCAAGTTTAATCCTCTTTATTTTGCTTAAAAGCGACATAAATAATACAATAAATAATAATAAATAAGCTACAAGGATCTATTGGACAACACAGCAATATAACCAATATTTTATAATAATTATATATGGAGTATAACCTTTAAAAATTGTGAATCACTTTGTTGTACACCTGTAACTTATATAATATTGTACATCAACTGTATCTCAATCTTTAAAAAAGTTTTAAAAAATCCATTTCATCTTTTAAACTAAATGACCATGATAAGGAGGTCTTGGGGCATTGGGTTGAGACAGTATTAATATTAGATGAAAAGAAAGGAGGAAAAGAGAAGGGAGATTTTCACCCAAATTGAATAATGTCTATTTTTTTTCTTTGTGAAGAAGGGAGATTTGAAATTCATGTTGGAGCTTCTTTCTGTTATATCAGGAAGGTATAGGTTGAATAATCATATATTAATATTATTACTATAAACAGTATATTACAGATTAAAAAAAAAAATTTTTTTTTTCCTAGACAGATCAAGGATTTAAATACCAGGTAAGCAGCCCTGTCTAGTCCTTTCCAATTAGGTTGCTGTCTGAAACCTGTCCTAGGTCTAGCTTTATCTCCACATTGCAGGTGTAACTACACCACAGGCATCCCTCCTCCTATCTGCTGGGCTAAGCAGGTCATCAATACCCCTCCATAGGCAATCTTTCTTCGCGCTGCTGCCAATCTTCTTAGAAGCTGGAATAGCTAATGAAGACAGGCATGCTTTCATTTGAGGAAGCCCTACAAGCAGTGGTCTATTCAGCTATTTGAAGGCTTTGCACCTTTCATCATCTCTCTAGTCCCTAGCCCCCTACTTCAACTCCACCAAAAATAAAAGTTCCTATTGAAGAAAATCTTGTCATTGCTAGTGTCAGCCAATGAGGGGGGAGAGGGAAAAAAAGCATAAAGGGAAAAAAAAGCCTGGTTATTCCACAATCTGCAAGTTGTAAAATTTAGGGCTTTAGGGTACCTTCATTATAAATGAATTCTAAATAGATTTATAAAGTTCAATATGCAACATAGGAAAGTCAGGGGCCACAAAATTTGAAAAAAAAATTGGAAAAAAACCCCTTAGAAACAGATATCTATATGGTTTTGAGAACATCTTCTAGGGTTCTTAGGGGTGACCCTTGACTCATGAAGGGCTATGAGCAGTGCTAGCTAGATATATTCTTCTCAAGCTCTAAATACGTTATAATTTCCTATCTATACAAAAGAAAACTTTACACTTTTACAATAAGGGATTGACGCTTTTGATGTTTAGTCTTGCATTTTACTGGTTGTCTCGTACATATTCATCTTTATTTCCCCCTCCTGCTCAGTGCCAAAGCTGTGGGAACCCTTTGGGTATTATTATCCTCACCACACTGTTGTTCATCAGTGTTTATCTTTTTGAAATGCTCCCTCCCTTTCTCCTTTGCCTATTTCAATCCTTCCAATATTTCAAAGCCTGACCAAACAGCTGCCTCTTCTATTCAGCTGCCCGTTATTGATTTGTGCTCCTATGTCATTCTCTGCTTCTCGGTATGATCACAGCGATAAGTTTTTTTTTTTTTTTTTTTACATCAAAGTTTAGCACTGGGGGCACTGGCCTTGTTGCTTTGTTCTCAGATTCCAGGGGGCCCCTCTTCTGTTGGCATAGTAGGGGTACATGATAGCAGCTCAAGAAGAAATTATAGGTAGTATTTACTTCAAGATAAATTTGATTTTTCAAAAATTAAATATGGTTTCTAGCTGACAGTCTCCAATCCCTACACATTGATCATGACCTCAATGTAGACAACACAGGCTTGAGAGTCAGACTGCCTGAGTTTGAGTTCCAGTTCTACCACTTACAACCTGGCATGTCAGCATTGCTGTACTTCAGGTTCTTTATGTAAAAAATGAGGATGACAGTAATACCCACTTCATAGGGTTGCTGTGAATGTTAAATGAATTCATAAGGCAATTAGAATGGAGCCAGGGCCGTGCATGTACTCAATAAATATTAATTATTATGTTGATCACTATTCATGAAAATATTTATTGTCACCCCCAAGTAGCTCTTTAGCATGCAGATAATGAAATCACCACCACAATACTGTAACACATCACAGTGCTGGATTCAGACTTAGAAGCTGAGATAGGAAGTAATAATAAACAAGAACCCAACCCTTTCATTGAGCTAGGCCTTTTAAAATGGGATAAGCATGATCTCTATTTCCTCGGCTAAATTAAATATACTATAACACAATATGGACCTTTTAATATGCATTTTTGCACAGCCAAGATCAGTGGGCAGAAAATGCATAGAAATCACATAATTCCTTTAGGAAGAGAGAGGGAAAGGATTTCTGACTAATTTAAGGGCCTTGCAGAGTCTGAAGTATATGATGGTCCATTGCTTCTGGTATTCACTTGAACTAGTAAATATTATGGGAAAGTGTATCACAGAAAAGGAAAAATGGAGCCCTGAGTAAAAATGTAAGCACCATAAATATAACTGAAGCAAAGATGAAAGGATAGGGCTTCCCTGGTGGCGCAGTGGTTGAGAGCCCGCCTGCTGATGCAGGAGACTATGGGTTCATGCCCCGGTCTGGGAAGATCCCACATGCCGCGGAGCGGCTGGGCGCGTGAGTCATGGCTGCTGAGCCTGCGCGTCCGGAGCCTGCGCTCCGCAACGGGAGAGGCCACAGCAGTGAGAGGCCCGCAGGATAAAAGTTATGTCCTTAGAAAAATAGATGCTTATTATACAGTTCTAGGAAAATTTTTTTTCCTTTTCAAAGTAATTTATTTTGGTTCACTTTTCAGTTGACAGAATTTTATCTTCTAGTAATGTTTTTTTACATAGTTACGAAAAATTTTTTCCTGTGAGGGTGAGAACTTTTAAGGTGAACTCTCCTAGTAATGTTCAAATATGCGATACAGTATTATTAACTATAGTCACCATGATGTACATTACATCCCCATGACTTATTCATCTTATAATTGGAAATTTATACCTTTTGACCCCCTTAACCCATTTCTCCCAACCCCCAACCCCCAGCCTCTGACAACCACCAATCTGTTCTCTGTATCAATGAGCTTGGTTTTTTTAAAAAATTTGTTTGTTTTTCTGTTTTAGATTCCACATATAAATGAGATCATACTATATTTGTCTTTCTCTGTCTGAGAATTTCACTTAGCACAATGCCCTCAAGGTCCATCCATGTTGTTGCAAACGACAAGATTTCGTTATTTTTTATGACTGAATAATTTCCATTTTATAATTTTACGAATATATATAACATTTCTTTATCCATTCATACACTGATTGATTGACTCTTAGGTTGTTTCCATAATTCCATGTCTTGGCTATTGTACATTGAATGAACATGGGGTGCAGATGTATCTTCAAAATAGTGAGTGATTTCCTTTTCTTTGGATAAATACCCCAAAGTGGAATTGCTAGATCATGTAGTTGTTCTATTTTTATTTTTTTTGAGGAAACTCCATACTGTTTTCCATAATGGCTCCACCATTTACATTCCCACAAACAGTGCACAAGGGTTCCCTTTTCTTCACATCCTCACTAACAATTGTCTTGTCTTTTTGATAATAATCATTCTAAGAGGTGTGAGGTGATATCTCACTGTGGTTTTGATTTGCATTTCCCTGATGATTAGTGATGCTAAGCATCTTTTCATGTACCTGTTGGCCATCTGTATATTTTCTTTGGAAAAATATCTATTCAGAACTTCTGCCCATTTTTTAGTTAAATTCGTTTGTTTGTTTATTTGTTTTGCTATTGAGTTGTATGAGTATATATTTTGGATGTTAACCCCTGATCAGATATATGACTTACAAATATATTTCCCATGCAGTAGATTGCCTTTTCATTTTGCTGATGGTTTCCTTTGCTGTGCAGAAGCTTTTCAGTTTTACATAGTCTCACTTGTTTGTTTTTGCTTTTGTTGCCTTTGGTTTTGGTGTAATTAAAAAATCACTGCGGGCTTCCCAGGTGGCGCAGTGGTTGAGAGTCCGCCTGCCGATGCAGGGGACACGGGTTCGTGCCCCGGTCCGGGAAGATCCCACATGCCGCAGAGCGGCTGGGCCCGTGAGCCATGGCCGCTGAGCCTGCGCGTCCGGAGCCTGTGCTCCGCAACGGGAGAGGCCACAACAGTGAGAGGCCTGCATACAGCAAAAAAAAAAAAAAAAAAAAAAAAATCACTGCCAAGACCTATGTGAAGGAGCTTACTGTCTATGTTTGCTTCTAGGAGTTTTATGGTTTCAGGTCTTAAAGTTCAGCATTCATTTTGAGTTAATTTTTGTGTATAATGTAAGATAGTAGTTCAATTTCATGAAAATAACTTAAATGTTCTGTAACTATGACTCTCATCAGATACAAGGACACACACACCACACTGAGATTTTTCCTGTATCCTTAGTTCATCATTTATACTTTTTTATATGAAGTTATCATGTGATTGAAAATATATTATTAATATTAAAGCACCCTCATGGGCCTGTAATTTACTAAATTCTTTAAAAATCAGTTTAAATTAAAAAAAAAAGGTGGGGGGGAGGAATTCCCTGGAGGTCCAGTGGTTAGAACTCCATGCTTTCACTGCCAAGGGCCCAGGTTTGATCTCTGGTTGGGGAACTAAGATCCCCCAAGCTGCAGGGTGCAGCCAAAAAAAAAAAAATCAGTTTAAATAACTGCAGCCCTGCCATATAGGGATTTACAATCCAAGATGAAAAATACTGATGTTGTTATAGAATAAATACAATGTATATAGAAAACAACCAGAGGAAGGGGAGGGAAATTTTTTTACTTCAGTTCTAGAGAGAAGTCTCCAAAGAAGAAGAGAGAGTGGACGGAGCAGAGAGCTAGCTAAGAATAAGTACCTCAGCCTTCCAAATATAAGGAGAGACCCAGAGTAGGCACAGAATTGTGATGCAACCATTGGATGAAACAGATTTCTGACACTTATATCTCCTTTCAGGTTAGTATCTATGATTGGAATTTCCCACTCTTTTTATCTTATAACTGCTGGGCTTACCTTAAAAAAATGTCTATGATTTCTTTTTTATAAATTTCAAAATAGAAAACACTAATCTATGGTAACAGAAATCAGGATAATGGTAAATTTTAGGAGTGTAGTGATTGAAAAGAACAGGCAGGGTTTTGGGATTATAGTTACATTTTGCTTTTTTTGCTCTGTATGTCTGTTACACTGGTTTCCATTTTCCTATACCTATTCACTGAGCTGTGCACGTATTATTTGTGCACTTTTCTGTATGTACATTTTGTTTCAATAACATTCACATTTTTCAAAATGTCAACTCACATCATCTCTTCTATGAAACTTGTCCTGCAATACCTTTTCCATCTTATCTCTCCTTTTTCTAGCCTTCCTGTACTGCCCATATTAAGGTTAGTTAAAAGCAAGAGACCATATATTTTTTTCTTGTTTTATCACCAGCAACTAAAAGAGGATTGTTATTAGTCTATGCTTAATCAATTACCAATGCAAGACAATAATTAAATGAAAAATACATAAGATTTGCATGATCAAAATATGAGTAGCAAGAAAAGTAACACAATTAAAAATTGCTGACAATCAAGATCTTGAAGAAGATGGTAAGGAGATTCCTTAACTTATATGGAAATGCTTGGTTAGCATGGAGGTGCTGATTACCATTATTTCATACCCTACAAATTTTAAATTAATATTGAAGTTGAAAATTATTCTTGCCTGTAATTATCTTATGTCTGTATTTTCATTAGAAAGGCTCTCTGTCAAGGAGATGTGGTCAAACCATGTTTAGTAATTTACAAATAGAAACTTCCTCATAATAATATCCTTGGATTTATTTATTTATTAAATACTTATTGGGCCTCCTCTATTTTACAGAATTTTCCATATTCTGGAGATACATATCTAAATAAAATGAGTTCCTTTCCTCAAGGCACTTACTGGTTAGTGGTAAGACAGAAATGTATATGTAATAAATGCTACACTAAGAATTAACACAGAGTGTTGGGGAAAATTTTACAAGACTCTACACTTCAGATAAAGAAGCAGCCCAGACCTGAAACTTTTCTAGAGTTTCAAACTAAGTAGATCTCTTGCCCTCATAGATTTGCCTTAATGTGAGTTATAATGTCATATATTCCAAGGTCATGAGACCAGAGTGCTGGTGGGGAAAGAAAAATTTGGACCTGAGGATATAGGATAATCTTAGCTATCTGAAGGTGGTGGGTGTCTCATATTTCCTGTGAAGTTGACGACTGAGATATGGTCCTTAGTTCATTACTCTATCACCTACGGTAAGTTTTTTGTAGCTACTGAATCCATATTTGTTGATTTTTGAAATCAGAGATGTTGGCTATGACCTTTGGTTTCACCTCCAGCATGTTAAGATCCTAGAAATCATCATTCTCAACCTCACAACAAGAAAAAGCTAAACAAAGTGAAAATCAATGATTTTTCTTAAACCCATTTGAGAACCACTATCTTAATATCTAGGAAGAGAGGGAAGTGCATCCAGAGGTACAGCTGAGATTTTCTTACCTGGAGCAGAAGCGGCTGGAGCCATAAACTGGTAGGAACACTTACATGGTAATTTTGATGAATTGCTGAATGTTGAGTTGGAGTTTTAACTCCTGGAGGGCTGCAGTCTTCGGGGGTGGTCCACATTTGCATGGGCTTTATTTCTAGGAAGATACATGGGACATCCCCTGTGGCTCTGGCAGGGGGAGGGGATGAGTCAACATTGTAAAGTACACCTGGAGCCTTCCTGTAACAAAAGCCCATTCTTCAGGAGAAAGGATTTGCCACAGCTTTATCTCAGCAGGAGGAAGAAAATTTCTTCCACATCAACCTCCTTCCAGCCTTCTTGTCTCAACTAAGGGGAAAACAAAAACCAGAATCAACTGTTCTGAAAATCAACTGACAATGTTGCAGCCAGGAAAGTGAGTAGGAGGCAGAGGGATATAAATGTTTGTGAAGGACATGGCCCTGAGACACAGGCCCATGAAAATTCACAGATTTAATCCAAGATTATAGAATACACCCCCTCCTCACTTTCCCGCCACACTAACAAAATCCCAGCTTAATAAAATGGATTCCCCTGAAAGAACTGTAAAACACAGGCTCTCTCTGAGAAGCAGCACTTATGGAAGCCTGAAATAAAGAGGGAAGACAAAAAAACAAGGACACTAGAGGAATTTAAACCCTCTGGCATCTACAGCAAACATTAAACACAGCACAATTCATTGCCAGATTAACAAAAATCCTCAAATAAAGGCCTATTTATTTCAGTTCCTATTACTTATAGGATGTAACATGTCTAGCTTTTGACATGAAATTATGACATTCCACATGGCAAGAAAGAAACACAATATAAAGAGATATAGCAGTCAACATACTTAGATATGACAGAGATTTTGGAATTATCAGGCCAGAATTTTGAAACAGGTATGATAAACAGGTTAAAGGTTTTAATGGAAAAAGTAGTCAATATGAAAGAGAAGATAGGTAATGGAAGCAGAGAGATGAAAGTTCTAAGAAAGACTGAAAAGGAAATGCTAGAATTCAAAAACACTGTGATTGAAATGAAGAGTGTCTTTGATGTGTTCATCAGTTGACTAGACATAGCTAAAGAAAGAATCACTGTACTTGATGACAGGTCAATAGAAACTTCCTAGTCAGAAATGCAGAGGAAAAAAAATAATTTAAAAAAGCAAAAAACAGAATGTCTAAGAACTGTGGGACAATTTCAAAAGGTGTAACATAGACATAATGGCAACAACAGAAGGAGAAGAAAGAAAGGGTAAAGCAGAAGAAATGGCCAAGGATTTTCCAAAATTATTGACTGTCATCAAAACACATATTCAGGAAGCTTAGGAAACAATAAGCAGGATAAATCCCGAATAGCAGTGATGAAATCCCTCACGTCTAAGCAAATCATATTCAAATTGCAGGGCTTCCCTGGTGGTACAGTGATTGAGAGTCCGCCTGCCGATGCAGGGGACACGGGTTCATGCCCTGGTCCGGGAAGATCCCACATGCCGCAGAGAGGCTGGGCCCGTGAGCCATGGTTGCTGGGCCTGTGCGTCCGGAGCCTGTGCTCAGCAACAGGAGGGGCCACAACAGTGAGAGGCTCGCGTACCACAAAAAAAAAAGAAAATTGCAGAAAACCAAAGACAAAAAAAAAAAGTAAGGGAGAGGCAAAGAAAATACCCTATCTCTACAGGAACAAGGATAAGAATTACAGTGGACTTCTTGTCAGAAATCATACAAGCAAGAAAAGAAGAATGTGTAATCATTACAGTGTTGAAAGAGATGTTGATATGGCAGTATAGTTAAAAATTTAACATTAATAATGATAACCTTGGGAACTACTTAAAAATACAGAAAGCTTTCCCCAACCTCAGAAAATTCTGACCGAGGGACTCTCATGTGAGATCTGGAGAAATGCATTTCAACCATGAACTCCAGGTGCTTCTGGTCCACACAGTTTATGGATCACAAGTTAAGAAACACAAACAAGGTTGCAAAGCAAATGTCAAGATGGGATTAGACATTCAAGGGTTGCATTAGGGGAAAATCCTATGAGAGAAAATGGAGAGGAAGCTAGTAAACTTGGAAGAGACCTCAGGCCACCATGCAAGTTTAATCACCAGTGAAGGAGAGAGAAAAGGGAGGTTGAGTGGAAGCATGCTAGATTACCATCTAGTCTAAGGAAAATTCAATCAGGTTGCTGGAGAGTCCTTGAGATCAAGCAGGCTGTCATAGAAGTCCCTTGTCTCCCAGAAACAGGCCAACCTTAGTGTTATAACTTAGGCACAATCTTCAGTTTGGAGCAACCCATGGGCAGTATGGCCTCAGTGCAAATGCTGTGATGGATTTCAGAGCAGAGCATCTGCCGTTGTGTGTCTACAACTGTCGTTGTGGTCTACTAGGTATATTCTCATGACTGTCACAGTACAGAAGATAAATAATTATGTCACGTTATATTTTTATAATTTAATAATATCCTCATGAGGTAATTAACTCTCAGACACGTTACATAATTTTCCAGTGATCACATAATGAGTAGACGATTAGGACCCAGGTTTTCTTATTCTTAGGCTAGGATTTATTATTTCTAATACTGGTACTATTTCTATTGTAAAAAGAAAATTGAATCAAAGCATAGAATTTAGAAATTTTTTAATACGGCTAGTCTATATGTGAGGAAGGAAAAATAATTGTCAGAATCAATTTTTTTTAATTGCTGAGAGACAATTATTTCCAAAGTAAATTAGGAAATAAATTCTACAGGAAAATATCTGTCAAATTCTAGTTATTGTTTCTCAGCACCAAATCTACCTTTCTATCTTTTTTTTTTTTTTTTGCGGTACGCGGGCCTCTCACTGCTGTGGCCTCTCCCGTTGCGGAGCACAGGCTCCGGACGTGCAGGCCCAGCGGCCATGGCTCACGGGCCCAGCCGCTCCGCGGCACGTGGGATCCTCCCGGACCGGGGCACGAACCCGTGTCCCCTGCATCGGCAGGCGGACTCTCAACCACTGCGCCACCAGGGAAGCCCTACCTTTCCATCTTTTTATAATGGAAATGGGATTCTAAAATCATTTCTGCTTGGCCATCTAGCTCCCTATAGGCTTTTTCAGGAGGAGGCAACAGGAGGTGTCCACATAACAAGTTGGGAGAAGGCACTTGCCCATCATGTTTGTTTCCTGCTGGTGCTCTGCTTTGTTTTCGCCTGTTTCTTGTCCCTGCGTCAGCCCAGCAGGGCTGCTTCACTCCAGCAGCAGCAGTTCCTGATGGTAATAGCAACTGAATCCGCAAGAGTTTTTACGACTCTTGTCGAACCAGCCTCATAGCCCCCACCCTCGCCTCCGAGCAGCACGAGCCAGCCAGTGCCCCCTCCTCAGAGGGGAGAAAGTCTGGGTCCCAGTCCTCTGGCCCTTCCTCTAAGCTCAGGGACACTGGCTCAAATCAGCCGTGCCTCCCCCTCCTCCGAGGAAGTGATTCCACTCCATTGGTCTTCTCGTAGCTTCTATGTTGTAATAATTCCAGCCTCTTCCTTCTGTTCTCTAGTCCTAGGGATGGAGGCTACTTCCTGAAATACTACCTCTGTTATACCTAGTGTTCTTTTCTTACCTTTTGAATTCTCTATTAAACAACTTTACACCCAGTTAACAATTCTTATATTGACAACAAGTGCGGTTTCTGTTTCCTGACTGGACCCTGACTGATAGGATGGAAGAAATTAGAGAACAGATAATCCCATGCATCTGATACATAACATTAGATTATACCTGAGTTAGAATTATAAGAAAGTTGAGATATTTTCAAGCCAAGCAAAAACAGGCATTAGGTAGGGTGTAAGAAACAGGTAAAGTCACAAAGATTAAGACCACATCTTTTGAATATGTGTGCATTACAAGGCTGATGGAAAAAGTTCATTTAGTAGTGAATAAACTTTCTTGACCGTCAATGACCCATTTCTCAGGGTTATCTCTTTATTCTCAAATTAAAGTAATATTCCTCCTGTTAACCTATACTGGTGATTCTTAATGACGTTGAGAGAAGTGTAATAGAAAGTCAGTTTAAATTATCTAGTTTGAAAAACATGCATAGAGTTGAGATTTACTGTTCAGGTTTTCTCCATGCATCAGTCAGATCTGATAGAGCCCTGGGCAACCCGAGAGTTTTGCTGAAATGACATCAGTAGATGTAGAGGTGTGATCTCAGAAACAAGATTATGAACTTGTGCTGTTTACTATGAAATGTTGTTGAGATTAGGCTTTTTATTTTTCTATTTTCTTGGTAGTTATATTAGTCAGGATACGCTAGCTTTGAAGTAGGAACAAACACAAAAGTTTATTGATCATGCACACAATGCTTATGTGGGGTTAGTTAGTAGCTCCATAGGGAAGGTATTTTCAGTGACTCAGGGATCCAGGCTATTTCCCTCCTGCAGGTTCTGTGATCTTTTTCTCTACGACAGTGAAAGAGAAAGGAGAATTTCAATGTAGTTCTTAAATTATCCCGCCCATTAGAGACACACATGAGTTCCAATTATGGCCCATCGGCCAGATAATGTATTCACATCATCCTAACTTTAAGGTGGTTAAAAAATGTGGAGGAAGCATATGGATATTCAATAAACAGTGAGTGTCTCTGTCACGTTAGTCATCACTGATTCATGATAGTACTTGCGGAATCATGCCATAAATATATTTCTAAATTTTCAGATGTGCAAAACTCTTTGGGCATGTATTTCTTAAATGCCCAGGGTCTACTACAAAGAGAGGAAGAGAGGCAGCTCAGATGTTTATCATAAATAGATGAGTTGTTGAGAAAGAATAGTTTTTCTCACAAACCCAATTTGCTATTACCTTCTATTTCGACAACCTTAGAAGGACAGATTTTTTTTTTTTTTCACATCTGAATTAGTGGAACTCTGGCAGATATTGCCATTAGAACAAAAGAACAGATTTAAATCTGTAACATACAGCTATAGCATTGCTTTAGATGTGGCAATTAAAAGACATCTGGGGGATGAAATGAAATATTCACGATGATCTTCATGATAGCTGAGGTCATACAAGAAGCTTGATTTCTCATGTGTGGTGTAATCTTACATGTACTATGTAAAAAAAATATCCTAAATGGTGGCAGTTGTTAATATGAGACAATTATGAGACTTCAGACATTTTACCAAAAACAAAAGTCATAAGTAAAACACCCCACTTCTTAGCAGGCAGTGTTACTTGAGCCTTTTTGGCCAATGTTTGTTCTCCCTGGAAGGTCATTCTTTTAAATAGTGTATTGATAGTTACGTTCACTAGAGAACATGTATGACAAATTTAGGTCAGACTAATTTCAGGAGAAGCATTCTCTCAGATAAGGAGCTAATGGATGGGGGATACGGTTGACTAGAAAATACAGTCGACTGCCTGGCTTTGTATAAAATTAAGCAGGGTTTCTCTTGTGAAGGGCTCATCCTTTGAGTTGATTTTTGTCATCCTTTGGGTTTCACAGGAGCCCTGTATTCCAACATTTCTTTTACTACCCATAAGGCAGAAGAGCTCTGTGTGCCCATAACAAACTGACATTGTCTTTATTCGTAGCAAATTATGATTGAGATTAAAATGCAATTAATTTCTTTTCTGGCTCTCTCCTTACTATGCTGTAAGGTTACCTAAAAGAAGGAGTTGAATCACTGTAAAAATAAAATTAGATAATGTATGCAACATTTTTTAGAATAATAATGTAAAAATAATAATAGTAATAATCATAAAGATAACATTTATTGAACACCTGGTATGAACCACGCACTGGGATTACATATATGATCTCACAAATCATCACAACCTATCACAGAGGTGCATTTATTACCCCAGTTTAAAAATGAAGAAACTGAGGCTTGGAGATTTGCCCTAGGTCATAAGCTAGCTAGTAGTGGAGCTAGGAGTTAACCTAGGGAGTCAAACATTAAACATAAGCTCTTTGGCTTTCCTCATAACCTAAGGATTCACAGTGGAATCCATACTGGACCACAATTTTCTTATTCTCAGGGTTTTCCCATTGTTATAAGTTAGTTCCATAAAGTTCTCTTGGAAACAGAGAAAATGGAAACTGTCTATCCCTTTCTAGGCTTAATTTGATATATTATTTACCTCTAACACTGGGGTTTTCACTAAGAATGAAAAATAGGCAACTTTCTGACACTACTATACATGTTTTCAGCACAGTGCCATGGTTTCCTATTTGCTGTATGTTTTGCCAATTGAGCCTCTAAGTGTCCAGTGCAATCACTCCAAAGAAACCTCACTTTGTTCTGCTTCCTTGATGCAATAAGCATGAAGCTGTAAACTACCTATCAGGAATGTAGAGAAGAACCCAAGGATCATGGCAAGTGTGTGTGTGCTGGACGTGCATGTGCCTGATGATGTTAAAATGCTGCCACCTCCTGTTTAGCCCAAGTGTTGCTGATGCAACTCTTTCCCACAGCTTCCCTGAGTCCTCTAAGCTGATTTATACTGATCCCGAATTGCACTTCTGCAATATATAACATGACAAGTTAAACGAAAAGCCTGCCAAAAAGTCTTGATAGGCTCAGCTTTCGTGCTGCAGCACTTGAAAAGACCATTACGACTGCCATCCCACTAAAGTGTGCTCAGTATTTTTGACAGTGAATTATCTAAGCAGCAGTTTATCTCCACATTCATGGGGTAGGGGTGTGGGGTTTGCCCTTTAAAGATTCTAAAGAGGGAAGATAAAGGGGGTGCGGGTAGGGATATTTTCCATCTCTCAAATGGTAGTGGGTTACTCCAAGGTTTTCCAGATGTTGCAAGGGCTGCTTTAGGTTTATACTCAGGTGCATTTTCTGCTGAAACACTCATGAGAAATGAAACACAGCATGGACAGGATCCTAGATTTGTAAACGAGGGAATAGTGCCAGCATCTGAATTTGTCTCCAAACTGAGAGGTTGTATGAAAGAGATACTGTGCGCCTGACCCCAGTAAGCTGAGCCTGGAGCAGCTGGCTTATCAAGGACAATCTCCTCTTGCTTTATCAGCATTAAGCTATTGTTTACTCCGGGACAAGAACCCTGTAGCAATCACGGACACCATACAGCGATTCCTTTCATCTGGAACTCTGCCAGCCTGAAATCCCATCCTTAACTTCTCTCCACAAAGTGAGGGCGGGACTTCGTTTTATCTCAGTCACTCAGTCCAGCAAAATTAGCTTTGCCCAGGATCATTTTAATAACTAGCACATGACCACCTCCATCCATGTGTATACACTTAGGTCTGGGTGATTTGGGTCTCTTTATATTATCCAAATACCAGAATTGTTTAGTAAAGCTGGAAAGTCAGAAAAGGAAAATCGTTTTAGAACTATTTTCTACAGGCCAGAACTGTCTAGTTAAGTGCTTACTGACCAAATTTTTATTGACTAAGAACCCTGTGCTTAATGGTTACACTCAAATCTTCTCTTCAGTCTGAAATTATCTATCTATTGATGTATCTATCTTTCTTTCTAGTTTTATGCCTCTTGTCACAAGACAAAAAACAGATATATATTATTTCTTTCTGAAGACTTATAGAAAAAAAAATCACTCTCCCAATTTTTCCTTCTAAAATAAATAATTTTTTAAATGTTCTTACTTCTTTTACCTCACTTATGCATCATTTTTCTAGAAATGCTTTTCTATATGTTAGGGGTCTTACATATAGTAGATGCTTAACATTAGTTGGAGACAATCTTACTGATCTTCGACCTTGCAAGTCCCTAAACGAATTAATAACTTACTTGCAAATATTTTCCAATATAAATGCAGTAAAACAGATTTTCATATTTTTAAGGGAGAATTCTGTGCTCAAGAAAAATGAACATCAGTGCAAGGGTGCTATGTAATCCTACAGTGAACATGCATACAGATAGTAATCTCCCACCAGCCTCGGTTGAAATGACATCAGCAGAGAAATTCCTTGAGGGTAGAGCCCCAGTACTTTTCAAGGTTTAATGCCCAAGAGTCAGGCACCTATACTGGGCAAGGACTTAGGAAAACTCAGGTGACAACAATTCCGGTGAATACAATTTCCCCGCCCACTTTTATATCTGGACTCCCATACCTTTCAGAAAAATGTTCTTCATCTTCAATTTCTTCAAGTTGAGTGAATACAAGCACTACTTTCTGGTGCTCTGATTTTATTCAAATATTGTTTAACAACCATCTGTCTTCTCTTGATAGTTAAGCTTTAATCATTTCCACTCAATTTTACTGACTAGCCCAGAAAGAAAATCACACAGCAACTGTGCCCGAAATCATACAGCCTGTAGCTCTAGTACCTTCTTAAAGATCTTGCACAGCATCTAAATTATATGACTGAAAGGGAGCTAGGAAGACAGGCAGATCCAAAGGCAGGAAGGAATGAACTCATAGAAAATCAGATTCAGAGAAACAACGTGTTTCAAAGCTAGATTGGGCAGGGGAAATCTTGATCCAATACCCTCATTATGGATGAAGAAACTGAACTACAGAGAATGACTCAGCCATGATGACAGAGCTAGTTTAGCTTCAAATATACCTAGAACCAAGAGACTAGCTGACCTTCTTATCTTTTTCGCCGATATCAATTCTCAGATATTAGTGCCAACTGAAAATTCAGAGATCTTATCTGATATGAATATTTTATAGAGTAAGAATCAACGTGCTTGCAAAAAGACGCCTTCAAAACAGAGTGGTAAGGAGCTCATCTCAGAAAGGTAACAGTCAAGTTTACAAGCCTAAAAGGGGACATTCAAAGAGCTTAATTCTCATTGGTTAGGGTCAGCGGATTATGGCCGTGGCTGATTGGCTACAATGTGCTGAGTCATTACGAGAAGAAACGAAAGCTCAAGCTCCTGCCATTTAAGTGGATACTTTCGGGAGAACGTTCTTGCGCAGTTTTGCTGAGCTGGATGTCGGCTATTTCCTCCGAGGAAGGTGGGTCCCAGCCTCTATTCTGATTTTTACTTCACGTTTGTGTGCACAAAAGTCATCTAGGGAATATGGTGATAAGGCAGACATGGGCTCAAGCTGAGAGTCTCAGGCATTAGGTCCCAGTGTTGCATTAGAAGGAGGAGCGAGAGAACCGTCACACCCCAGGGGTTGGGTGAGTCCCTGGGACGGGTCACCAAGTGACAGTCCTTGGCTTCACTCAGGAAGGAATTCAAGAGCACCCAACGGTGGAAGCGAGTTTATTTAGAGGGATACACACCCCGTAGGACGGAGGCGGTCCAGCGCCACGCCACCCCCGGCTGAGGGGGGTGGTTAGTTTTTATGGGCTGGGTAATTTCATATGAACTGTGTAGGGGAAGGGGTGGGGATTTCCAGGAATTAAGGCAACGTACACTTTTTGGCCTTTTATAGTCAGCCTTGGAACTTTCATGGCTCTGGTGGGTGTGTCATTTAGCTAATGTATTACAATGAGTGTATAATGAGGCTCAAGGTCTACTGGAAGTCAAATTTTCTGACATCTTGGGCCTAACTGGTTCTAACCCATTTTTGTTGTATGCTTAATGGCTGTGTCATTCTTTTTTTTTTTTTTTTGGCGGTCCGCGGGCCTCTCACTGTTGTGGCCTCTCCCATTTGCGGAGCACAGGCTCCGGACGCGCAGGCTCAGCGGCCATGGCTCACGGGCCCAGCCGCTCCGCGGCATGCGGGATCTTCCCGCACCGGGGCACGAACCCGCTTCTCCTGCATCGGCAGGCGGACTCTCAACCACTGCGCCGCCAGGGAATCCCTGTGTCATTCTTTTAAAGGTTGTGCCCTGCCCCCTTCTCTCCTGTCTCACCATGAAGTCAAACCATCTGTGTTTTTAATGGATTTTCTAGGTGATCATGACACAAGTAGTCTGAGCATGCTGCTTTAAGAAAAGCTGCATTACATCATGCAGTAGTTTCTCATTTATTACTAGAGAAAAACGTGTGGAATCAAAACTGAGAAAGTATTCAGGTATCTAACCAACAGCTCACCAAGGTCAAACCAAATCATATGAATTAACCTGTTTCCTGCTTCTGCATACTTAGAGGATTTGCGCTGATTTTCTGGGTAAAGAATTGTGGGGAACAGAAAAATGTTTAAATGTCATCTATGCTTAATTGACCTCCATATTCTCCCACAGCCCCTTACCAGTAGGAGAAGATATGGCCAAAGTCTTCCTTTCTTTCCTTGGTCTCTCAAACCTTAAAAGCTTCAAGGAGAATAACAAATATTTTCTTTCTACAAAGGGCTCTTATTTATAAACTGATCTAAGCAGTTCTGTGAATATCCTTAACAGAAACAAATTCGGGGTTTCTCTTATCAGGGTCAAAAAAGAGTGCAGATGTGGAAATTTTGATAAATTGGATTAAATTACAGAATGGACTAGATGGAGTCAAGATTTGAGATTTTGTGATTCTGGAGATCCCGTGACTCTTCTTCTGTATTAGTATCTCTCCCATAAAGTACCAGGGAAGGATGAACAAATTCAGGAAGACTGTTCTGATCTTCAGCCACTGGCGGACCTTCTCCCACTAGAATGAACTCCCAGACATCAGGCAATAAGCAGCAGAAGAGCAGCTACCTGCTTCTCTGTCCCTTTCTCCCAGCCCCAGTGAGCTGCAGGCAGCAGAGGAAAAGTAAAATTGATACGTTTCTTTTCCTTTCTGCCTAAGACAGGGAGCTCTGGCCACAGCCTCTCCATTAAAAGTGGGAGAAAAGGTAGACTCGTCCTCTTTGATTAGGACTGTCACCATCACACAGTGGTTGCAATTAGTCCATGCCAGGCTTATTCAGGCCTTGGATTCTTTTCAGAAGTGAAAAAGGGAACACTCAAGGTCTATTGAATTGGAGCGTGGCATCTGCCGCAGACCGAGGGGAGAGGTCGGGGGTCAGTGCTTGATTTTGATAAAGCGTGCCAGATTAATTGTCTTCGGTAATCCTGTTTGTCATGCTAGATATGCAGGGGCGTCTTTGTGGCAGAGGCTGACATATGGGCCAGCCTGCTGCTTGCCTATTCAGCCCCCCCAGCACATGCTCTCCACAGTTGGACTGGTTCCCAGGGCCTTGTTTGCCAGGGGAGTGGGGCCTCTTGCTCCCATTCAGCCAGCCCCCATCTCCACAAACAGGCTTCCTAATCTTCAAGCCTGCCTGGCCTATTGAAAGAGCCTGCATTATTCAAAAAGGCCTAAAGAGAGAAAGGGAGAGAGGAGGGGGGCTGGTGACGAGAGAAAGAAGGGGATTGCGGGGGAGGGAGAAATCCAAGCACCAGAGATGGGGGTGAAAGACTCTCCAGACTGGGGAGGGGGAGGGGGGAGGGCAGAGAAATATAATTACAAAAAATAGCAACCGTGTACTTGAGGCAGAGCCCTTCAGGAGGCTGATTATAGCTCCTCTCCAAATCTGAATCTATCACCAAATTATACCCTGTGCCTCTTTTGTAAAATAAATGTTAATAAGAGGTAATTTGGGCCCTGCTGATTGTTAAGCTCAATGGAGATAGAAAATTTTTTTTCTGTGTGTGTGTGTGTGTGTGTGTTTGTGTGTGTGTGTTTATTGTACTATCTGGAGGGCTTTTTTGTCTTCCAACCAAAATGTGTATTCAGCCACAAAAGATGAAACAAACGTTCAGTGGCTGGACACAAGTGCCAGAAAATGGAGAAGAGCTTGAATTCTGTGATAAAGGGTGAATGTACTGATTGGCAATTGGCCCTTAATCTACTACAGGGTGCAGTGGGTGTGCTCTGGAGAGAATGTCCCCTGGATTTTAGAAGAGAGAGGAGCGGGGAGGGAGGAGGGCCGCTAAGCCCTGCCTGGTGCGCGGCGGAGGTTCTTGCTCTAAATAGCTTTGCCTTTCTTTGGTTTAAAAGCAGGATTTTTTTTTTTTCATTTACATAATCATTATTTTGAGTTGCTGACAATTCCTTTGGGGGCTTTTACATGTAAAAGCACAAAAAATAGAGATAATCCTGTGACAGAGCTTTGGAAAATGTTCCTGTGATGTGTATTTACGAATAGATCCAGAAATGGAGCAGTTAGAAACAATGAATAATAATCTTCTGATCAGACAAAAGTGTGGAGATATTAAAATATAAATCCTTGATTGTAATCTCCCTGAAGCAGTCCTTCCTGTATCTTTACTGTTCTGTTCTTCTCATCCACAGGATAGAGATGGGGGACAATTCAGTCAATAGTGTGTCTGACCAGAGACTGCTTGGACTCCAGTTATGATTCCTTACTTAAATACTCTGAATACTGTTTTTTTTGGGGGGGAGGTGATAATTTGACAATGTCATCTATCATTGATTTCAAGGGGAACATAATAGATTTTCAAAATTTAAAAAATTGAACTAAGAAATCATTTGACCCTTCCTTTATTGTAGATATTCAAAGAAAAAGATTTTGTCCCCCTCCCCAAATAGTTGACTGCAGTACTTACTGCTCTTCTGGGATATGTATTTCAACATTTATTTGTTCTGCTTCCTGTAATAAAGCAGGCATTGGACTCAGCAACACAGGGCTGGGTGTGTAGTGGAAACAGGAACAAAGTAACGAAGTTTCTGTTTTCATAGAGCTTATGGTGTATGAGTGTTTTTGGTTGTTTGGCCAGTGCATAGAACAGCGCCAGGAACATCCCATGAACTCATTAAATTTTATTTATTCAAAAAAATGAATGAGTAAACAAGTAGCAAAATTTTTGACATTTCCAAGGTGGAATGCTTGCTTTAACTTATACATGATGCTATAAAGAAGGAGAAAGAAAAGAAGGGGAAGAGGAGGAGAAAAAGAGAAAAGAAATAACACTTTTTGAGCACAGAGTTTATGCTGGGTATATAACCAAGTGCTTTATAAACGTTATCCCTTGTAATCTTTAACAGAACCTATGGGTGGGAAGGGCTGGTAGCTAGTGCACGTGGATGCCTCCATACTAGTTATATAATTGAATTCACCTGATAACCCTGTGAAATGAGTTATAGCTGATGCCCAAGCATCATCACTGAGAACCTCTGTGGTGAAGCCCAGGAATCAGTATTAAAAAAAAAAAAAAAGTCCCCGGGTGATTCTAATGAGAATCCAGAAATGAGAATCACTGATTTTAAGTCATATTTTTCAAACTTTGTTGTGCATGCCAATCTCCTGGGGGTCTGGCTAAAATGAGGTTTCCTAGTAGGTTGGTTTGCGGTGAGCACCTGAATCCTAGACTCTAATGAGCCCTCAGGTGATGCTGGCAGTACTGCTGGTCTCTGAACTTCTTTTAAGGAAGCGAGGCTTTCAAGATGAGGCAGCTTGCACAATGGCTGACCTGGATTTCACACCTTGGTTTTTCCAACGGTGATCCTCTGCCTCTTACAGAATGAAGTCCAGCTTGTACGGAAGCATGGTGTGATGGGAAGAACGTTCATCTGTGAGTCTGGTGATCCGGAGCTTATTTATAGTTCTTTCACTGCCCTTGACTTTGGGTCTTGCCTCCTAGGGTCTCAGTTTTCTTCTCTGTAATTTGTAGGGTTTGGACTTGATTATAGTTGCTGTCCTTGGATTCTCAAAGTGTCACCTATTTAAATGTCATCCATGAGACCAGACAATCAGACATTTCCTGTAGGGAAAATTCCACTTTAGGAAGGGATAAGAACTTGTTTCTTTTCTTTTCTCTTTTTTTCTCTTAGTGAATATGTGGGTTTTCATTATCTGCTTGTTGGGATGAAAAAGGTACAGAAGTATTGGTATTACTGAGAAGGGTCCTTTGTTCAGCAGCATCCCCAGTGCCACCCCATGTGATGTCCTTTAACTTCCCCATTTTGTTTACCACTCCTTGGGCATTTTTTCAGTACAGAAAATCAATTAAAATGGAAATCTGTGAAGAGATATTAATTATTTACGTCTTAGCAGGGCCTGGTGCTTTCGGAATGCCCTGAGGCTATTTGGATGGGAGCTGGAGAAACAGGGACAGATACAGGTGATATACAAATGGGGGCATTATTAGCCAGATGTAAGATACCTGCGCCTGGATGGCTGAAACACAGATATAAAACAGATTCAGAAAGGGATAAATACCATATCTTGCTTTCTTTTTGGCTGGATTTCAGGGCAGATCTGTCTCAGGATCTTCCAGCCTTTGCAGAGACTGGCACCGGGACCATTCCCCTGAAGACAATGGAAAATGACCAGCATTTAACTGGCCTGTCCCTCCTTCACCTTGGCATCGCCTGAGCCAAACCCTTTAAACCTGCGTGATTAGGCTCAGTAGGAGCCAGTTCCCTTTCTCCGTTCATGAGGCCAACAGAGGCAAATGTTGCTCGTCTCCTCTCATGCTCTATATGCAATTATAACACAAAAGCATGCCTTCCTAAGGTAAGCTTATAGAGAACCTGTGTCTCCTATACCTGGGCTGTAGGAATGAGGTAGAAACTAGGCTTTGGTATTTCAAGAGAAGCATGACACTCAGGAAGGTCCAAATACATAAGGAAACAACACTATTCTCATGTTTTTCTTCTTTACCTTTATTCAACATATTTGTGTCTTAATTTTTTTTAACATAAATTAGTCAAAAAAGGCTTCTTTGTGGATTTTCAAGTCAATGTGACAAGTGAGCCTCAGAAGATGCCTAAGAAACAAGTTATGAAAAGGAACAGCCCCCCATCCTAGACCTGCCCTGTCAAACAGACCATGACTAGCTTTCCCCTCTCTTCTTTACTTCTACTCCAGAACAAGCTATAGCCTTGCTCACAATGCTTTTGCCAAATTTTACAAGGTCAGAAATTATGCAGTGGGGGAAAACAGTTTGAGGGAGACAGGAGGAGTAAATCATGTTTATTCAAAGGGTGGCTTCCTTTGAGGAAAGCATTATTCCTTTCAGGGCTGCCTTTAATGTTGAAGTTTAAGGAGTCTTGAAGCTTAGAGTGAAAACTTTGCTCATCTTTTCAGCTTTCCCAAGTGGGCTAAGGATTCTTATGCTGGTTTTACTGCTTTTTACTAATTCAGTAATACTCAGACTACTCATGGCCACTCATCCTGCAGGTTGTCAACAAGAACAAGTTAGGATGTCAGAGGACTGTGTGATTCAGTCAGGTTTACTTATATAAGATCTATTTCACATCCTGAGATAATACTGATAAATAATGATCACCTCTACCAAAACAATAGCACAAACAGAGACGTTGCCCGTTTTTTCCACGGGCTTATTTAAAACCAGGTTAAGGAAAGAAGTGCCTCTTCCCTCTGTGCTCTGTATCTCTCTCTAGGGGAAAGGTAATTAATCATCCTAACTCTTCTAAAATCTAGTTGTTAGCCTGCCCACTAACAGTTTTCCAATGTGCTTTAACAGTGATCTAGTAGCATCTTGGAAGTGAAAGGATTCTGGAAAGATAAAAAGTGATGGTTTGCCTTATCTGCTGCTGGACTTACTTTATCAGCTCTGGTGATTCAGGTATTCTTGAGATATTTAATTCCAGTGTCAACTCTTTTCCTCCTGTCTATTTTTATTCATCATCCTACTTTTTCCAAGAACCCTCAGCCATTTACTAGTACTACTACTAAAATAATAATAATAATAATAAGGAGAAGGAGAGAAGAAAAAGAAGTGATATTAAGAGCAGTTACCACCTGCTCAGTTTTTATCTCACTTTATACTTACCCTCAAATTCACAGGTAGGTACCACTATTTCCTCCACTCATAGCGGAAGACATTGAGGCTTAGAAAATATAGGTAACTTGCCCAGTGTTCCACAGGTTACCATATGGTAGTCAGACTAGAAGTCTGTCCTTGACCATGATGCAGCAGGGCTACAAAAAATCAAATAAGCAGGCACTTAGAAGGCATCTGCAACATTTAATGCAATGTGTTAGATATAAAATAGAACAGAATAAAAATAAAATAAAACAAAATAAAATCCTGCCCTCAGAATTCTCCCAGAGATACTAGGCACCTACCAGAACCTAGTGTCTCTTCTCATAGATGTGAAAAACTAGATAGTTGCTGCCCTCAAAATGCTAGACTCAAGATAGAGATATGACAGAAAAACAAAGCCTCAAATAACTTTATAAGAATTAATAAAACATTGAAGAGGCAATAAAGATATCCCCCAAATCACAAAGCAGTTCTGATGAGATGCCAATGAATGACATATCATATCTAATTTACGTGCTATCAATTAAGGGAAATAATTTAGGATCTGAGAGCAGAGATAACAAGAGCAATGGAGACTCCATTCTGTTGAGTTGAAAGGTTCACATTACTCTGGCTATTTTTTCATATAAATATTTAAATATGTGGTATCTTTGAATTGATCTGGGTGTATAGGTCTCCCTAAAACACTAAGAGCTAAGCCACTGAATGAATACCTTGATAATTGAATTTCCAAGAATGCAGGCTTCTTTTTCTCCTGAGTAGTAACTGATTGGCCAGCTTGTCTGTAGAAGCCTCATGTTTTAAAATTGATTGTGAACGTTAACACTAGAGATAATGAAAAAGTAGTATTAAGCAATGCAAAAACTGGTTCATAATTATTGCATTGCAAGGCAAAATTCCAAGGATTTTACAAGTTTTAATCTATGTTAAATGTCGCAAGAATACTTGAGGTACAGAATTCTGGCAGAGCTACTAGATATTCACCAAAGCCTGATTTCTTGTATTCTGACTACATTTTTTACTCTATCTTGTAGTTACTTATGGCTTTGTGACTGACTTTAGACCAGTGTAATGTGAACAGCTGTGAAATGTTCTATTTCCAGTCTAGGACCATGTACACCTTCCATGCACAGTCCTCCATGCTCTTTTCTATTTCCGGTCTAGGACCATGTATACCTTCCATGCACAGTCCTCCATGCTCTTTTCTATTTCCGGTCTAGGACCATGTATACCTTCCATGCACAGTCCTCCATGCTCTTTTCTATTTCTGGTCTAGGACCGTGTACACCTGCCATGCACAGTCCTCCATGCTCTTTTCTATTTCTGGTCTAGGACCGTGTACACCTGCCATGCACAGTCCTCCATGCTCTTTTCTACTTCTGGCTGGCTGAAATGGTATTGCTCCCTCCCCTTTCCTCAACATACACACGTGCACGCGCACACGTGCAAATGCACAGGGTGGTATCTTTGGGATCTACATACTAAAGAAGATAACACCACAAAATAAAAGGAGCCCATTTGCAGAGGAGCCATCCAACTGGGGATATTCATTAGACTGTACAGGGAACAAGATATACTGTTTTAAGTGGTTAAGCCACTGACAGTTGAGATTTACTCATTAGGGCACCAAGCCTACCATAAAATATGCATTACTATTTCTCCCATTTTTACTGAGGCTCAGCGAGGTTACGTAACTTGCCTAGGACCTTTTAAAGAACCAAGATTTTAAGCCAAGAAATCTGATTCCAAAGCCCAAACATTTATCTACTATGCTAAGTTGGAATTTAACTCATTCCTTTCTTCTTAGATGTGCCATTAGTTACACTTCTGGTTAAAACTAAGTTAATAATGATACTGTGCAAAATTGTCACTACTATATTCTTTAGTGTAAGCAAAGCTCTTTGAGCCAAGTAAAATTTTAAGCAGCAGCTAGTAGTTTAAGAAAAATGTGAATTTTCCTTTGTTTCTGTAGAGCCTGTGCTTATTGTTTCTGCTGGTTTTAAGTTTGGGAGCATATTCAGTCATACCAACTAAAGGTTGGAACTTGGGGTACACAAAGGTAGGTGCAAAGTTAGTGCTCCCCATGAAGTATCAGCTCTGTGTGCATTTTGTGAGAAATGAGCCAACCAACCAAAGAAGAAAACAACAAAAAAGTTTCAATGCAGCATTTATCCTTGTTCTGTTCTTTAGTGTTCTTGAAGGGAATACTAACCAATAAAACTAAACGTTGGAGTGGGTTTTTAAATCGCTATAATAAAATTAATGTAGATGGGATTGCAAGTCAAGAGTGGATGACCAGAGAGTACTTGGGTCGAGATATTAAGCTGGATTTATAATTCCAAACTTCTTGGTCTTGGCTGGGGAAGATTGTCAAACTCTCCGCAAACATAAGGCCATTCCTTCATACCTCTCTCTCATCTGGGCTGTTTCTCAATCTCTGCTGGGTTTTTTTTCTTCCCCACAATCATGTTTCCCTGCCACATAATACAAGTTCCTGGATGGCTGGGGAACCGCTTTTATGCATATTTTCATGCCTTATATTGTCTTTTGTGGTGTTTGCTCAGAATAAGCTGTTCAATAAACATCCCCTAAATCAATGAATATCTTAATGGTCTCTAATGTGAAATGGGATTTAATTTAACGCTTGAGTCCCTCACCAGTTATAGCACAGATAGTTATAATATCTCAGGAATCTATTTTGGTAAGCTAAATATTAGCCATTCCTTCCCAGATAGCTGACTCTATGCCTAGATGTTCATTTTAAGTCTGTAAAGCACACTGATTATTCACAGTGTGGAAATGAAAATAAATTTTTAACCATTAGGATTTCAGATTAGCACAGGGTAAAAGGAAAAGTTGGTGGACCATGTCTGAAAGTAAAAATGAATGCAAAAAGATACACAAAATTTGAGGGCATGCAAAAATGGGTAAAATCTGAGTAACTGCTGGAGACCAGTTAATTTTGCTGTGCCAGTCAATTTCCTGAGTTGATTATGCATTTTAGTTTTCTATGTCATCATTGGGGGAAGCTGGGTAATGGGCACGAGGGGCTTCTCTCTGAAATTTTTGCAACTTCTGTGAGTCTATAATCATTTCAAAATAAAAAAGTTTTAAAAAGCAGCATAGGGCTTCCCTGGTGGCGCAGTGGTTCAGAGTCTGCCTGCTGATGCAGGGGACAGAGGTTCGGGCCCCGGTCCGGGAAGATCCCACATGCGGCGGAGCGGCTGGGCCCGTGAGCCATGGCCACTGAGCCTGTGTGTCCGGAGCCTGTGCTCCACAGTGGGAGAGGCCACAACAGTGAGAGGCCCGCGTACCGCAAAAAAAAAAAAAAAGCATAAAACAATTTAGTGATAGAAGAGGATTATCAGAAAATACGTCTACCCTTTTAATTTACAGTGTTCATTCTGTGGTTAATAAAGGACATTTGAGAAGTTTTTTCATTGAGAACTAATATTAAAGTACCTTGTATTTCTGGCTAGTTTAGTCTAATCTAGCCCTTCTGTTAATATAGAGTGCCACAGATTATGAGAAGATATATTTTGATAATAAATACTTTTTGTTTTTGGCTGCTGAGTATGGTATCTATATAGGAATAATTCACATGTTCACATTTTATGCAAATTATGTTAATCTTATAGTCTTCAAACTCATTTGATACTGCTTTTATTGTACTGATGGCAGCGTTTACTGCTTTGTTTTAAATATGCCCTCACTGGTTATGGCACTGGAGATTTCTGCCATCTCAATACTAATGCTATAATTTTATGTTTGTAATACATAAAATTGAAACATATATTCATTGAAACTATATCATACAAAGAGGCTAAATTGATCAAACAAAATCCACCTCATAAACCCACAATACAAACATACATACACACAAATACAATATTCCATGAATTTAGATGCATTCAATTAGTAAAAGCAACTTCTATTTATTTCTAGAATTCTCAAATAAGCTATTTCTTCATATTGCTTATAATTTATTTTCCTTAGACTTATCCTTGATATATTCACTTAAAAAAACTTTGGTGACATTCTCAGGACAATGTGAAATAGAATGTCCTTCTATGACTAGATTTTAAAGATGGAAGAGACTTTATAAATATTAAAATCTAACTGGCTTATTTTAAAGAATAAGAAACTGAGGGTCAGCCATGCCATGTGGCTTTGTGGCACAGTCTGGATTAGAAAACAGTCTTCTAATTTTCAGAATAGTGTACATTTCAGTGTCTGACCTTACCTCGTGAGAGAGAATGTGGAAAATTCAAAATCTTAGGGATTGAAAGATCCACTTAGGTGATTTCGTCACATTATTACCAGATATGTAAGTGGCCTGGGGTTGACATCTAAGATATTTATTAATACTTGTGTGTATTATGTCCCTCCTCTTCCCTTATTCCGATTAATCAGGCTACAGAAAAAAGAAAGAAAGAAAGAAAGAAAGAAAAATACCTAGGAATTGCTTAGTCTGGGAATGTAGGGAGAGGAAGAAAGGGGCTTGAGAAATATGTCAGGGTTCTTTTTCCTCCAGTGTCATTGCGCCATCTTGACGTGAAGAATCGCCGCCAAAAAGAATCTCTGTTTCATTGTCAGTCTGGAAAACTGCATTAGGCGCGTGTTGGCATTCTGTGATTGGTGAGATATCCTTCTGTTTTTATGCTTCAAAATTATTTGCCATGTTGTTTAATTACCTAATTAGTCTTTTTTTTTTTCCTGTCTCGATGCCATTTCCTGAACTGCAGTCATTTTGGAAAAGCAGAATTATAGCCTTTTTTAGTCTCTACGAATTTTCCCTATTCACTTATCTTTGTTTTGTGAGAGCTATACTGAGCTACTGGTATGGAGAGAGAAAGATGGATATATGGATTGGGAAAGAGGAATATACTGATTGGAACTTAGAAGGTTTCTTTTGCCTACTCCCTTCACTCATTCCACCAACACTGATGGTCTCATCAGGTTTCATCTTCCCTCTTTGTATGTTTTCCCTGTTCTTGTCTCCATATATTACCATCTTATATAACCAATATGGAGAAGTTAAGGAGATGATTGATCTTTGAGAGTATCAGAAAAAAAATGTGAGGAACTCTGAAATGGATCAAAATGATTACTGGGTATCTTCAACAGAAAACTATGTGTTGAGGGGTTTGCACCTTTCACTGTGTTTGAACTGTTTTCCAGCTCTCTAAGCTGCAGATAACTCTTAGCCATGCAAATAATTACTTTCCACTTGCAAATGAATTCTGTCCAGAGCAGGGAAAATTGATTTCCCTCCTCCTTACAGAAAAACCTTTATATCTGTTTGTAAGTTCATTTCAGCATTCCTGTTAGATCTTTATAATTGTGGTCCATTGGATTCTCTTTCAAACTGATTGTAACATTTGACTGGTCCTCTCATCAGTTACATCCAAAACAAGACATTCGGTTTACTATAGCCCTTTAAGTACATTCTTCTAAAAGTAGAGATTGTTGTTACACAAAATGAAGTAGTCTGTCTATTCAAAGTTACACCCTCAATTGTGATTCATTACAGCTTCATCATCACCACTGTAATTACCAGTGGGGTATTTGGCAGATTGGGAGAATGAGACAGGGAAAGACAGAGACAGAGACAAACAGAGGCAGATACACACTCATACACCCCACACGCCTGCCACACACACACACACGCAGAGTTCGTTTCAAGTTCACCTTACAGGCTTCTTGGCAGAGTCAGTGCAAATGTAGGACTTCTTTAATTTTATAGATTTAGGAACATTATTTTACCAGTATATCGTAGGATTTTGGAAAGAAATTCATATGAACTAATCACATTTAATTCCAGACTGGATCATATAAACCAGAATTTTAAAATTTTATCCTGGGAACTAAATGTGATGGAATAATCATTTCTGGTTATTTGAAGAGCCCAACATGTGCTATACTGTGGGCATACATTTTGAGTATTTTTAAGAGACTATCAGGATGAAGCTAACATTATTTGTCAAATTAGTGTCTTCAACTGTGTTTCAATCTAAATAAGCAAACATATCACTGAGGCTAAAATCTCTGAACAGCATCTCGGGACAGTTTTGAAAGGATACTGAGAAATTCTGTGTACACAATCCTCTTTTTCTATCCTCGTTATCAGACACTGTTTTCCTCTATCATAAAAATGTACTCATTATGTATAATTTCCTTTATGTTGTTTTTTATTAGCTACATTTTAGGTTGACATGATCCATTCAAGGAGGCCCACCCTTGGCCCATCCCACGATTTAGGAAGCATTTTAGTTTTATCTACAACGTACTTTCAAAACCCCTATTATCTAATTTTTGTTTTGATAGCATTCACTTCAGTAGTTAATCTAATTTTATACGATTTTTTTTTGACTGACTTTGGTTTTAGGGTAATCTTATCTGTTCTTTTCCTTATATAGAGGAATTATATTTTACTTGAGCAATTTGCACTTGCTAGCATCAGTCAGAAATAAATATTATTTTTAATAAACTAAAAAAGGGGCGGGGGGTTAGTGGTTACTTTCTCTTCTAGACATTAAACCCCAGACCAGGATTTCACAAAGATGATTTCCAAGTCAAAACCAAAGTACAGATCTATGGAGCACATAATAAAGGTGGGCCTAGGGCCTCTGGCCTTTTCAAAGATGAATTAATCTCACAGTCTCCCAAGTGACAAGTGGAATCATTGAATGATCTTTCATTTGTCCCTGGATCTATAAAAGCTCTAGAATATGTCAAATAAATGAAATCTCGAGCAAGGATAAGAAGCTAGAAGCAACAACTTAGAGGCTATGTCCATTTTTGTTGGGAAACACCTAATTTAATGCAAAGGGAATTTTTTGGTGTTTTCTGGTGGAGGGTCACTTTGTTGAAGGACACTGGTGTCACGTAGAGGAATATGTGTCCACTGCTGGTGTATTACTATTTCTGCAAGATGCACATTGCTCATCACCTAGCAGAAAGCAACATAAAAATTTATTGCATGAATGTGAAATTTGGCTACATGATTATACACATAAGGTCTTAAATCATTCGGGAATACCACAAATATGTAAGGAGTACATGCGCATATGCTATAAACCACACACAGTACATTATGATGAGTTTTACCTTAAATAGTCAATAGTCTTTTAAAGAAATTATATTTCTTGTCACACATACACAGTGGCATTTAACATGTGTAGTAAAAACAGACCACTTCTGTTTTATCAGATATTTATCCTTTCTGGTGTCCACCATTTATTCCTGAAGGGCTAGGGTCCCCCCTGTATTTATTTTCCTCCAGCCCAAAGAACTGCTTTTGTCATAAATTGTCATATAGGTCTGTTGGATATCATTTTCTCAGCTTTGGCTGCTTAAGAAAGCATTTATTTCACTGTCATTAAAGAAGAATTTTTTTTTTTTTTTTTTGCGGTACGCGGGCGTCTCCCTGTTGTGGCCTCTCCCGTTGCGGAGCACAGGCTCCGGACGCGCAGGCTCAGCGGCCATGGCTCACGGGCCCAGCCGCTCCGCGGCACGTGGGATCTTCCCGGACCGGGGCACGAACCTGTGTCCCCTGCATCGGCAGGCAGATTCCCAACCACTGCGCCACCAGGGAAGCCCAAAAGAATATTTTTGATCAATATAAATCTCTAAGCTATTTTTTTTTTCACTTTCAGTACTTTACAAATGTTGTCTTTCTGACCTCCATTTTTTCCTGGAGTGATCAACAGACATTCAAATTGTTGTTTCTCTGTCTTGAATCTTTTACTTTGGCTGCTTTTAAGATTTTTTTTTAATATATATTTGGCTTTCAGCAATTTGATCTGATTCTTTTATCTCCTATGGTGTTTACTGAACTTCTTGATATAGGGCTTGATATTTGGAATGTTCTCAGGCATTATCTCTCTAACTATCTCTGTCCCCTTCTTCTCTTGCTGGTTCCCTCTGGGACTCCAGTTACGCGCGTGCGAAGCTGATGTTTTCCCAGAACTTGGGTACTCTCCTCCCCCTCCTCCTCCTTCATCTTCTTAAATCTTGTTCTCTTTTTCTTTCAGGCTCTGGGTATTTCCTTTTGATCTTTCTTCATGTTTCCCTGTCCTTTGCCATGTACAGTCTTCTCTTAAACTAATAAACTGAATTTTTTATTTCTCATACTTTACTTTTCATTTCTTTGGATTCTTTTTCATAGTTTCCATGTCTGTGCTAATTATCATCCCTTTATACTATTGTTCATTTTCCACTTTAACAGTCAATTTAAAAGTCCGATAGTTCTAAGAGCTATGCCTTTCCTTATGCTCTTCCCATTGACGATTTCTTTTCTTGTGTATCTTTTGATTTTTTTATTTCTTTCTTATTTGTTTTTGATTTTAATTGTTTGGTGAATGTTTTTATAAAGATATGGTAAATAATATCTATCTCCAGAAAGAACACACCACTTCTCTGTCAGTTTGCTAGAGTAGAAACTGAGTCAATACACTTGGTTGTTGAGGTCTGGGCTTTATTAAAATGCCAGTTTAATTTGGTTCAACACTGGATTCAAATGTTTTAAGAGTAGGCTTGGCTTAGGGTTTAGGCCTCACTGAAATTATGGAGAGCTGCCTGTGTTGTTCCAAAGATGAGTCCTTTTCTTCCTCAACTGTGGGGTATCCCTTCCTGCTTTGCAACCTGCTACCACCATTTTGGACAACTGAAGAGTTTTCTTTGCTCTCTAGCTCCACCTGCTGTGTTAAGAGTAGTCTCCTTTGGCTCTTCTGAGACATCCTTGGCTTTTTGAGTTCAGCTGTGGTCACCCTATAATCTGTGAAGCTGGTATTGCCAGGGAGTGTGTATGTCTCAGCAACCTCCTTAGCTGAAAGTTCTAAGTACCTCGAAGGCTTTCTTTCAGCTTTCTTTCCCTGATCCTCTTTATGATCTACTGATTCCAGCACTGGGAGTGTCTAGGACTCATCTGGGTTCGAATTTACCATGTCAGCTCACACATGACCACAAAAAGATTGATATGTCATACCCTTTTCTTCTTAATCCTATCTATGGCACATTCTTTATCTCCACTCTGTTTCAGTCTGCAATAAGAGCAGCTGAACATTTTCTCTATGTTTCTTCTAGGAGTTTTGTAGTTTCAGATCTTACACTTAAGTCTTTAATCCATTTCAAGTTAATTTTTGTGAGTGGTATAAGATAGGGGTCCAATTTCATTTTTCTTCATGTGGTTATTCAGTTTTCTAACACCATTTATTAAAGAGACTATCCTTTCCCTATTGAGTATTTTTGGTTCCTTTGTCAAATATTAGTTGACTGTATACATGAGGATTTATTTCTGGGCTCTCAGTTCTGTTCCATTGGTCTATATGTCTGTTTTTATGTCAGTACCATACTCTTTTGATTGCTAGAGCTTTGTAATCAAAAAGTATAATGTTTCCAGCTTTTTGCTTCTCTCTCAAAATTGCTTTAACTATTTAAAGGGGCCTTTTGTGATATCACACAAATTTTAAGATTTTCTTTTCTATTTTTGTTAAAAATTCCACTAGTATTTTTATAGGGATGGTATAGAATCTATCCTTTATCTACTTGGTTAAATGTATTCTTGAGATCCTTTACCAACTTGGTTAAATGTATTCTTGAGAACTTTGCTGTTTTTGATGCTAATGTGAATGGCCTGTTTTCTTTATTTCCTTTTCAGATATTTTGTTTTTCAAATAGAGAAACACAGCTGATTTCTATATGTTGATTTTTCTATCCTGCAATTTTACTGAATTACTTTATTAGTTTTAAGAGTTTTTGGTTGACTCTTGAGGATTTTCTATGTATAAGGTCATTATGCTAAGTGAACGTCAGACAAAGAAAGTGAAATATTACATGATAGCAAAAAAGCCAAACTTGTAGAAGCAGAGAGTTAGAATGGTGGTTACCAGGGGCTGGGAGATGGGGGAAGTGGGGAGATGTGTGTCAGAGTACAAACTTCCAGTTAGAAGATGAATAAGTTCTAAAGATCTAATGCACAGCATTGCCATTATAGATATAGCAAATCTACGTTATATGCTTGAAAGTAGCTGAGATGTTGAAAGTTGCTTAAATATTCTCACCACAAAAAAGAAATGGTTATTATTTGATGGAGTCATTAGCTTACACTACAGTGATAATCATAGTGCAATATATGTGTATCAAATCAGCACATTGTACATCTTAAAGTTATATAATGTACATCAAATATATCTCAGTAAAATTGGAAAGATATTTTTCTAATAAAAGAGAACAGGCAGACAAGAATTTTTTTCTCTTTTATAAAGGTCTTATCACTCTCTAGAATTTAGTTCTTTTGGGCTTGCATTGGTCTTATTCTCTCTGATGTGTTTTAAAGCTATGCTTATGTAATCTGTCTGACTTGTTTTAATTTTAAGGATGAGAACAGTGACCTTTTGAGGTAGCAGCATCTGAACCAGAAGCACTGATAATGATTTTTAAGTCTTTTTAGCAACCTCCAGCACCTAATATGCAGTGCTATAAAATAGGTGCTCAATAAATATTTGCTGAATAAATATGGATAAAAATGCAAGCAAATTTGTTCTACTTTGCACCAGAGTACAGCAGAACTAGGAGCGAGGAATGAAGTTATAGAAAGGTAAATTTTGGGTCAATATGAAAATGTACTGTTCAGGAAATATAGCTTAACCGCAAGTCAAGCAGGCTTACTTGCGAAGTAGTAAATTCCAAGTTATTCCAAGTGTTTAAGTAAAGATTTTAGGGTGTAAATAGAGGTGTATGTACTGCCTGAATGCTTATCCTTAGATGATTAGTTAGATCTTTATAATTTAACGATTCTATATTATTGCAGAAAGAGCAAGTTTTATATTTGTAAACCATGTGAAAGGGGCTAAACATTCATATGCACTACACAGATGTACAAAGAAACTGTGGTCTCTCAGTTTTTTCAATATAAGTTTCTTTACCAGCTTCCATACCATAGGGTAGATGGGACAAAAGCAAACAATAAAAATGTTTAACTTGCCCAATCAATATGATCTTAATTTCCAGGGTATTTAATAGATTCTTGAATGACTTTGTCTCTCTTGTTTAAGTGTTCTGTCTTTCAAACTCCCCGACTGCTTGAGCATCTTCATGAAATCTGGATAAGAGCAACAGGTTGGTCTTTGTAATTCCTCTCTCTGGTGCCTTGTCTTATGAGGTACCTGCATCTCACCTGCAGAGGTGTGACTGGTCCCATGTGGCATTTGGAGCATTTTGTGGCATAAAGTGGAGATCGCTATCTTCCCATTACCCTTAGGCCATGAAGTTCCCTGGGCAGTTGGCCTCTATCTAACCCTCTAGCTTTCTTCTGGTTTACCATTCTTCTCAACCTTCCTCTAGGCCCCATGTGGATCCTGGGAAGCCAGATGAGCCAGACGCACATCCTCTCATCCATTCATGTATTTATTTTTGAAGTGGCTGCTGGCAGAGCTTGACTGACTTATGGCCTGTGGGAGTTATACCATTACCAGTCCCTCCTCCAGTTTGAGGTTTTCCCCAACAAAGGAAAAGTGAGGACTGCATGTCTGACCCCTCAACCCTCAAACTCCACTTATGGCTTCCTTCTATACCCCTGGGCAGAAGGAACGGCCTTCTGTCATGTGGGAAACTACTTTGATGCAGTGGTAGCCTCTGAGTACATGACTAGGCAGGTTATACTCAAGTCGTGTAACAGGAAAGCTCACAGGTCAGATTAAAATGAGTGATTCTCATGGTTTATTTAATTTGGAACGCAAAATGAGAACCACAAGGAATAATAAAAAAGTCAGTTAACCCACATTACCTGAATTCTAGGTTATGCAGTGTTCATGTATTCAGTCTCTTTCTCTGCTGGATAAAACTTCCACAATGATGAGTGTGCTTATGAGGACCAGAGTTAAGATTTCACAAGGGACCCCAACAGATGGTAGGCATTGGGGGCCAGCACAAAAACTTGACCTATCAGAGACAGACCTCACGGGCAGATAGATCTAGTCATAGCCCATGGCTGTAGTTTGCCAATGACCTGCTGAGCTGCCATGGCTTTTTGCTTGGGTGTCTCAAAAAGAGAACACTTAAGGTCAGTATGAGTATCACCAGTGGGTTCTGATTTAAGACTTCATGCGTATTATTTCATGAACCTCATGTATATTTAGCACATCATCAATATTTACTTTGTCTTTTCATCTCTTTTTTCACTCACACATATTTTACTTTATACTTGTCTGACGTAAGCAAAGGTATATCATTTAAGGGAAAATTTAAATATCTATTTAGTATTTTAAAACATAATCCCAATTAATTTTAGCATATTATCATTTTCTGTTGTCAGAAACAAATTAATGATTAATTTATTGATATTTATCATGAGCCTACTTAATGTCTGACACTATACTGGGTATGTAAAATGCAGCTGTGAACTAATGTTTTTTTAACCGTTAAACAGTGCTAATACTTACGCAAATGTTCCCGAGTTACATAGATGATCCACTTAATTGAACTGATAACCTTAAACTTCCTAAATATCACAATCTGCTCTTAAAGGGATATTAGACATGGTATTGTTCCTCAAGGAGCTTACAAAATAGCATATTTATTCTTTCATTCATCTATCCTGAAGAATATAATCAGGCACGGCGTATATTATGCTTTTTAAAAAATCCTTATTTGACTTCTGAATGAATTCTTAGGCTAGGCAATATTGGAGGAGTAGGGATCTGGTATGTTCATATAGAGGGGTCAATTCTTAGATTTTTTTAAACATGCAAAATCTTAGCACAGCATGGATAATACACATATAGGAATTTATGATTGATAGTCACATTTTATGTAGACAGTCACCTTCTAACTAACAAATTCTTTCTTTTTAATTGTGTGTGCAAATTTGGGGAAGGAGAAAGTGGTGCCTAAGAAGTCAATCAATTTACCTTCCAAAAAGAAAAAAAAAAGGCAAACAAGAAAAAAAAAAAGAGAAGGAGGAAAGGAAAGAAAGAAAAAAATACATATCTGAGTTAACAAATTATAGCCAGTGGGAATGCATGAAATACTAGAAATGGCCATATCCCAAGATAGAAAACACCTATTAACTCACTGAGATGTAATATTCGACTCACTGCCACATGGAGAAATTTGGATAAATTCTTAGTCACTATTTCCAGGCTGCAGTGTTGACTCTCCTGCTTCTGGTTTTATGTGCTGTCATTCTTTTTGCATTAACATATTCATAGCAAGCCACAATTTTCCATTTATAGATTATTTCCATGAAGTTCAATGGCTGTAAGTCTCCTAACGATATATATTGTGGTGTCTTAATCTTTTCAAATAAGTGGTTTCAAACCACAGCACTCTTCTTTCAGCTATGTAGTTATCTTTGATAACCTTCATCAATATATCATTATTTGATGAAAACAGACCAATCAAATGCTGTCTGTTTTTCACTGTCCAGTCTTTGGACCTCATGGTTTTGTCAGCTTTCAAAAGCTACCCTGTTCCTTCTGGCTTCCCTGAAATGCCAGGTGATTAAGGAAATCTGCTGTGCTTGAACATAGCATAATCAAGATTATACTGTGTGGTGGTGTAGACTCTCTTTCTGCTGCTACATTTATAAAGCCATTGTATTAGAAGTCTATTCTGTGTCTTACTCTTGTTTAAAATAACCTTAAACAGTACTGATACTTACACAGATATTCTACAGTTAGATAAATGTTCTACTAAACTGAATGATACCTTAAATTTTGCTAAATTTCACAATCTGCTCTTAAAGGGGCACAAGCGATAAGCAGGTAAGTAATGAGCAGCTGTTTGGTTTGCATGATGGTTGAACATGTTGATAGGTAGAAAAGAAAGCCAGCCATTGACAAATTAGACACACTTAGAGCAGAGCATATTATTTCACCCCCAGTGATAACTGTACACTTTTCCTAATAGTTTCTGGGTCAGTAGCCTTGCAGTCCAAAAGAGTATGGAACACAAAGTAATTTAGAAGCTAGTTAAACATAAGAATGTTTTTAGGAATTTCTGCCTTCTCTGAGATAAAATAAATAAATAAATAAATAAATATATACATACACACATACACATGTATAAAGAATGCAGCATAGAATATTTATGCTCACTTTTCATAATTACTGTGAAATCATACACAGTCCTACAGTGATCCCAAAGTGAGACTGGGAGATATGGGACACAAGGTCTCTGTATATGTAAATCCTGTTTTAAGCCAGGGGTACTGGGATTGCTTATATATGCCAATAAATCTCCACATATAAGCAGAGGAAGCTCTTCACTGTTATAAAATGTAAATCCTCTCTTAAAAAAACAACTGACTTGAAGTGCTTTTGTATCTGTGGATCATGCTGTCAGGATTTTAGTGTTGTGATAACCTAATTCTAATGAGTTCTTATGATTTACTCAATAAGCATGAAAGGTCTTTTAAATGATCGTTACCTTGATAGCTAATACAGTAGGATAAGTATTCCAGTTAGTTATACAGTTGTACATAGAGATATTATTTAGCTCATCTCTGAGTAATCAAAAAAATGTTTTAATTGCAATTCCTTATTAAATAAATCAGTTGTCAAAATTATTTTTATTTCTTAGCTTGGAAATCTCTGTTTAAAATTTGCCAGAAAAATCTGTAAAGTATAATCTCTCTTCAGTTAGATAAAAGTCATTTTAACTATAAAGCATGGTCACGCAGATCAAGTAATAGTTACGGATTCCATTTCTTTCCAAGGAATTAAGTTAATACCTTTAAATCTACCTAAAAAACCTGCCACCAGATTTATAATTAGAACGTTACTTACATAGAGAGCTGTTTCTAGTATCACATTTTGTTTTATATTCCATAATTAGACAACCAGTCCCTTATTGACAGGTAGGTAGGTGATTTCTAACCTTTGCCATTTCAAACTGTATAACAATGTCCAAGTATTTAAATTTTTCTATCATTTCTTCCTTGATGAAATAGTTGAATTTTATGGTATGTAAGTTGTATCTTAATAAAGTTGTTAAGAAGACAATAAACAAACAAAAAGAGTTAAATCAAGGTTGTTAATAGTCTTGTTTCCCATGTCTTTATCAAGCTTGTCAGCAAGACCTATGCATAACTGACAGAATATTTAACTTATCCCTATAATTCTATACATGTTTTGCTTTATATATTTGGTTTTATCTTGACTTTTTCTTTTCCTGGTGTTTAATGAACTAGCAAAAGTTAAAAATAAGCTTTAGATCCCCTCCTGTTTTGGAAAGGTCCTAGGAGAGCATTAAGTAGATGAAAGCTGAGATTTCATCCAATTGGCTGGACTGAAAAATCCTAACTGTTCTACAGTATATCCCAGGGATGAGAGTCAGCTGGAAAGTCACAAATGTGGGCCAAAAAATAATGGCAGCAAACAAATAAGGAGAAAAGGAAACTCTCCACACATAAGCCCTAGGGAGATTGAGAGAAGAATGAAATGTCTGCGGGCGTCTTTGACGGGAGTCAGCACCACTTGCCCCTTGAATCTAATCTGATCCCAGATGGGGAGTTTTACTTATACTTGCTTCCAAGTTGCTAAGAGGAGACACTACAAGTTTCAGTGATTTTTTTAAAAAATTACATTGTGTGCTGGATTCTTATCAAAGAACATGTTAAAATATATTGGAATCCAAGAGGTGATGACTCTTGCATTAGTCTCAATTTTCACTGTATTTGCAAAAGGCATACAGTAAATTTTGCTACATTTTAATAAAGTACTTAAGAAAAGTCACTGAATTTTGGGTAAAAACAAGTGAATTCTACCGTTGTGTCTGCCAAGAAACACCACTGTAGGCATATTTGGGTTTAGTAAAATAAGGTATTTAGTTTGATCAGGGTCTCAAACTAGGGACCAAATCAAATCCACCCACAGAGATGTTTAATTTGGGCAGCATAGGGTTTGTGGAGGAGATAATGGGGATATATGTATATGTATAGCTGATTCACTTTGTTATAGAGCAGAAACTAACACACCATTGTAAAGTAATTATACTCCAGTAAAGATGTTTTAAAAAAAGAATATATTTAAGCTATTATAAATTTAAATAAGAAATAACATTCAAAAAAAAATTAAGTTCAATTTGCCCTTAGACAGACCTGACATTTCAGCTGACTGGGCACTACTGCTTCCAAAGTGCTTCATAGCTTCTGCCACTTCTGGCCCCTGGTGATACGTGGATTTCCTACCTCCAATTTATGTGTGGGATCTGTTCAAAAGGATAGTGATAAGAGCACCAAACTCCATGAAACACATAACCAGTACAGTTAATGAGGTAGATGAGATTGTTAGCCTCTAATTCTTCTTGCCCAGTACGTGTCTTCTGCCCAGAAATGTCTTGATGACATCCTTCTGTGAGTAGGCTTTGGTTTTAGGCATATGACATGCCCTCCCAAATAGAATGATACAGACATGATGGTTTGCTAATGCTCAGCCTAGACCTCAAGAAGTCTTGAATGTTTTTCTTGCTTTCTTGTACCTCTGTTATTACTATGATAGCAATATGACTGGGCTAATTACCAGTCTTAGGAGGAGGTAGCATACAAATGAATATGTTATGAATGTGTATTTAAAAAATATTCACATATTCAAATTCACTAGAAGTCAAACACTGCAGGTTAAATCCCTGAAAGATCACATGTATATCAAATTGGAAATTTAAAAAATGCTGTATGCCCAGTGTGCTTAGGTTTTGGAGATGGGAGTGAAGATAATTGTGCTAATACATGTTTTTGCAGGAGTGTAGATTACCTCCACCTTTCTGCAAAGCAACTTGGAATACAGTATCAAAAGCGTTAAAAAAAACAATTAGAACTTTTTACCTAACAATTCTACATGGAAGAATTTTTTCCTAAAATAGGATTGTACAGACCCCAAGTACACAAATCTTCATCACAGCTTTGTTTGTAGTAGCAAAACATTAGAAACAACAGTAAATAATTGAATTTAAATGATAACCTAAAAGCATAATTTAATTCTATAAAGCTATTAGGAATATTGTTATAGAAGTACATGTACTGACTCAGAAAGAAGTAGAGAAAGAAGTATTATAATTACAAGGAAAAGAAAGTTAAAAAACAATATCCAGAGTACTATCTCATTTTTGTGCAAAAATATTCAAATACATTTTATATAAAAGAAGTCTGTACTGCAAAATGTGAAACAGGTGATACCAATTTTCTGATTTATGCTTATCTGTATGTTATAGTTTTTTTGTCACTATGGGTTTTTTGTGTAATTAAAAAGTAAATGACAAATGCATCCCTCCCCGCTCCCCCCGTTAAAGTAGTTGATTCAGTATTTTAGAAAATCTAAAGTACAGATCAAGCCTCCTGTTCACCTGTAAATTAAATCTTGAATTCCATTTCTACACTGTTTTTCCTGTTTTCAGAATCTCTCTTCCTTTGTGGCTGTCTCTGTTCTTGATCCTACTCTATTTTATGTTTGACTGGAACTGTCTTGGGTTACCTGGGTCTTGGTTTTCCCTACTGCCATCACGGCTGAAATAAAGAGGTGAAAAAGGCAATGTGGATTTTTAAAATTCACCATTATAATCACAGAAAAAGTTTTCAGTTATCATGTTCTTTTTCTAAATACTCATATTTCAACTTTTCCTAAATTATCCATGTTATCCTTACAATAATTTCATCATCTACAAAGGAGAGCCTTAGAATGATCATAAATTTAGCAATAAACTTTTGGCAGTTTTAATCATTGAATACATTTCACACTTCTTATTGACTGTTGTTAACATTATGAGGTGAAAGGAAGCAATCTGACTCCGCTAATGACCTTGAAAATAAGGAAATTCATTTCACAATTATATTTGGATTTCTAATAAAAGGTATTGAGTCAAAAGTTTTCAGCATTATCTGGCCCAACCATGGCAAAGAATCTCAGGTTAGACTACAAGGGCAAATCAAACCTGAGTTCAGTAATTTCCTCATTGTTCTTCCCTGCTGTGAAATGTCAATGTCCAATCTTCTACAGTAACTACAAGAGTAAGCCAGTTCCACTCAGTGCTTTGCTCAACACAGAAGTTTATTTCGCTTAGCTTTTTTGTTTTGTCAGATATTTATCAGTTTTACATCTTTTCGTTAAAAGTGTCTGTATTCACTTCAGTTGCTCAACCAACAAAACAATTTCTTTTAACAAACTCACAGTCCTTGAGCTTAGAAACATTTCCCTTCTTGCTCTTTTAAAGAATCAAAGTACAGATTGAATCTGGAGTCTCTCTTATAGCTTTAGTTCGTTTTTATTTTTTTCAGTCGTTCTCAGAAGAAAATAACTTCAAATGTATAAAGTAATTATAGAGAGCGTAGAAAATCATGATTTCTGAGTCTCTTTAAATCAACAAAATACTAGCAAACAGAATCCAACAACACATTAGAAGGATCATACACCACGATCAAGTGGGATTTATCCCAGGGATGCAAGAATTCTTCAATATATGCAAATCAGTCAGTGTGATGCACCATATTAACAAATTGAAGAATAAAAACCATATGATCATCTCAATAGATGCAGAAAACGTTTTTGACAAAATTTAGCACCCATTTATGATAAAAACTCTCCAGAAAGTGGGCATAGAGGGAACCTACCTCAACATAATAAAAGCCATATATGACAAACCCACAGCAAACATCATCCTCAATGGTGGAAAACCTGAAAGCATTTCCTCTAAGATCAGGAACAAGACAAGGACGTCTGCTCTCACCACTATTATTCAGCAGTTTTGGAAGTCCTAGCCATGGCAATTAGAGAAGAAAAAGAAATAAAAGGAATCCAAACTGGAAAAGAAGAAGTAAAACTGTCACTGTTTGCAGATGACATGATAACTATCCATAGAGAATCCTAAAGATGCCACCAGAAAACTACTAGAGCTAATCAATGAATTTGGTAAAGTTGCAGGATACAAAATTAATGCACTGAAATCTCTTGTATTCCTATACACTAATGATGAAAAATCAGAAAGAGAAATTAAGGAAACACTCCCATTTACCACTGCAACAAAAAGAATAAAATACCTAGGAATAAACTTACCTAGGGGGACAAAAGACCTGCATGCAGAAAACTATAAGACACTGATGAAGGAAATTAAAGATGATACCAACAAATGGAGACATATACCATGTTCTTGGATTGGAAGAATCAATATTGTGAAAATGACTCTACTACCCAAAGCAATCTACAGATTCAATGCAATCCCTATCAAATTACCAATGGCATTTTTTACAGAACTAGAACAAATGATCTTAAAATTTGTATGGAGACACAAAAGACCCTGTCTTGAGGGAAAAAAACAGAGCTGGAAGAATCATACTCCCTGACTTCAGACTATACTACAAAGCTACAGTAATCAAGACAATATGGTACTGGCACAAAAACAGAAACATAGATCAATGGAACAAGATAGAAAGCTCAGAAGTAAACCCATGCACCCATGGTCAACTAATCTATGATAAAGGAGGCAAGGATATACAATGGAGAAAAGACAGTCTCTTCAATAAGTGGTGCTGGGAAAACTGGACAGCTACATGTAAAAGAATGAAATTAGAACACTCCCTAACACCATACACAAAAATAAACTCAAAATGGATTAGAGACCTAAATGTAAGAGTGGACACTATAAAACTCTTAGAGGAAAACATAGGAAGAACACTCTCTGACATAATGACAGCAAGATCTTTTTTGATCCACCTCCTAGAGTAATGGAAATAAAAACAAAAATAAACAAATGGGACCTCATGAAACTTAAAAGCTTTTGCACAGCAAAGGAAACCATAAGCCAGACGAAAAGACAACCCTCAGAATGGGAGAAAATATTTGCAAATGAATCAACGGACAAAGGGTTAATCTCCAAAATATATAAACAGCTCACGCAGCTCAGTATTAAAAAAAAACAAACAGCCCAATCAAAAAATGGGCAGAAGACCTAAATAGACATTTCTCCAAAGAAGGCATACAGATGGCCAAGAAGCACATGAAAGTCTGCTCAACAACACTAATTATTAGAGAAATGCAAATCAAAACTACAATGAGGTATCACCTCACACCAGTTAGAATGGGCATCATCAGAAAATGTACAAACAAATGCTGGAGAGGGTGTGGAGAAAAGGAAACCCTCTTGCACTGTTGGTGAGAATGTAAATTGATACAGCCACTCTGGAGAACAGTATGGAGGTCCTTAAAAAACTAAAAATAGAATTACCATATGACACAGCAATCCCACTACTGGGCATATACCCAGAGAAAACCATAATTCAGAAAGCCACATGCACCCCAATGTTCATTGCAGCACTATTTACAATAGCCAGGTCATGGAAGCAACCTAAATGCCCATCGACAGACGAATGGATAAAGAAGATGTGGTT
>NW_006789160.1:603390-653292 GCF_000442215.2 Lipotes vexillifer
AAAAAAAAAAGAAGATGTGGTACATACATATAATGGAATATTACTCAGCCATATAAAGGAACGAAATTGGGTCATTTGTAGAGACGTGGATGGATCTAGAGACTCATACAGAGTGAAGTAAGTCAGAAAGAGAAAAACAAATGTTGTATATTAACACACATATGTGGAACCTAGAAAAATGGTACAGATGAACTGGTTTGCAGGGCAGTAATTGAGACACAGATGTAGAGAACAAACGTATGGACACCAAGGGGTAAAGTGGTGGGGGGGGTGGTTGTGATGATTTGGGAGATCGGGATTGACGTGTATACACTTACGTGTATAAAATGGTTGACTAATAAGAACTTGCTGTATAAAAAAATAAATAACAGAAAATTCAAAAATTAAAAAAAAATCATTATTTCCCTTTTTGAAATCACCAAACTAAACAAAAATAAAAGTCCATGATGCATACAAATACAAACCCTTTAGAGAAGTCAGGCTCTTCCATAACAATTTTTTAAAATTTTATTTTATGTATTTATTTTTTATACAGCAAGTTCTTATTAGTTATCTATTTTGTACATATTAGTGTATACACGTCAATTCCAATCTCCCACTTCATCCCACCCCCCCCCACACACACACCAACCCATGCACTTTTCCCCCTTGGTGTCCATATGTTTGTTCTCTACATCTGTGTCTCTATTTCTGCCCTGCAAACTGGTTCATCTGTACCATTTTTCTAGGATCCACATATATGCGTTAATATATGATATTTGTTTTTCTGAGTTACTTCACTCTGTATGACAGTCTCTAGGCCCATCCACATCTCTACAAATGACCCAATTTCATTCCTTCATATGACTGATTAATAGTCCATTGTATATATGTACCACATCTTTATCCATTCATCTGTCGATGGGCATTTAGGTTGCACTTCCACAATAATTCATAATAGAGATGTAGGAATTGATGTAAAGAATACAAATTTTGCTATTTCTTTAAGGAACCTAGGTTGAAGCTAACAGCATTCAAGTATTTAATATTTTTCCAAGAAGATTTTAGGAAGTATGAACCAGATAGCTGAAGAAATCATCAGATATAACTAGGTTTTAATTTTTTTTCTTTTTTTTATAGAAAGGGACTTTTTTCTCTCAAAGTTGAATTGAAATTTTATGTCAAATAATTTTATTTTTTATTTGAAAAGTAATTATTCACTCTTGTCAAATGACTATCACCACTTAACTATCTGTATGACTTTCAAGTTATTAACATCTGCAGTTCCACATTTCCAAACATGAAAGGTGTTTAAATATAACCTCAAGTATTCATTCTGCATGAATGCAGATATTCATTTATTCTGTCCTTCATTCTACAGTCATTTTAGAGACTGTTTATGACAGACCCTGGAGATAAAACAATGAACAAGAAAGGCATAGTGTCTGCCTTCTCAAAGCTTACCTACTGATAGAAAAATCCAACCCTGAAAACCATTGTAGAACAGTATAAATGGTAGGGTAAACCAGGGTTCCATGAGAGCACTGAGGAGGGGCAACTGGCCCACTATCTAGGGAAGGCTTCCCAGAGACTCTTGATTAAGACCTTAAGTTGGAGTAGTTATGGCTGGTGCAGAGATGTGATAGTATCTCTCACCAACGCTTCTAACAACTCTTCTGAAACAATGATCCTCTAACGGACAAGCAAAACTTAAGTGAACAGGATCACATGGAAGAAAACCCATATCTATGTACACAAAATATGGCTAAAATTAATCTGAAGTGATAGTAAAGGGAAAGGTGATATTAACATACATCTATTCCACTTTTTCTCCCCTTTGTTCTGGACATTTAGACTACAGCTGACCCTGGAGGTCTGTGTCTGAACTTGAAAGATACACTGAGGTTAGTAGGGGAGCAATACTGGCATTTCTCTAAAAGGCAGATTGATGATGTTCAAAGTATTTATATATTTGATCTAATATGTCCATTGTAGGAATTCATCCTTAACAGGTATATATATATATATATATATATATATATATATATATATATATATATGTATGTATATGTATAATCTATATATTTATATCTATATCTATATATCTATATACAGAAATTTATGCTCAATAATATTTACTATAATGGCAAATGTTGGGAAAAAACTCAATAATGGGGGAATAAAAATGCTAAGCTCAGAAAATTAGTAGAGATAATGCAAAAAACAAAACCCAAATGGATAAGACAAAGCTTTTCGACAGCGAATGTGTATTATTTAAAAAGTAAGAAAAATATAATTTATTCCTTTTAAAATTGTATTTATTATTTTTTATTGAAGTATAGTTAGCTTACAATATTATATTCATTTTAAGTGTACAATATAGTAATTTGATATTTTTATAGATTATACCCCAAAGTTATTATAAAATATTGACTTAGTCCCTGTGCTGTACATCACATTCTTATAACTTATTTATTACATTTTATAACTGGTAGTTTGTACCTCTTAATCTCCTTCACCTATTTTGCCCCTCCCCCGACCGTCTCCCTTCTGGTAATCACTAGTTTGTTCTCTATCTGTGAGTCTGTTTCTGTTTGTTATATTTGTTCATTTGTTTTGTTTTTTAGATCCCACAAATAAGTGAAGACATCCAGTATTTGTTTTTGTCTGATTTATTTCACTATATATAATACCCTCCGACCATGTCCTTGCAAATGGCAAGATTTTATTCTTAATGAGGCTGAGTAATATTCCATTGTATGTGTATATACCATATCTTTATCCATTCATCTGTTGATGGACATGAAAATTTTATTTATTTTTAAAACACATATACACTGTTTGTACCAGCTCATTCTGTGTATGTGGGAGCTATACCCACTTCCCTAATATTCTAATCAAAGTACTTTATAGTATCTCATTGAGTCCACTTCACAAGCTTGAGAAAATACTGGTTATATTGGTAGCTTCTAGAGTGGTAGAAATGTGTAGAATTGGGGGGGAAAATGAATGCTGAACATTTATTGAGGATTTAAGTATCTAGAAGATACAAAGCTCAGCAATTTGCATCCATTATTTTCTTTATGCCCTTTGCAACAACAGCAGCTCTGTGAGCAAGGTGATATTAATCCTCTTTTTACCTTGAACAGCCTGAAATTCAGAGACATCAAGAGACTTTCCCAAGGTGAGGCAGCGTGTCTGTGACAGGGCTGAAACTTGAAAGCAGAATGCATGTATCTATAACCTAAACGGTTATAGAAAGTACAGGCGTAGCTCGTTTTATTGCACTTCACTTTATCGGGCTTCACAGACAGGTGGTTTTTTTTTTTTTTTTTTTTTTTTTTTTTTAAAGATTGAAGGTTTGTGGCAACTCTTGAGCCAAGCAAGACTAATGGTGCCATTTTCCCAGCAGCGTTTGTTCACTTCGTGTCACGTGTCACATGTTGCTAATATTCATATGTCAAACTTTTTCATTATCATATTTGTTATGAAGATCACTGACCTTTGATATTTACCTTTGCAAAAAAATTATGATGCACTCAGGTGATGGTTAGCATTTTTAATTAAGGTATGTACGCTACACTACAGTGTAAGCATAACTTTAATATGCCTGAGAAACCAAAATATTGGGGTGACTATTACGATATTTGTTTTATTGTGGTGGTCTGGACCTGAACCCTCATTATCTCTTAGGTGTATACCTTTATGCTAATGCATTATGATGATACCCATCTTAATTATGAAGAAACCGAGATTCTTAATCATGAAGAAATTGAGCGACCACATCCAACATACAATGTCACACATCTAATAAAGCTGCAGCTGATTTTCAAATCTTTGTGTTCTGACGCTAAACCCTGTGCTTTTTCTCCACTACATTATGTCTGTATGCATGGGATACACTGTCCTTTCAGCTACCAGCGATAGATGGATTTTCAATCTAAGTGTGAGGGAAGAGCCTGAGGGAAAAAATGTTCTCAGTGATTTCCCGGTCAGCATCCCTAACTCCATAACTTTAACAAGTAAATATGCTTGTGCTTGGTTTGCCCTGAGGCTCTGAAAGCCTGGTTTCATCCATTTAGGCTCAGTGCAAGTCTCTACCTGATTTCTTCTTTAGACCCTACTTCCGTGTCATCTCCAGGGCTACAGGGTGGCGCCACCTTGGGTTCTGGATCTTTCTCACCTTGAAATTCTCAGGGCAAATGTCAGCAATATTAAAAATATATCTGGTCTGCTTTTATACCAAACAAGTTGAAATAGGTTTTTGAACAAATAAAAACTCAAGCAGTATCTTATCTAGTTAGTTAGAAATAAAACAACAGCAAGAGCAACAACAAAAAAGACCTTACCTGTCAATTTTTCAATTGTCTTCTTATCCAGTTCACCTGGAAAGCAGAGTTTTCCCATAGAAAGGTGACAACAACATACGACGTCTGATAAATAAAGATAATGAGTTTCCTCTGCTTGTTGAAACTGGGCCATCCACAGCTCTATCATCACCGAAGTGAAAACCGATCATCACTCAGCCTGCATTAATGTCATGATATTATGATTGTGATTCACTCAGTAGCCTGCTGCAGACAGCAATTCTTATAAATAAGCCCGAATGCCACAGAATGTAGTCAGGCGATTGGCAGAGGCAACGTAAATATTGATCATCTCCATAATTGTAATTTATATTGGCATAATGTCCTCCTTATGAAGCATATAAGTGGCTCTGAATATTTTCCACAAATCTGTCCTAATTCAAATATAGATGTGACCTTTGTTTTTCTATGCCATGATATAAAAATATATATAAATGTATGAACACCATTTGTGTTTGTGAAGGAAGATGATGTCTAGCTTACTTAGGAAACAAATTGATTTTATAGTGCCTTGAAAAATTACTTGGCAGGTAATATAATGTGGCAGTATGTGTTATGTTAGTAACAAATTATTTTTATTTTCTCACTCAAGCATGTAAGGCTGTTATTCTCTTGGTTAGAACTCCATTAGGCCACGGTTTGAACCTTAATAGTATTTATTTTAAAATATTGTACAAATCAACCTTTTTTCTTCTGATTCTCCTTTCTCTCACTCATCCCAAATTTTGAAATATAAACTTCAAAATAGCTTTAAAAAAAAAAACAAACTTGTATGCTGTGTTCTAAATGTAGCTTATTCTATATGCCGTACCATTATTTCTGTATAGTCTCTGCCCTGGGATCCGCTCATCTGTGTCATTAATGTTCCGTTCTCTACTGGATCATTCTCATCATCATACACACACACTCCAGCGTTTCCCATCATAAAGTAAACAAACCAACCTTGACTGCAGCATCCTCCTTTCAAATGCCAATTCCCTATTACCAGAGAATTTCTGAATTCACTTCCTTATCTTCCATTCTCTCTCCCGTACTTTCCAACGGCCACTATACCAGTGATCTTCTCTAGGATATCAAAGACCATTAAGGTTCGTAATTGAACTATATATTTCATTATGCTTATTGGGCATGGCCTCTCAGCAACTTTTGCCATAGGGGCTGATCCCTTTTTCATGACACACTTCTGTCTTTGTCTTTCACGAAAGCATTCTTTCTTGGCTTCCCTCTTACCTCTCCAGCATCTCCTTCTCCATCTCCTTAGCTAATGTCTTTTCTCAAAATATTTCTTAGATTACTTATTCCTGTTTCATTACGTGTTTTTTTTTTTTTCCTGAGGCTTTATCTCAGTCTTTCCTCTGGAACATATTCCTCTGGTTCTTCTTTTTTCTTGACTCTCTGTGTTGGTTTTTATGTATTAGACAAAATAAGCATGTCTCCCAGTCTTGGAGGAATGGCCTCCTGTAGGAGATGAACCTGGTGGTCCAACCTTGCCCTGGTTGTCTCTGAAAGCTGCTAGACCCTCAGGCAGCAACTCGTAAAGTATGCAAATATAAAGTCTTGTGGGACTGCAAGCGTGAGCTGTGCTGGCCACCAGAGCCTGATGATCTGGAGGTGTCCCCTGGGTGGTGGCCACAAAACCTGGGCTACCGGATGCATGAAAAAGCTCCCTCCAGGAGATATTGGTGCTCTGGAGTGTGTTTGGGGGAGAGAACAAAGATAGTTCCCGCCCTGAGATCTCTGGAAAGGACTACAGTCAGCCCTGCAACTTGTGTTTAATTAGAAGACTGCCCCTCAGGCTGCAGCTCTGATAAGCTACTGGGCTATTTTCACAGAAAGACTGAGTTCTTGGGTCTGTTGCTTCTTGCTGGGCCCTGGGGGGTGGCCATTTAAGAACACTTTCTCCATTGGTTACGGTCCTTTGGGACCCATGAGTGCAAAGCCCACTGGCCACCAGAGCGAGACAGTATGGGGCTATTCCCTGGCAGCAGCTGCAAACATTGAGGAGCCGGACAAGGGTGTAAGCTCCTTTCTGGGAGATACTGGCTAAATGGAGCAAAGTGGGGGAGAGCTCAGAGGCTGCATCTCCCAGCCTCCGCTCCCTGAGAGCACTTCTGTATATCCCTAGACATGTGCCATGCAAAGAGGCCTCTTTCACAGACTGGGGGTGTGTTTCACTCTGCTCTCTGTGCAGTGCCCTGGAGGTGATAGTTGGCCAAGACCTGTTTCTCTGATTGTTACAGTTCGTGGACCTCAGGATTGCAAGCCCTCCGCCCCGCACTCCTGCCTACAGAGCAAGGTCATCAAGGGCGTCCCCTGAGTGGTAGCCTCAGAAAACCTGGGCACCAGACACTTGTAAAAGCTCCCCTCTGGAAAATAGTGGTGGCTTGAAGCACGGCAGAGGGAGGCCATGAAGATGGTGCCCACCAGCCAGCAGGTCCCAGACATGTGCTAAATTAGATGCCTGCCCTCTGCCGATGGTTTAAGATTAGCACATGAGCCTTATTCACACCAAGTCTGGACACCTCTGGAGCAGCTGCCTCTGTGCTGGGTCCTGGGATGGGTGAAGCCACAAACAAGTCATTTCTCATTTTGCTATAGTCTTGTGGACACAAGCCTCATTGGTTTCCAAAGCTAGATGTTTTGAGGGTTTGTGTCTCAGGTTCGAGTCTTAAAAGTTGGGATGCCCAGTGTGGGGTTCAAACCCTTCACTCCTTAGGGAGAAGCTATAGGTTTTGAGTTTCCTCCTGATTGTGGGTGTCTGTGGGGGGATGGGGTTTATGGCGAGATCGTGTCCCTAACTCTCTTATCCCCCCGGACGTGGGCCTTCTCTCGTTTGCCTGTTGCGTGGAAATTGCTCAGACTGTTTTTAGATTTTATTTTCAGAGGAAGTTGTTGCAAATGTAGCTGCAGATTTGGTATATCTGTGGAAGGAGTGAACCCAGGACCCTCCTATATCGCCATTTTGAACCAGAGCCCCCCCCTCAAAGATTACTTAATTGTTGTACTGTCCCCAGGGCTCTGGAATAGATCCTCTTTATTGTTCTATATTCCCTCCTGCCTCATGGCTTTGAATATTATCTGAAAAGACTTCTTACTTCTAAATCTCTATTTCCAGCTCTGACCTCTTCCCTGAGTTTCAGACTCAATTTCCCAACTGTTCACTGGGCAACTCTGTTTGGATGTTCAATAATCATCACAAACTTACCATTTACCAAACTAAACTCTTGCATCTATAACCTCCCTAAGTATTTCCTGCCTCACTTCAGTAAATAACACCACCATTTGCTGACTTTCTCTATCCAAAAGGTTTCCCATGAATCCCTTTAGAAAGAGTGAAATTGACCTCCTAAATAAGTCTCAGGTTTGTCCACTCTTCTTATTCTCCAGTCCATGCCATCCTCCTGTCTCACCTAAGCTTCTGCAAATCCTACTATTGGTCATCCATATCTGACCATGACCTTCCCTCCAGCCATTATTCTTACGAAACCACAGTGAGCTTTTAACAAAATTCAGAACATAACTGGTTTCCAACTTAAATCTCTTTGATGACTTCTCATGTCCGTAGAATAAAACACAAAGTTCCAACATGGCACTTCAGAATATTCCTTTTCCCATGTATCTTGTATTGCTCTCACCACTTTTCCTGCTATCCACTCACACAGACTTTCTTTCTGTAACTTGAGCATACCAAGGGTTTTTTCTGCCAAGGATTCTGTTGCCTAGAAGGTTCTTCCTGTGGTACTTTGTCGTCTTGTCTCAGCTCACAGTTGACCTCCTTACAGAGTATTTACCTCACTACAATACCCAAAATACCCCATCTGCAAAACTCCCCCACCCACTCGATTATTCTCTAATACATCATTATGTTTACTTCCTCCATAGCACTCATTTATTCTGCTTTGTAATTATCTTGCATGTGTTTAATTTACTTATTGATCTAATAGGAGCGTTCATATTATGAATTCCACCAGAACAGGAACCTTGTCATCTTTTTACCATTTTTTTTCTCACCACCTAGAAAAGTGCCTGTCACATAGTATGTGTTCAATAAATATTCACCAAGTATACAATAAGGCTATTCTCATCACATTTTACTTAACCTTAATATTTTCCATTCACATGTATTGAATGAGAACTTGTTATATGTCATGGTTGGTAAGGAATTAACATCAATCATTTTCTAGATAAGACATCAGCACACTGCAACCTGAAGGCCAAATCTTGCATGCTGCCTGTTTTTGTAAATAGAACTTTATTGGAATACACCCATGCCTATTTATTTTATATATTATGTATGGCTGGTTTTGGTGCTATAAACTCGGAGTTGAGTAGTTGCAACAGAGGCTATCTGTCCTGGCTTGGGAATTCTAAAATGTTTGTTTCCTGGTCCTTCACAGAAAAAAGTTTATTGACGTATTTATAGTCCTGAATTTCCCATCAGGTTTTAGGTGAGATTTATCCATTAACATTTGACATTCAGCAAGTTGTGAATAATTTTTAGTTTCAGTTTCATGATCTGTGAGATGAGAAGAATAATACTTGCTTTGACTCACAGAATTCTTGAGAGAGTGAAATGTCACACACCTGTGGCTGAATTTTGTTTTTGACTCTTTCTGATGACTCCTTAAGTAAGAGCGCTTTTCTAACTTTTCCCCTCTTTCTGTTTCACTTCTGGGGAGGGCTCTTTAGAATAGAGGTGTCAGAGAATAAACATGAGTTGTGGAATTAGACTTTGCATTTGAATTCCAATTCAAGCACATGAGTTTAGTATTATTTTTATTGAGGTATAATTGGCATGTAACATTGTACAGGTTTAAGGTGTACAACATATTGATTTGATACTTTTATATTGCAATCTGATTACCATTGTAGCATTAGCTAACACCTCTATTGCATCAATAATTATCATTTCTTCTAGTGGTAGGCACAATTAGGATCCAGTCTCTTAGTAAGTTTAATGTTTATAACAGAGTTTTGTTGTCTCTAATCACTGTATTGTGTATTAGATCTCTAGGATTTATTTATTTACCAGTTGCAGACTTTGATAAGTTAATTAACCCCTTCAAGTCTCAAATTCTTATTCGTAAAATGAGAAAATAAGAGCTAATGTTCTTATCGAGGTTACTGTGAGCTAGATAGTCCTTTAAGCTCTTTAGATATAGTAGTTTATTTAATATTCTCAACTACACAATGAAGTCAGGGTTATTATCATTATTATCCTACTTTATAGAAAATAAAATTGAGGCATTGAGAAGTTAAATACTCTTGTCTAAGATTACTGGCCCAGTAAGTAGAAGAGCTGAGGTTTGAACCCAGTCCTTGGGCTTAACCTCTTAAAGCATCACATTCTTGTTAGGATTAAATAAGGGAAATGATGAAAACTTCTTGAAGTTCTTGCATTAGAAAGCATATCATAAATGTTAGTTATTGTTTTATCCAACCTTGTATAGATGTCCATTCTGATGGGAGAAATGATCCACTCAATTTTTTCAGGATTACTTTATTTCTGGATAAATACATTGAAATGAATATATTTAGTTGATCCATTTGCATGATACCATTTAAACAGCAGCAAAACTCACCTCTAATTGTGTGTGTATGTGTGTGTGTGTATGTGATGTCACATCCTCTAGTGAAAGACCTTATTATCCAGATAAAACAAATTTCTTGGTATCCCCTCTATTTCCACCCCCATAATCATGACAAAGTAAAAATTTGCTTTTAACTTCAACTTTGGGCCTCTGTCTCAGAGATGTCTGCAACACATAATAGACAAGGAGTTAAAATCCAGAAAAAATGAAGTGAAATGAGATGTTCTAAAATTTGCATTTATTAACTGAACGCTTTTTTTTTTTTTTTTTAAAGAAGATTTTGGGGATAGGAGTTTATTAATTAATTTATTTATTTTTGCTGCTTTGGGTCTTCATTTCTGAGCAAGGGCTATCTCTAGTTGTGGCAAGTGGGGGCCACTCTTCATCACGGTGCGCCGGCCTCTCACTATTGCGGCCTCTCTTGTAGAGCACAGGCTCCAGATGCGCAGGCTCAGTAGTTGTGGCTCACGGGCCTAGTTGCTCCGCGGCATGTGGGATCCTCCCAGACCAGGGCTCGAACCCGTGTCCCCTGCATTAGCAGGCAGACTCTCAACCACTGCGCCACCAGGGAAGCCCCTGAATGCTTTTTTAAAATGAGTGTTTACCAGTATCAAATTCATCATTATGGTAAGCCATGGTCAGGCTTTCTTCACTGAATCCTCAAGTAAGTCCAGTGATATACTGTGAACGAAATCATGGGAGAACCTAGGTTATGTAACAACGGCACAACAAAATTATCCTCACAGTGTAATAACACAGAGGAAATAAAACAGTTTGGACAGTCTTTTTTTGACCGTTATGAATTCTGGGATTCAATTTCATTATCTTACTGCAAATTTGAATACCTTACTTTGCATAGCCTTATTCTCACCACTGCAAGCAGAGGGATGGTATAAGCTTTACTGTGGAGAAAATTGACACAGATGCAAAAGGGAAAAGCATATATTTTAAAAAACTTTCCCAATTGTGCCTGTGTACTTTTGAGAGAACGTGTTTTAGATTCAAGGAGTAGGACTTTAAAGCTATGTAAGATACATAGTAAATTGGTGAAAAAGATGCACCTTCTCAGATTCTTTTTTCCCCAAAATAGTGTCTGTATGATCCTCTTGAAATATGGAAGATGATATCTCCTTTCCATGCTTAGTGCTGTGACTCCTGAGTTCCTCAGAATAAAACTTGTGATTATCCACATAATGGATGGTAGTGAAGAAAGTTCTTCAAATTGAAAAGATAAGATCTGACACAGACAGTGAGAATATTGTATGAGACAAGGACAGAGACTAGTATGAGCAATGTGTACCCAAGGGAATTTGAGATTTACTTTCTAAAAAGAAGAGGTTTAATGCTGAGGGAAAGTAGAAAATAGACTGAGTAGATAGAGGCCCCAAAGCATAGGGCTTTGAATACAGAGTCAAGAATTTTAGAGTGGTGGGGAACTATTAAGTATTTCTCTCATAATAACGTTGTTATGGCAAAAGGACTCCAGCATTTTAAAACACTTGTCAGCACAACATGTTACCCATTTTGTTCAAAGACATAATTGCAACGAAAGTCATGGATTTGGGTTTTCTCCTTTGAGCCTAGAGGGGGCTCCAATATCATAGCTTTATTAATATAGATCAGCAGTTCTCAGGATTTTGGGTTTCAAGACCACTTTACACTTAGTCTGCTCAGGATGTCATAACAAAATACCTCAGACTTGGTGGCTTAAACAACAGCAATGTATTTTCTCACATTTCTGTAGACTGGAAGTCCGAGATCAGGGTGCCAGCATGGTTAGGTTCTGGTGAGGGCTTTCTTTTGGCTTGTAGATGGGCTTTTTCTCCTTGTGACTTCACATGGCCTTTCCTTGTGTGTGTGTGTGTGTGTGTGTGTGTGTGTGTGTGTGTAGAAAGAAAGCTCTCTCCCTCTTCCTCTCCTAACAAGGCCACTAATATTATTAGATTAGGACCCTACCCTTAGGAGCTCACTTAACCTTAATTACTCTCTAAAAAGCTTTATCTCCAAATACAGTCACATTGGGGGTTAAGCTGCAACATATGAATTATGAGTGGGGGACACAATTCAGTCCCTAGCAGTACTCTTCAACATTATCGAGAATACCAAACAGCTTTTATTTGTTCGGGTTATATCCACTGGTATTTACTATATTAGAAATTAAAACTGAAGAATTTTAAAAACAATACACAGTGTACATTTCATTAGCTATCTAGAAAACTCCTCCTGTTACTCATGGGAAATTAGAGTGACAAGGACTAATAGCACTTTAGTGTTGCTATGAAAATAGTTTTGACCTCACAGGCACCCTAAAAGGATCTTGAGAATTCCCAGGAGTCCCAAACAAACCTTGAGAACCATGCACATAGAAGAAAGTTGAGCTGCCTAGATATTTTTAAAATATATAAATTTTCCAAAGCGAAGGTGTTATATAATTTTGTGTGTGTTTCAGGGGCAGTTATCGCAAAGAATCTTTTTTTCCCAAGGTTAGGATAATACACAAAAATTATGGGACCAGACCCCCTTCCTTCATCCTGTCACCACCATTTTCATACACAAACCCAAAGGCAGTCATACGTTTTCATTCTTATTTTATGAAAGCCTACTCTTCTCTTAGAACAAAGCAACCTCAGAACTGTGCTCAGGGCCAGACAGATAGTTATTTTACCAGGAATGGCAGAATGCTTACATTCTCATTTTCTCTTGACATCAAACTTTTGTCATTCTTAAAGTTTGAAGTAAACACACACACACACACCATCTTGATCTTCAAACATAGTAAAGCGTTCGTTGAAACTCTTTTAAAATGAGAAGACCTGTAGTATTGAATTCCAAATTTGTAAATCACACTGCTTTCTGTAATAGCTCATTTTGTGTAGTACTAGCTGTGATTTTTCTTATTAAATGTCATTGAATGTTTTGTCACCAAAGATTTGGCCCTATTTTCTTATAATTTTACAGTATCTCTCTGTATTTCTTTCAGTATCAGCAATTGAAATACTTGGGGCTGAGCTTCATTCTAGAATATTATTCTGTTCTTAGATATTGATGTTTTAAACAATTATAAAAACCACTGCACAGTTACCAAGTCACTGAAAAATGTCTTTCAGCAACTTGATATGTGGGAAAAATACATACTCCTTTTGTACATCAGAATTTCAATATTATGTTGACTTTTAAAGACCTAATAAAAATAAAGTTTACATTTTGACAACTTGAGTCAAAATTAATCTAGGGCTTCCCTGGTGGTGCAGTGGTTGAGAGTCCGCCTGCTGATGCAGGGGACACGGGTTCGTGCCCCGGTGCGGGAAGATCCCACATGTCGCGGAGTGGCTGGGCCTGTGAGACATGGCCGCTGAGCCTGCGCGTCCGGAGCCTGTGCTCTGCAACGGGAGAGGCCACAACAGTGAGAGGCCCGCGTACCGCAAAAAAATTAAAAATTAAAAAAAATTAAACAAAATACTTGAAGTGAAGTTGATTTAATAAATTAATAGCAGGGCTTGTGTTAGGGAAGGCATTCATTCTCAATATAAAAGGACACAAATATGGAATCACAAATAATCCTATTCCCATTTTAAAGCAGATATTAAGATAAATGGCCTGGCTCCCCCAGTCTATTTTATGATCATGTCTTTAATAAATAATTACTTCCATGCAGTCAGTATTTTAGTAACATTAAGAAGAATTCACCACCTTAAGAAAGGCATTAGAAATGGAAATTGTAGGGCGTCTGGGGAAGAATGGATACATGTACATGTATGGCTGAGTCGCTTTGCTGTGCACCTGAAACTATCACAACATTGTTAATCAGCTATACTCCAATATAAAATAAAAAGTTAAAAAGAAATGGAAATTGTAGATATTCAGTAATAAAAAGACAAACCATTTTGTGTGAAGCTAGATTTTCCTAGATATGTGTATCTTATTCGAGAAGTCAGGAAATACAATGGCTGTAGACAGAGTGACAGAGGTAGTAACTGTATAATCAAAATCACATGTTTTTTAAAGTTTGGGTACAATTAATAGTGTGTATGTTGATTTAAGTTATTGTTTAAAAAAGAGAAATCCTTCATTAAGAAAACAGGTAACTTCACTACAGTCTTTGTGGTTGGAGAATGGAAAACAGATTATAATTGGTATTAATCAGATAATTGGTAGTATTTTTATTTCTCTTAATACAGCCTTGCTTTATGTTTTCTGCCTAATTATTCTAAGAAAAAAGTCTATTTTTTTTCTTTCTAATATCAACTCTGGTTGACAGAGAATAAAGAACCATATGCAAAAGTGAATGAATAGCTCACTGGTTCTTCAGGCTCACTTCAGAAAATTGAGAAAATTAGAGTCATCTCCTTCAAAACCTAAGTCACTTAGATTCCTTCCACCTTGAGAGACCATTTAATTTATGGTATTCTGTTATGTTTCATTGGGCGATGTCCTATACTCTGAAATAACATTCTAAAGCATTATTTTTAATGACAGAATGAGGAAAATAAATAAACACAAAATTACCTGCCCCGTAGTTGCAAAAGGATATCGAGTTCAGAGAGGTGGGATCTATCAATAGGAGAAGGCAGTTCTGAATGCTAAATCAAATTACACCTTTTCCTGCTGGGATTTCAACATCTGCCTCTGTGTAGATTGATTAGAATAAAGCAGGCCATCAGAGACCCTTTGTCTGTGTTTGACTGGGTGAAACAGCTGACAAGTGGCCATCAGATTACCCACAGAGGGGCAGCTGCGAGATAGGAGTTTGACAGCTGACTTCATTATAATTCCTACACTGCAGACTGCAATGGATTTGTCCTTTAATTGAGCTGGGCCAGCAAACTGCCCAGAGAGGAAATGGGAGGGAAGATGGCTGGATACTGATAACAGAAACAGTAGCAGGTAAATCCCACTCTTAAGACAGAACAGACAGTATCAGCAAAGAAATGTTTTGGTATTTTGGGTACTTCAATCACTTTACTTGAAATTGAACTTGGCTACTGGAATGTCTTCGAAAGTTCTTTTGTTAATCAGGGACTTCCCCCAACCTTAACAAGCAATTTCCAAAATATTTGCCTATCACTTACTTTGCCGCATGCTTTTGAATGCTGTGTAGCAGAAGAAGTTGCTTCAAAAGCATATGAACAATTATATACAAAAAAGCAAAGAAGGTCTGCTGTGGTTAATAAGATTCTGGAGGGGTTTATGACAGAAAAAACATTTTTTAAATATCAAATTATATAGTTTGCCATGATTCAGTATGTATAAGTATATCCGAGAACATAAAATAGTATAAGGTCAAATAGTCCTAAGTGAAATCTTGCAATCTGAAATATCAAAGGCAGTTGGATTTAATGAAACACATGGGTCAAAATAATCCACTATGTTATATTAAAACAAAGACAGTTTAAAACGGCATACATTGTGAAGGTGTTATAGATTTTCACTTTGGGAAAATAACTTTGCAGTAGGCTTTGGCATTTAAATATATGTGCTTCTGTAATTTGTCTTCATTTGCTTCTGGTAGACTTTTCTCTGTTCACAGTAAGAATCAGTATGAAATAAGCACTAAAAAGATTCATGCTGGTCATGAATAAAATAATGCATATTGTTCAATGTCACTGTTAGAAATGCTTCTTGTATTTCCATTTCCATTATTATCATTGTGCTTTATATATTGAAACTTTTATTTAGAACTATAGGATTAACAGAATAAATTAACCAATGATTTTTAAACCATAATTTGTGTCTAATATCTTCAGCTTCCTTTCCCACAATATTTTTGTGAGTCCATTACAAGAAGACTCTTTATGTTACCATGGTTCACTCTTCTGTGTATGAATGCAAAATCAGAAATGCAAAATAGTTAAATAAGAAGCAGTCAAATGAAAAATCTAGATAAATGATATACTGATTATTGTTTTGAGAATGATAGAATTTTATGCACTCAGGTATTTAATAACCATTTACTGAAATAACTCAATTCTTTTTGGTGGGAAAGAAATCAGTGTAGAGGGTGGGGTCACTCATCCCAAGACTTACAACAGAGATTTTCTAAACAGAAGAATTTGAGATCTGGTTTATTGGTTCAGTTTATTGAGGCCAATAGTTGAATGTTACTGTCTTGCTCTTCACAGAATGTCAAAACTTATGACAGTCATCCCTTTAATATAATATTATAGTGGTTAAAATATGGTCTCTGAACTTAACTGTCCGAGAGCAAATTTCAATGGTACTGTCTAATATTTATGTATTCTTGGGCAAGTCACTTTTAAATCTCTTCCTCAGTTTCCTCATGTGTAAAATTAGGAGGCGTATATTACCTAACTTTATAGTATTACAGGTTTTCTGTGTGTGTGTGTGTGTGTGTGTGTGTAATTATTAATTAATACATGTAAAACATTTAGAGCAAATATGAAATAAGCCTACTATTAAAGGAACTGTTAACTATGATCCACCTTACCCTCTCCCAGTTAGCCCCATTTTATTTTTTTACATGCTATTTTCTTAGAATATAAGCAAATGAGGAATACAGAAAATACTCATTTATGAAAAGACCATCCGGTAATAAAATTTACAAAATTGTCAACACGTATTACTTGAGCAAATAAATATTACAGAAATAAGATTTCCAAGTCAGAAAAATCAAGTCTAAAGGCAGTTTCTGATTTATTATTCTTGAGATTTTGTTTCTTTGGTTACAGCCTTTTCTTGCAGTGGTTCCCAGGGTCACTAACACTGACCTCCAAAGGAGAAAAAATTGAAAAAGAAAAAGAGAAAGAATACTAAAATCCTTTTAGTATCCTATGATATATCTGATATATCTCTTATGACCATGGCAAGTATGATATATACTGATATATCTCTTATGACCATGGCAAGTATGCTGCAGGTAAAGGAGGCCTGGATCAATTTTATACCCTTGTTTGAATTTTGGCCATAGGGTTCAGATGCTATCTTGATTTCCACCACGTGGAATCTGGTCTTTCTAGATTTCTTACTTCAATCAAATACTAGTTTTAAAATTCATCTCATTCTGTTGGAGTTCTCCTTTATCTCTGATATAGAGTGATTATTATTTCCTCTCTAATATAAGCACTTTAAACTGTAATTTCCTTTAGCACTGATTAAGCCACAGATTTTACCACAGATTTTGAGATGCTTAATCATTATCATTCAGTTTGAAATACTACTAAATTTAATTTGTGCTTTCTTTTCTGACCCATGGGTTATTTAGAAGTGTCTTGTTTAATTTGAAAAGATTTGTGGTTCTCCTAGATATTTTATGGTTTTTGATTTATAATTACACCCCTTGTGGCCAGAGAACATACTCTGCATGATTTAATTAAATTAATCGGGATTTGCTTTATTTTCTTGCATAATTTCTGTCTTGGTGAACATACTAAGTGCTCGTGAAAAGAATATGTTTCTCTAGTTGTTGGGTGCAGTGTTCTATAAATATCAGTTAGGGCAAGGTGGGTGACACTGTTACTAAAACAACCTATTGTTTTTTGTTTTTGTTTAGGTGTTTTATTAATTCCTGAGAGAGTTGGTGGTAAAATCTCTAATGGTAAGTGTGAAATTGTCTCTTTAATTCTGTCAATTTCTCCATATGTTTTGAAGTTTTGTTATTAAGCACATGAACAATTATCTGTTATCTATAAGAATTTCCCTGTTTACCTCTGGAAATACTTTTCTCTTAAAAATTAGATCATCTAGTAGTAACATAGCCACTCTGACCTTCCTAGGCATACTGTAAGCATGGCATAACCTTTTCCCATCCATTTGCTTTCAGCTTATCTATGTCTTTATATTTAAAGGGAAACTCGTGTAGATAACAGTTGAATCTTGTTTCTTTATCCATTCTGATAATCATTGACTTTTAATTAGAGTGCTTAGTCCATTAATAGTTAATGTAATTATTGACATAGTTGTGATTTATATATATCCTTGGCTATTTGTTTTCTGTCTGTTACTTCTATTTTTTTGTTCTTCCTTTCCTGCATTTTTTTGGATTATTTAAGAATCATTAGAATTTCATTTTAATGTATCTGTCAGCTTTTTTGGCTTGACTTTTTACATTGTTTTTAGTGGTTGCTGTAAATATTACAGTAAACATTCTTTATTTTTCATTCTACTTAATGTTAATATTATACCATTTTATGTAAAATGGAGAAATTGTGCAGCCATCTTTTATGCTATAGTTGTCATATATATCACATACACATGAAAATATAAGCCCCACAGGACAATGTAGTAATGTTTTCTTTAAACTGTTCTGAAGAATTCCTTTAGCATTTCTTGTAGTGCTGGACTGCTGGATATAAATTATCTTAGTTTTTCTTCTTTATTTAAAAATGGTTTCATTTCACATTTATTCTTAAAGGATAATTTTTTGGCATATAGAATTCATTTTTTTCTTTAATAACTTTCAAGATGTTGGTTCATTGCTTCCTCACCTGTATATTCTGAGGAGAAATCCATGTTATTGTTCCTCTGTAGGTAACGTGTTATATTTCTTTGTCTCCTTTCAAGATTTTGTCTATATTTAGCATTTAGTGTTTTGACTATGATGTGCATTGGGCATGGTTTTCTTCATAATTATCCTGCTTGATGTTTGCAAAACTTCATTCCTCTTTAAATTTATATATTTCACCAAATGAAGACAATAATGGATATTATTTCTGCAAATACGTTGTCTGCTCAATTCTCACTCTCGTCTTCTGCTGGGACTCCAATTACATGTATGTTAGATCTTTTGATATAGTTCCACATACTCTTGAGGCTTTGTTTTTTTTTTTCAATTTTTCTGTTTTTTTCTCTCCAAGTTCACTGACTTTCTCTCATCCATATTATTTGTTGGGTTTCTTTTTTACAATTTTCAGATATTGTATTTTTCATGTAAATAATGCCCATCTGTTTCCTTTTATAGTTTCTATTTCTCTTCTATTTCATTGTGAGCATACTTTCACTTATATCCTTGAATATTTTTATAATTGCTATTAAAAATACTTGTCTGCTAATTGTAACATATGGATTATCTCAGGATTCTTTTCTATTCAAAATGGGTCAAATCTTTTTGGTTCTTCATATGCAGAGTAATTTTGGATTGCATTTTGAGCATTGATATGCTGTGAAGGCTGAGGGCTCTGTTTTGTTCACTTGAAAACATTTAAAATTTTGTTATTTTAGCAGGTGATTTACTTCTAGGAATTCAATTCCAAATTCTGTATCTCAAATCTCAGTTTAGTTTTGTCTCTTTATCCTTATCTGAGGGCTATCAGAAGCATGTGTAGTTCAGGAGTGAAACTAATTTAGGCAGAGTTTATACACAAAATATAGGGATTTATTTCTCTAGTTCTCAATTTTATTGAATCCCTCTCACTTTTATTTTTTTAATTTAATTTAATTTATTTTTATACAGCAAGTTCTTATTAGTGGTCTGTTTTATACCTATGAGTGTATATATGTCAATCCCAATCTCTCAATTCATCCCACCACCACCCGCCCCCCTGCCACTTTCCCCACTTGGTGTCCATATATTTGTTCTCTACATCTGTGCCCTCTCACTTTTAAATAGCTGGTAGTTGCCTCAAATTCTGTTCTCTGGTTCTTCAAGGCACAAAATTCCTAGGTTTTCTATCAAAATTTTAGCTGCTATGTGTGCAGCTAACGTTGACAAAAAGCCTTAGAAATAAAAATCATATGAGCTACCACTTTTTTCCAAAATTTTACTCCTGAATTTGTCTGGTGTTGTTCACTTTTAGCATCATTATTTATTTTAAAAAATTGCCCAGAGTTTAGAATTCTTATCTGCAGTAGGATTAGATCCTGTAGAAGAGTTCTTGGTAGAAATGGGACACTGATCATTATTTCTTAGAACACAAGAAATGCAAACAGTCCAAGAATATTTGAACTTTGGTGGCCGATTACCTAGTTCTCTAAATGAGTATAGTTGCCTAGTTATCTTTTTCCCAAATTTCTATCAATAAATGGAACCTGAGAAACAAAGTCCCTCTGGGGCAATACGAATGCTATAGCCATGTATAAATACCCAAGGAACCAGAGAAATTGCAAGGTGTATCCTTGCTTTAATTCTAATAATAATGAACCCTTTAGAAATATGAGAAATGAAGGGGGGAAATTTGCCTGTTTACGGATATTTCTGAATTAAACTCCTTCTCATCCATCCACCTAAATCGTTTGGTAAATACTGCAAGGTCCGGTATCATAGACTATATGGTACAGCCTTTCTTACATAAAGATTGGACTGTCAAGAATATAATTAGAGCCATACTTTCTGATCATAGTGATATTTCTGATACTTTTGAGCCAATCATCCATAGTACCTCACTTAGCAATTTAACTGATAATAGAATTTGCAGAATTAATTAGTAAAACTAGTTGCTGAAAAAACTAGATGTCAGAGAAAAAAAAAAAGGTAGCTGGAGCAAAAGGAATTAATTTCAAAAATAAGATTTATGTTAAATACATGGGAGAATAAATGGTATGGACATGTATAAATATTTAAGCCATCCCTATGTAAAATGCTTATCAAGTATATAAGCTACCCAAGACTTAGGACTGCACTGAAAAAAGATGGATATATGTTTTGTCAAACAAAAGATAAAAAACTTACGTGGACAATATTTGGAGTTTTGAGAAAGTGTGTGTGTGTGTGTACACAGGCAGATATGCCTGTGTACATATGCATAAGTTTTTCACTGAATATTTTTTAAGTGAAAATTCTAGTGGAAAGGGAATCTAACTAATGTCATTCTTTTCTGTGGCTTCTTCCCTACTCATGTCATTCTAATTTATCAATCTTGCTGAGAAGTTTAAAGACTAAGGTTTAGTTTCTTACTGAATATTATTTTCATTTTTATTATTTAATCTAATGAATTTTTATTAGACTTGCTGAATTTTAACACCAGTTTCTCTGCAATATGCTGATGAGTTTCCGTCACTGTGGGGCACTGTGTATTGCTATCAGATTAGAAGGTGGAGCACATGCTATCAGATTTCCTATAAGTAATGCAGATTCACTTATGCCGTATCAGTCAATACTGAAAATTATTTCTTAAGGAAAGTGGAAGTTATCATGTTAAAGAATAAGATAATTCAAGCTGAAAAAGAGAGAAAGGAGCTGAATTTTGATCTCCTAGACTCAGAATTTCTGCTTAGTGTTAGAACACTCTGGGTAAATATTTCCATTACACTTTGATATATAATACCAAACTTCATATTCAAATGCTAGTCAATTAGAGAGTTTTTCATGAAAGTTGTAGTGGAAGACACATGACCAAGCTACCTAATAACTTACATCTCTGGGTTTTATTTTATAGAAATTAAATAGAAGTGGCAAAAATGACAAGGCTCAGTGCTGGTTAGAGTTAAAGACAACCGATTTTTCACTTACCATCAATGAAGTGTAACTTTTCCGATGGACAATTGGGCAACATAAAGCTAATGCCATAAAAATTATAAATTTGATTATATATAGTAATTCTGCCTCTATAAATAAGCATTTCCTTGCTTATCCCAATGAAATAATTAAAAATGTGATGAGGCATTAGACATACAGAGGAATGTCAAATATGGCACAGGGCCAGTTGTATCAGAGGAGACTGTATCTGCTCCACTAATATTTTTCTGTGACTTTTGTAAAGATCAAGGCACTCTTCCCCCACAGAAGGCCATCTGATAAATGGAATATACATGGTACAAGGAGGGAGCAGGCAAGTTTGGACAGTGTTGAAAACCTCTTGTGTCCCATTTCATAGCTCTGTTCTCTGCTGCTGGGATTTTTTTGTTTTGTTTTCATTTACTTGTTTGTTTTGGAAACATAGGTTGTCACTTGTTATTTGAAAAATGGTGGAAAGAAGTGACAACACTGATGGATACAAAATGGCAATTTATTTCCAATATTTCTTGTGCAAGATTTTGAGTATTTTCAAAATTATGAACAGTAGGTTACTTTTATGTGTTCAAAACTTGTTAGGAAATAATTTTACCAAATCATTTGACTAAAAATGCCAAATATAAAGATTCATAAAATCAGAAAACTCATGTAATGATCTCTTGAATAATTACCAATTAATTTTACTCCTGGAGAGTAAAATTTAGTAATCAGCATAAAAGGTTACATACTGACTTCTGATATATCTTAAGCTTTTCTCTAACCATTGAGGGCTGAATGGTTATACAACTCCAGGGCCATCTTCCAGATTGTAATCTAGGTGAATTTCTGCCTGGATTTGTGCAATGAGAAAAGCCCTCCACCAACATCTGTTTTGAAGAATTCATAGCTATTAGTTTATTTCATTATCTTTCTAGCAAAAACTGAGCATTTCAGGACTATTAAAGTCGTAACTTTAAATACAGTACCGAACCATGATTTAAGGTCTGCTACAAGCCCATATATTAGAGGAGAAAAACCAGTGGGGGAATATTTGGCTCAAGCTCCCCAGTTGAGATCATGGTCAGAGGTGTGACACTTGCCAGAAACCTCGGAAAAACATCACACATCTACACATCACTCCACCCTTCACCACAAGAAAAAATAAGGCAATACAAGGCTAATATCTTTCCACCTTTCCCAAAAGTCAGGGCATTAAAGCTACTCTTTGCAGACTAGATTGTTAAGTTTCATGTCTGAATGCACAAAGAAATGGCATAGGTCATAGGTGAGATACAGCATCCTGCAACCCATTTTAAAAAGTGATTTTTCATTCTCCTTGTACCAGACTTGACCATTTTTAAACACAAAAATATACCAGAGTATAACTGCCAAAATACTTAAAAGCATATCCTTGAGGAAACTGAGTGGATTATTATTTCCCTCTAGATCAAAACTTAAAATAGAATTAAAAATAGTCTTCTACTCCAAGATAATGCGGAACTTAATTTCTTGCTTTAATTTACTGTGAAGTTTTAACAACATTTGAATAGACTCTGGAAATAATAATCATTATTATTATTATCTTTTAGGGGGACATGGAGAGAATCAGATTAAACATTACAACCATTGTTTTAAAATGTAATCTCATCATTGAATCATTCTGTCCTGGTATTTTCTAATCATTATATTATTTTTAATAATATAAGAAGCACCCATGAACACACCACTTAACACAAAAAGTAGGATCTTACCAATAAAATGCAGTTAACCTTAAGGTCTTCTCACAATGCATACATCTAACTCTCTCTACTGGGGTAAGCATCCTCCCAAATATATATTTACCTTTTCTTACTTTCATTTTTTTCACAGCTTTATTGAGATGTAATTGACATAAAATAAACTGCACATTTCTCCCCCCCCAAATTCTATTTAGATGTAATTGACCTATAATATTGTATAACTTTAATGTGTACAAAATAATGATTTAATATGTATATGTTGTAAAATGATTACCATAGTAGGTTTAGTTACTATTCATCGCCTCAAATAATCACAATTTTTTTCTTGTGTTGAGAACTTTAAGACCTACTACTCTCTTAGCAACTTTCAAATGCACAATACAGTGTTATCTATAGTCACCAAGCTGTGCATTACATCCCCAGAATTTATTTATCTTATAACTAGATATTGGTATCTTTTGACCACCATGGCCCATTACTCCCCAAACCCAACTTCTTGCAGCCACCAATCTGTTCTCTGTTTCTGTAAGTTTGGTTTTTTTAGATTCCACATGTGAGATCATATAGTATTTATCTTTTATTGTCTAATTTATTTTACGTAGCATAATAGTCTCAAGATTCATTCATGCTGTCACAAATGGCAGGATTTCCTTCTTTTGATGGCTGAATAATATTTCATTATATGTGTATACCATATTTGCTTTATCTATTCATCCATTGACGGACACTTGGCTATTGTAAATAATGCTGCAGTAAACATGGGGGAGCAGATATTTCTTTAAGACAGTGACTTTATTTCTTTGGATATATACCCAGAAGTGGAATTATTGGATCATATGGTAGTTCTACTGTTTTAATTTTTTGAGGACCCTCTATACATTTTCCATAGTGACTGCACCAGCTGACATCCCTACCAATAGTGTACAAGAGTTCTCCTTTCTCTACATCCTCACCAGCACTTGTTATCTCTTATCTTTTTGATAATAGTCATTCTAATAAGTGCGAGGTGTAATCACTTTGTGGTTTTGCATTTCCCTGGTGATCCGTGATGTTGAGAAACTCTTTCATGTGCCTCTTGGCCATTTAAATATCTTTTTTGGAAAATGTCTATTCAGGTCCTTTGCCTATTTGTAACCAGATTATTTATTTTTTGTTCTGGGTTTTGGGGTTTTTTTTTGTTTTTTTGCTATTGAGTTGTATGAATTCTTTATACACTTTGGATGTTAACCTCTTTTCAGATATGTGCTTTGTTTCCAGACTTATTCCTAAATATTTAATAGTTTTTGCTATTTTGAATGGTGTTTCTTAAAAATTAAAGTTCTGATTTTTTTTATTAGTGTTCCTCATCTTAGGGAGAAGGCATTTAATATTTCTCCATTAAGTATGATGTTAGCTATGGATTTTTCATAGATATCCTTTTTTCAGGTTGAAGAAATTCCTTATACTCCTAGTTTTCTGAGAGGTTTTTTTTTTTTAAATCAGAAATGGATGTTAGATTTTGTGAAATGGTTTTTCTTCCTCTATTGAGGTAGTCAGAAGGGTTTTCTTTTTGAGTCTATTAATATGAGAATTATATTGATTAATTTTCAAATGTTAAATCAACCCTGGATTCCTGGGGTAAATCCCACTTGATATTGGTATATTACTCTCTTTCTCTCTCTCCCTCTTTCTCTATGACTCCATTTGCAAAAATTTTGCTAATAATTTTGCTAAAAATAAAAACTGTAATTTTCTTGTAATATCTTTGGTTTTGCTAATATTATTTTTTTCTTTAAATATTTGATAAAACAATGTTGGGTCCATATCGGCCTGGAATTTTCTGTGGGAAGGTTTAGCTACATCTCCAATTTCTTTGATAGATACAGGGCTGTTCAGGTTACCTCTTGCTTCTTGAATGTGCTTTGATGGTTTACATTTTTCAAAAATTTGTCCATTTTTCTAAATTGTCAAGTTTATTTGCATTAAATTGTTCATACTATTCCCTTATTATTCTTTTATTATCTGTAGAATCTTTAGTAGTGGCACTTTTCTCATTCCTAATATTGGTAATTTTTAATTTTGTCCCTTATCAATCTGGCTAGAAGTTTATCCAATTTCTCAAGAGGCTTTTTGTTTGTTTGTTTTTATTGATTTTTGTTCTGATCTGTATTTTTCATCACTCCTGCTAACTTTAGGTTCCGTTTGCTTCTCTTCTATTTGCTTAAGGTGGAAACTGAAATAATTGTTTTGACACCTCTTTTTTCCTAGTATAGGCGTTTTGTGCAATAAAATTTTCCCTTAAGCATTGCCTTAGTGGCATAACATATTTTGATGTATTGTATCTTTATTTTCATTCAATTCAAAATACTTTCTACTTTCCCTTTTCATTTCTTCTTTGACATATGAGTTATTTAGAACTGCATTGTTTAATTTCTAATTATGTAGGAAGCGTTTCACTCTCTTTCTCTTATTGATTTCTAATATGATCCCACTGTGGTTAACGAAAATACTTTATATAATTCGAATCATGTGAGATATTTTAAGACATGTTTTATGGTCCAAGATAAGTTCTTTTTGATAAATATTCAGTGTTCACTTGAAAATAATGTGTATTTTTCTATCATCAAGTAGCATATTCTAAAGTTAATAATTAAGTAAATTGGGTTGAGAGTATCATTCAAGTTTCTACATCCTTACTGGTTTTCTATCAACTTGCTCAATCACCTTTTGAAAGAAGTGTATTGTAATGTTATTGTATGTATGGGTTTTTCTATTTCTCCTTGCATTTCTATCAGCTTTTGCTTTATATATTTATATATTTGAAGGTTATTAGTTACATAAGCATTGATAACTTTTTATGTCTTCTTGATGAACTGACTTCTTGATCATTATGAAATGAATTTATTTCTGATAATATTCTTCTTTCTGAAGTCTACTTTGTCTGATGTTAATGTAACACCTTCAGCTTTCTTTGATTAGAGTTAGGATGACATACATTTTTCCATTTTAAAACATTAACTCAGGGCTTCCCTGGTAGCACAGTGGTTGAGAGACTGCCTGCCAATGCAGGGGACATGGGTTCGTGCCCCGGTCAGGGAAGATCCCACATGCCGTGGAGCGGCTAGGCCCATGAGCCATGGCCTCTGAGCCTGCGTGTCTGGAGCCTGCACATCTGGAGCCTGTGCTCCACAACAGGAGAGGCCACAACAGTGAGAGGCCCACGTACCACCAAAAAAAAAAACCATTAACTCATTTCTGTCTTTATATTTAAACTGAGTTTCTTATAGGTACCATGTGTTGAGTCTCACTATATTATCTAAGCTAACAATATCTTCCTTTTAATTGGGATAATTATACCGTTTATTTTTCATTTAATTTGAATACAGTTGTTTTAAATTAAACTTTAAAATTTTTGAGATAGTTGTAGGTTTACATGCACTTATAAGAAATGACAGAGAGAGATATTCTATACCCTTTGCCTAATTTCCTTCAGCAGTAACACTTTGTAAAATTATAACACACGATTACAGCCAAGATACAGATATTAACATACTTAAGATACAGAACATTTCCATCAGTAAAAGGAAGCCTCATTTTGCCCTTTTACAGCCACAACCATTTCTCGTCTGCCTCTTCTTTAACTACTGGAGCCAACTAATCTTTTCTCTTTCTGTAATTTTTTTTCATTTCAAGGTTATATGTACATAGAATGAAATCAGAACACTTCCTAACACCATACACAAAAATAAACTCAGAATGGATTAAAGACCTAAATGTAAGGCCAGACACTATAAAACTCACAGAGGAAAACATAGGAAGAACGCTCTTTGACATAAATCACAGCAAGATCCTTTTTGACCCACTTCCTAGAGAAATGGAAATAAAAACAAAAATAAACAAATGGGACCTAATGAAACTTAAGAGCTTTTGCACAGCAAAGGAAACCATAAGACGAAAAGACAGCCCTCAGGATGGGAGAAAATATTTGCAAATGAAGCAACTGACAAAGGATTAATCCCCCAAATATACAAGCAGTTCATGCAGTTCAATATCAAAAAAGAATCAACCCAATCCAAAAATGGGCAGAAGATCTAAATAGACATTTCTCCAAAGAAGATATACAGATTGCTAACAAACGCATGAAAGAATGTTCAACATCACTAATCATTAGAGAAATGCAAATCAAAACTACCATGAGGTATTACCTCACACTGGTCAGAATGGCCATCATCAAAAAATCTACAAACAATAAATGCTGGAGAGGGTGTGGGGAAAAGGGATCCGTGTTGCACTGCTGGTGGGAATGTAAATTGATATAGCCACTATGGAGAACAGTATGGAGTTTCCTTAAAAACTAAACATAGAACTACCATATGACCCAGCAATCCCACTACTGGGCATATACCCCGAGAAAACCATAATTCCAAAAGGGACATGTACCACAGTGTTCATTGCAGCACTATTTACAATAGCCAGGACATTGAAGCCACCTAAGTGTCCATCGACAGATGAATAGATAAAGATGTGGCACATATATACAATGGAATATTACTCCACCATAAAAAGAAATGAAATTGAGTTATCTGTAGTGAGGTGGATGGACGTAGAGTCTGCCATACAGAGTGATGTCAGAAATAGAAAAACAAACACCATAGGCTAACACATATATATGGAATCTAGAAAAAAAAAAAAAAGGTTCTGATGAACCTAGGGACAGGTCAGGAATAAAGACACAGATGTAGAGAATGGACTTGAGGACACGGGGAGGGGGAAGGGTAAGCAGGGACAAAGTGAGAGAGTAGCGCTGACATATATACACTACCAAGTGTAAAATAGATAGCTAGTGGGAAGCAGCAGCTTTGCACAGGGAGATCAGCTCGGTGCTTTGTGACCACCTATAGGGGTGGGATAGGGAAGGTGGGGAGGGAGATGCAAGAGGGAGGGGATATGGGGATATATGTATACATATTTTTCACTTTGTTATACAGCAGAAACTGGCACAACATTGTAAAGCAATTACACTCCAACAAAATGTTTAAAAAAAAAGATTATATGTACATAAACTGTCCATTACTTTTTGAGATTGACTCTTCTAATGAAAAATAATTATTTGGATATTCATCCAGGATGTTGTGCGTGTCAATCAATAGTCCATTCATTTTTACTAGTGAATGGTACTCTATATCATAGATGTACCACAGTGGCATATATAAGTGGCTGAAATTCATTGTTTTTCATCTTCTTTGTCCATTCATTTGTCAAGGGACACTTAGGTTGCTTCCACATCTTGGTTATTGTAAATGATGCTGCTTTGAACATTAGGGTGCATGTACCTTTTTGAATTAGCTTTTTGTTTTCTTTGGATATGTTCCCATGAGTGGAATTGCTGGATCATATGATAGTTCTATTTTTAGTCTTTTGGGGAACCTGCATACTGTTTTCCACAGTGGCTGCACCAATTTACTTTAGTGCCAACAGTGTACGAAAGTTCCCTTTTCCCCACACCCTCACCAACATTAGTTATTTGTAGACTTTCTGATGACAGCCATTCTGACAGGTGTGAAGTGATAATCTCATTGTGGTTATGATTTGCATTTCTCTGATGATTAGCGATACTGAACATCTTTTCATGTGCCTATTGGCCATCTGTATGTCTTCTTTGGAAAAATGTCTATTCAGTTCTTCAGAAAAGCTTTCAGCTTTCACAGTTGAGTATTACGTTAACTGAGGGTTGTGTTGTCACACTTTTAATTTTTACCAGTTGGATTGGCATAAAATGGGCATTGCATTTTGGTCTAGATTTGCATTTCATTGACTTTCAGAAGGACCAAACTATTAAACATATTGTCCTCTTCTTAAATGTTATTTATCTCTACATATATCTTCATATATTTTATTTTATTTGTAGAAGCATTTCAAAACAATTGTTAGATTCCTAGATATCCGTTATCCTTGGATGCTATTATAAATAGATATAATTTCTTTAACCACATTTTCCATTTGTTTCTTCCTATTATGTATATTTTTCTATGTATAATACTTATAACATAGGTAATACAGACTTGATACATAAAATATTAGGTATAAATATAGATTAGGTCTAAAATTTAGGTATAAATAAAAATTAAAAATTAGGTATAAATATATATCATTTATATAAAATATAATTTATATGAAATATTAAAGAAATTATATTGATATTTCTTTAAATTTTATATATGTTTTATATCCAACTTCCTTATAGATAAAGCTTTTAATTTACTTCTATGCATTTCTGTCACCTGACTCTTGGTTTTCCAATAATTACAGCTATTCAGGCATAACTTTTCTGAAAGATTCTCTTTTTCAGACCTATTTCTGAGCCTGTTAGTGCTCAGTTATTTGCTAGAAAATGATAAAGAATAACTACTATGGTGATATTGCTATTAATGGCTATTAATCCTTCAATATATTTTGGTGTTTTATGGTACTAAATATAAGCACATTGGTATATATGTATTTGGATATAAGGAAAGAGTAATTATATATGTATTTGGCAAACCTCCCATATCTGATAATCATTTCTTCTCTGAACATATTTTGGTATTGAATAGTATTAGTTTGGCCTAGGAAGCTGAATATAATAAAGACTCCTAAAACCAGAAAAAACAATGAAGTTGTTAAATAGTGATTATTTTACCAATAACTACTGAATTAAAGAAATAGATCTGGGACATGAAAGGGATACATTCCATCATGAATTCAATTTATTAATTCATATTCTCATTCTATTCCGTAAAGATTTATTTAGTTCCTCTTTTTTGCCTAGAAATGTGCCCATGAGTGAAATGTATGAAAGATGCTCTAGACTTGGTAAATCACTGCTGTTTTCTCACCGGGCCTACTGAGTTTATTTCTGGGCATCAGAACAGATTCAGAAGACATAGCTTGTGTTTTTATAATTAGTCAAAGATATATTTACCCGGTAAATTCCAAATTCATTCATTTGAAAAGAAATATATATTATCAGTGTGACAGCAATATAGATTTTTAGAACCAAAGATAACTTAGAAATCGCCTTGTTCAATTCCTTTATTTTTTTGTCTTTATGACCTGCTAAGTTTCAGATGGGTTAAGAAAAATAGGCTGACTGGGTATAATCTCAGACTCTATCATTTATCTTCTGTATTTCCTTAGACAACTGACTTGGAAATTAAGTCTTAAAGTCTCAGTGTCCTCACCAAAAAATAGGAATATCATTCTACCAGGACTGATACTAAATGGAATGCACTAGCACTGTGCCCAGCACAGAGTAAACAAACATTACTTGCTAAAAATGAGCTAAATGTTACCAGCAGCACTGCTAGTTGAACCCACTTTTTTGATTCAGCCTCCAGGGAAAAAACTGACTTCAACTTTTTTGTGTCCATGAAGTAATAATCATAGTCGTCTACCCTGGGTGATGTGTGTCAGATTTTGTTATTGTTCCCCACTACGTTCTTTCCCTTCTTGTGAGAGAAGTATATCTCCCTGAGACATGGATGTCAGACTGGCTTTGGCCAGTGAAATGTGAATGAACCTGACATATATCACTTGCTACCAAAAGTCTTAAGAGCAATTGTGTGCTTCTTTTTTCTTTTCTTTTTTCCGTGAAGCCAACATAACTTGGTAGAGGCCGAGCCTTATGTATTCAGAATGAAGAATTTTGGGAGCAGAATCTCAGCTAACCCATGATGAATACATATTGTGGGCAAGAAATAAACTATTGTTGTTGTACGGTATTGAATTTTCAGGGTCTTTATTACCACAGAAATAACATTTTTTACTATAGAATAACCTAGTAAAAGCTGACTAATACAGGGAATTACATATATTTTTTGTGCATTGTCTTGCTGTTTGTTTCCATGGCAGCAATGTCTACAAACCCTGCCAAATATATGGTTGAATGTTGTGAATTTTATTTGGCAATTTTACTTTTAAAGTGCTAATCTTCTTTCTGGATTCAAGGGGCAAATATGAATGAGGTTTTTTTCCCCCAATTTTCACCCCAGATGTTTGGCAACATACAGACAGAATAGAATGTTAGTGGTTTTGAAATGACATTAAGCTAGAATGTTAGTCTCATCAGAGAAAACTGTATTTTAAAATAGGAGGAATAGGAATTGTCTTCCTGAGGGCAGCACCTCCTTCATTTATTAAGAAGCTTCTTATTTGTCATCTAGTCTGAGGACAGGTTCATTCAGCTCAGCTGAAGCAAGTTAACTAGATGGATTTTTTAAAATACTAGTCACATAATAGCAGTCAATACAAAATATATTTTGGGGCTTCCCTGGTGGCGCAGTGGTTGAGAGTCCGCCTGCCGGTGCAGGGGACACGGGTTCGTGCCCCGGTCCGGGAAGATCCCACATGCCGCGGAGCGGCTGCGCCCGTGAGCCATGGCCGCTGAGCCTGCGCGTCTGGAGCCTGTGCTCCGCAACGGGAGAGGCCACAACAGTGAGAGGCCCGCACCGCAAAAAAAAAGAAAAAAAAAAAAAAATGTGTGTGTGTGTGTGTGTGTGTGTGTGTATATTTGAGGCTTTTGCAACACGAAGCATTATTAAATTCAAAAAAAGCAGGATGAATATATTATTGATACAAGTACCTTAAAAATAAGAACACTGTAAGATTGCTTAGTAGAAAAACATAATCACCAAAAATCAGAAATTCCTTACAATTGACCAGTGAAAGTAAGCCTTTATAAAAAAAAATTTATTAGGTTATCTGCTTTAATTTTTTTTGATAATGTATCTAAGGAGAGAAGCAATGGGGACTTCAAATATCATGGTAGAATTGTGTTTCATAAACTCTGTGTTGGGTATATTGCTATTAAATATCTTTCATACATATTAATACATATTTTTTTATTTCTTCAATATTTAACAAAATTTTAAAGAAGAAAAATCCAGTAAGTTAAAAAATGGAGAATATCTATTTGATTTTTGACATATAAATTGTGTAATGATATAGCAGGAGCTATATGGAAAAGTGATGAGGGTAAAAGCCCGATTGGAGATGGTTAAGAGCAAAAAGTGATAAAATGAAGACACAGATGGTGCATAACAACTTTTTCCAGAAGAGAGATATGGTAGTAAATGGAAAAGGAAGTAGTTTAGAAAAAGGTGGTTATTTGACTTTATTTTAGTTTGTAGTAAAAAAGGGATTGACACGTTTCAAAGCCAGTGGGGAAGATCAGTTGAGAGGAAGAGGATACCAAAGAGAGGAAGGGATATACCACAGGAAAATGTACTTGAGAGGAAGGGAATTGAGGAATACATATTGTCCACAGAGGAAGTCACCTTGGATTGGAAAAATACATGGGCCCCTTTATTGTAACAGGAAGGAAGAAAAACGATGTGTATTCTTTCCAGAAAGCTAGGAGAGAGATGCCTCTTTTCTGAATCAGGGAACTAGCAAAGAGAGTGGAATTGGGGAGTGCAATCAAGAAAAATTTAGAAAATACTAATAGCACTTTTTTACCATTTAAATGTTTTCTTGGTTGGCGGGGAGAGCATACATGGATAAAAGAAGAAAACAAGATTAGCTGGATTTCTGGCTTGAAAAGGTTTGGGTGGAGTGTAATGCTATTTGTTATTATCGAGCTCTAGGAAGATGTGTAGATTAGAAACTAATCTCAACTGAGGTTCAGACCTGCACAAAAACTCCCAGAAACACAGATCAGGACAAAGACATTGTGAACGCTACCTCACCAGTGTGATGGAATCGTCAGAAGAACCAGGAGTCAGAAGACATGAACTCTCTTCTGGTTGCACCTTTACATTACATGGATCTGTGTACACCTTTGGGGATTTCATTGTCTTTATGAGACCATATCAATTTTTGATCCTTTATAATATTTTTATGAGCCTATGTTTGTGAACATCTTCAGAAATCCAAACTTCTGACTTTTCTTCTAGAGGTATATGGCGTTTTTTGGATTGAACCTGGTTATAGCAAGATAGTGGTCAAAAAAAAAATCAGTTGTTTTTGGAGCACAGCTCTTAGATTTAAATAGTTTCAGTATTCATTTTATGTTTCAATAAGAATATGTTGAACCCCTACCATATGCAAAGGGCAGTTTTAAATACTTAACACAAGTAAGTGAAGCTCCTCCAACCTGTGGAGGGGGCAAAAGAAATCTGAGCCTTCAAGAGGCTTATGTTCTAATGAGAAGAAAAAGCTAATGAACAGTAAACATAATAAGTAAATGATAAATAAATGAGAATAACATGTTTGAAAGTGGTAATTATTATGCAAAGATTAAAAGAGCAATAAATGAGAAATCTGGCATGAAGATAAACAGTAATTAAAATATGATTAAAATATGATTATCAGCATGGACCACATTAAGAAGGTAGCAGTTGAGCAAAGATTGAGAGATTTAACCATTTAGATATTTGAGGGAAAAGGGAAAACCTAGTGCAAAATGCCAGAAAGTACATGACCTAGAACGAGAACACCAGAGTGACTGGATCAGAGGGACCAGGGAAGAGTAGTAGGTGATGAGGTTGGAGGTATAAAGAAGTGACAGTTCACTGGCTGCTGCTTCTGAGTGACATGGGGGGGTCACCAGGGTAATTTAAGCAGAGGAGAGACACGAGCTGACTTAGGCTTTATAAAGATCACTTCATCTGTTGTGTTGAAAGGGTTAGTCTCTGTGTGGGTGAGGGAGGAGGGCAAAAAGTCCAAGAAGAAAGCCATGCTAGTTAAGGTAAGAGATGACAGTGGCTGAGCCAAGGGGGCAGCACATTATGATCCTGTTTTAAAAATGAAACAGTTTGCTGACACACATCGAATATGTGTGTGAGGGAAAAAGCAAAGTCAAGAGTAACTTCAAGGTATTTGGCCTGAACAACTAGAAAGATGGAACTGCCATCAGCTGAGATGGGAAGTCTGTGGGTGGAGTAGGTAACCAAGAGTGTATGTACATCAGGAAGTCAGCTCTAAATGATAAGTTTGAGATGTCAAGCAGACCCTGTAGAGAGTTGCCAGCATGGAGCATGTTGTCAATCTTCCACCTGATATCACAGCTCATCTCATTAGTATGTGAATAAATGACTCAGTGTAGTGTATTTGTGCAGAACATATTACATATTTAACGATCAGTTAATACTCAAATTCTTGATATTCTACCAAAGTTGTTTTTGTTTGTATGCCTTATGGTAGAATAGAAATACCTTAGGATATCCAAAAAGCTAACTTAGATGTAATGGAAATAGATCAGAATGTCCAAAACTGATTTAGTCAGTTCTTTCAAAATGTTTAAAGTGCTTGATTCTTGTTAGAAGAAACTCTCCATGTTATTATTTTTTAATGTAATGTGGACTTTAATATTGCTCTGAAATCTCTATCATTATTTGATATCCAAAATTTATTTGCTTTCTATATTGCAAATTTCTAAAATAATTATTCTGTCATTTTGTGGTCAAGAAGAACATTTCAGTGTGCCATAATATAATCATAGACCAGCTTAAAGACTCAAGCCTATCCCATGTTTCTCTTATCGTCTAAGTAGGTTTAGATTATTGCAACAAAGAGGTAATTTCACATATTCAAGTCAACAATGATTGCCAGACAGTTTATGGGATGGAAATGCTTACAGATCATACAGGGACTTTGATTGCAGAGTGATATGAAGTATATTTGCAATATTTTCTCTTATTTTTATCTGCTAGGCTTATAGACCTGTAAATAAAAGTGGCAGATTTCCCCAAAGAACTGTCAGCTTATGAGTTTATTTTATGGAGCCTCTATTCTACCTGTACAAGTACTTCAAGTGGTAACATAGGCAAATATAAAGCAGCATCCTATTTTACTTTATTAGTGTATTTTACCACAATTCTGCAGATACACAAGCTTCAGAGATCGTAAACACCGAAGGTCTTGAACACTTTACCTTCCAATAAAGCGCTTTTTGGAAAGTGGTATTGCCTTCCAACCTATAAATACACTGCTACCCTTGAGGGAGCAAAGATTTATCTCTTCTCAATTTACAAGTAAATCCATTGTTAACCCACCTCACCTCTTCACCAATAAAGGGCTGATTTATGATCGACGGTCAATGAGTCCATCTGAGGCAATTTCTACTAAGGCTAAGAAAAGAAAGTATAAGAAAACCTAGTAAATTGTGCACCGTTTAATGTAGATTACATGAAGTGAGCTATATTATATTGCTCAGCATCAATCCTAAGGAAGCACTTGACTGTTGTACATTATACCTCCAGGATGAGAATAATGATGCAAGCCAGTAATCATTCCTCCAATAGAACACTGTTCATGATGCTTGGGGATTGTGGCTGTACCACAGCTGTCTGATGAAGTCCTATTCATAAACTGTCACTTGCCCACTGTTTCTTGCATATCCTTCCAAATAATTTTGGAGTACATTTCATTGTCTACCTGAATATATTATTCCATGCTAAAGAACAACAGTAGCAGAATAAAAAGAAATAGCACATTATATATTTATAAAGAAGAAATGTTAAAATTAATAAATTGAAATAGGGACGTTTCTCGTGGCTAACAGAAAAGTTCTTGCTATTGGAAAGAGTAGTGTCTGGAGTTAGGGGCTACATTTCAAATCCTCCACCAACTCTTCCTTAAATCACACATTCCCTGGGGTGTACAGCATACTTGTGTCCTCTTAAAATATATTTTCTGGAGTGTCAACCTCCTAAAATATCCTTCATTTTTCCTCTTTCTTAGAGAGTGAGCAGCTAAACCGCGAGGAGGCTTTTTATGTGAACCTAACCATGGTCAAAGGACCTTACAATCTGAGACCTGGGACAGATCTTAGTGAACACTTTCCAGTGTTGTCTGAGAAAGGAACACTGAGGAATACTGCATCCTGTATCCTCTTCTTAGAGCTTTGTAAAGTACATTAGCGTTTAAATACTTTGAGAAGTTCTGCAATAGAGAATTCTACTCAACTTTGCATGGCCCCCCCTCCCTCAAATATACTATGTTATAGATTTTTGTTGTTGTCGGGTGGAAATAAAATTCATTCACACGTTAGTAATGTTAATCTAATCCCACTTCTTTCAAAATGAGGAAACTGAGACCCAAGAAGGTAAATGATATGACCGTGATCTCTCTGATTCTCTCTGTCATAGCCTAAATGGGACCTGAGATCTGTTGATTACCAACTTAGTGCATCCTGGGGCTCTAAAACCTTTGTGAAAAGACTGAGCTGTATATAAGATCAGGGAGAACTATAGAAAAACAGAAAAAATATCTTTGCTCAATATTTTGAGAAAAAAATATTTTGAGAAACCTCTTGCACGCCAATATTTTCTTTCTTTCTACTGTTATATAAAATGGTTTGAAATGTATTACCTCATTTACTTACCTTCACCTGATAATAAGTTATTATTCTTAGTGCATTATCCAGAAACATGAATTTTTCGTTTTTACTCTTAGAAAAATTAAATTGCATTTTTCTATATTAGTCTGTTTCAGCTGCCATAACAAAATACCAGGGACTGGGTGGTTTCAACAAGAGAAATGTATTTTCTCAAAGTTCTGGAGGCTACAAGTTCAAGATCAAGATGTTGGCAGGGTTGGTTTCTGGTGAAGCCTCTCTTCCTGGCTTCTAGACAGCTGCCTTCTTGCTGTGTCCTCACACGGCCTTTCATCTGTGTGTCATAGTCCTGCTGTCTCTTCCTTTTCTTATAAGGATATCAATCCTATTGGATTAGAGCTCCATCCTTATGATCTCATTTAACTTGAATTATGTCATTAAAGGTCTTATCTCCAAGTGCAGTCACACTGGGGGTTAGGGCTTCAACATATGTATTTTGAAGGGGACACAATTCAGGCCAAATCATTTCCATTCCTATATGGTATTTTCTGCTATCATTCGTTGTTTCAGAGAACATTCCTTTTTCATCCCTATTCTTTCAGTTTGCCCCAGGTTAGCTCTTTCTTTCTTGTCTCTGAACTTTCCAAACATATTTTATAACTGAAAAACTGAAGTTTTCGGGAGAGACCCAACAACAGTCTTGAAGATTTTCATTACCTTCAACTTTCGTAGACTTTATTTTCTTGCACAGACCAGTCCTCCAGGTTCTCAATTTGGGAATCCTGCTTCAAGGCATCCCCTGCTGTCCTTGCACTTGTCTAACAAGCCCATGGTCCTTCCACAATAATAGACCATCAACTGTGGTTTTATAGAGTGAGCTGTTGGGCAATATCCCATCTAGGAGATGAAACTTTTTGTTTGTACCAGCACACTAGTAGTATCAATTTGTTGAATCTTTTCTGTGAAACAGTCTTATATACGTGAGAGAAATAAGTATGGTTGCATTGATGTTAACGACCATTTCGAACATTCTGCTAGTTATGCAGAGCTAAAAGCACGGTATTGGCTCTATTTCAAATTCACTGCAGCAAAAAGAAGGAAAATAGGTAACAAACAGACCAACCGAAAATAAGTAAGTTGCATTTGATCACTTTCATAACAACCTTTACATTGTGCATTATTACCGTGGGATTAAAATAACATCTCCATATTATTCTCAGTTGTGCATTTTTGTTGCCCCTCATAATCATTTGCAAAACAATAAACAGACATTAAGTAGTTATATGACTTAGCTAGGTTCACACAACTATTAACCTCTTGAACCAAACTTAAACATAACTGATTTCAATTGATTTAAACTGAAATTCAGCAGTTAATTCAATCAACACTGACTGTATGCCAGGCTCTGGTTACATAAGAGTGAGCAAAAAGAGTCAGAGCTTGGATTTAACCCTGCCTTCCAGAAGCTGGTGGAAAGACAGACACATTTAACCTGAACAGGAGGGGTATCAATCAGGCTTTGATTGGCCACAGAAATTAAGAAAGGGTGCAGAAATAAGGTCATATGGAGGACCAAAGTAGCTAAGTCAGAGGAAAGCATTCCATTCACAGAAGAGGACCAGAGAATGATGTAAGAGGTAAAAGAATGAATGAATGAATAAGATGTTTAGTTTGACACAAAACAGAGGACACGTCTATGACTGATTATTGGAAATAATTTCTTATCCTTTTTAGTAATTGCCATTACAATGAGAGTTCATCATAACACACACCCAATTTCCAAAAAAAAAATTATGGTTTGGAAACATATTTTTATTTTTTATTAACTCTTACTCTTTTGTCTCAGTCTAAGAATCTAAGGAATATTGCACTAAATCCAGACAATGAACTTCAATAGCCAGATTTTGATGTTTGATTTATGGCTACAGAATGTGTGTGGGTGTGTTCACTCCACGCCATCAGCCTTAAAGAGTGAAGGACACACCCGAAACTTTCCCTTAGTAGCTAATTATGGAAAGTTAGATCTAAAAATTATACCCATCTTGGATATATTTATATTCACTATACCTTAGGGTATAACATTTCTCAGATCATCACTCATTTACTATTGTACTATTGTTTATTTCCTGTCATAACTGTTTTCTTTAACTATCAAGAGTTACCTTCATTCCTATGCAGTTATAACATTTGGAATCTAAACACTTATTGTCTCTATATCATGTATATTTTTTAGACATATCAGTAACATCAGTTTTCATTTTTACCAGAAAAGTCTTAGCTTATTTGATGGTCTCACAATTTACCCAGGAACATATCTATTATTTTCTTTCAGATACAGTTCTATGTTCAACGATATTTTTATGATTATTTTGTAGGAGAAACATCAGCATATTTCTTTATAATTACTTTATACTTACTTTATTATTACTTTACCTTTCAAACCATCCATTCAATATAATATTAAATATCTACTGTATGCCATCTATTGTTCATATAATTCAGCAACATGTTGATTTTTTTTCCTCTCTTTTAAAGGAGATTTATTTTGTCTTGCCATAGGAGAATCCAGAAAGATTAAAGGCCCATGTATGCTAGCAAGTAGTTACCAGAAAAGCTTTTTATGATACGTGATTCTAACATGCCAGAAGAAAACTGTATTGACAATGATGTAGTCTAATAATAAGAAATACGTTTGAAATTGAAAATTAAATATACTTTTGCACATCCTGATATGCTACTGTGCTTGCCTCATTTGCATGCAAATAAGGGTTCAATAACTATTTTAATTGCTATATTCTCCCAAAAGCAAGGAAAGAAGATTCAAAATATATGTATTACTTTGTATGGGAAAGAACGTTAATATTCACCAAATAATTACCTAATTTACATAGTGATTAGGCTCATCTGCAGTATTTTTATAAATATACAGAGGGAACATTAGATGTTGTGAAATTTGACAAGTGAAATAACAAGCAAATCTAATAAGCAAAATTGTATGCAGGTGAAAGACTTCTAGTACATTCTTTTTACTATAACTTTATTACTAATGTCAGAATAATAAGTCAAATCCTTAAGCATTCTATGCATCATATTTGGTAGGTGAGAGGGGAAAAGCAAATATAGTTGAAAAAATATTGAACATGATCAGACACATCTGAAAGAGATAAATTCCTCAGGGAAGAATTTCCACCTACATAATTTCAAGTGGAGTAATCTATTTTCTAATTAGCAAGGAAAAAAATCTTCTGTATATGACCTTGAATTCTAAAATATTAGCTCAGAGGGAATATTTACAATCCAGAGGCTCAGATGCATAATGAAAATATGGACATGAATTTTACTCTTGTTAAGATTCTTTTTAAATCATTCTTAGGCATAATCTGCCTATGTTGACTGACATTTATAGTATGGAAATTAGCTGGAATACAAATGCAGTGGGGTTTGAAATTAGAAAACACAATACTGAGAAGGCAGGCTAAATATTTGTGGTGTTTAAAGCCATTTTTCTTGGTAGAACCAATACCTTTTTTCATTTTGATCAAGCATATATTCTAAATGAGTTTTACATATTGAAATTATTTTAGTTCTCTAACGCGACTTCTTTTGTCACTTTATATGTAGCTATATGTAGCTGTTACTCATTTCAGAGAAATGTATTTTTCAGCTTTCAACATTTTAAGTATGATAAAGGAGGGAAGACTGTAGGATTTAAACGTGGAGAATTTGTTAGATAGAAATGTGTGCGAAATGAACAAACATGAACTTGAATTAGTGAATGAGCAAACTGACCTGATTTTAAGCAATCTATTCACTTGTTTGTGGGTTTAAAGTGATCAAGAAACAATGATTATAAGATGAACTGTGAAGCTGTGCAGATGGAAATGAATTAAGAGACTTGATGAAAAATTCTAGTTTATGACCCTTTTCTCCAGAATCTGGGACAAGATAGAGATTCCTGGGCTTCTGGGAGAATCCTGAACTGCTGTCTGCACTGAAATGGAAACTAAAATTATAAGGGCGAGAACACCACCGTGCAGTGTATCTGAATTTTGGTGTCAGCCAGACCGGAGGTGGAAACCTGACTCCTTAATTCGTACATTACCTGATCCTAGGAAGTTACTGTTCAGAAGTTCAGGTTGTAGGATGAGAATGACAATCATTTCTTTCAGGGTTATTGTGAGGATTAAATAAGATTGTTAATGAGCATCAAGTCTGTAGAACATGGCCAATTTCATAAATAATGGCAAATATAAGTGTTATAAAAGGTCCAGGAGCCGAGAATCCTGGGATATTTCTCCCTTCAGCAGCTGACTTCCGTTATCCTTTTTTTTTTTTTTTTTTTTTGAAGGCGTTTCTCTATTGTTTTCAGCATCCAGGCCAATGCCATTCTTAACCATTTTCCTTTGAAAGTGGTATGTTTTTCTGAAATTTGAAAAAAATTTTAAACTATTAACTTATTTATTATTGAGATATAATTGACATAGCATTATAGTTTCAGGTGTACAACATAATGATTAGATATTTGTAGATATTAAAAATGATCACCACCACGATAAGTTTTTTTTTTTTAACATCTTTATTGGGGCATAATTGCTTTACAAAGGTGTGTTAGTTTCTGCTTTATAACAAAGTGAATCAGTTATACGTATACATATGTTCCCATATCTCTTCCCTCTTGCATCTCCCTCCCTCCCACCCTCCCTATCCCACCCCTCCAGGCTGTCACAAAGCACCGAGCTGATCTCCCTGTGCTATGCGGCTGCTTCCCACTAGCTATCTACCTTACGTTTGGTAGTGTATATATGTCCATGCCTCTCTCTCACTTTGTCACAGCTCACGCTTCCCCTTCCCCATATCCTCAAGTCCGTTCTCCAGTAGGTCTGTGTCTTTAGTCCTGTCTTACCCCTAGGTTCTTCATGACATTTTTTTTTTCTTAAATTCCATATATATGTGTTAGCATACAGTATTTGTCTTTCTCTTTCTGACTTACTTCACTCTGTATGACAGACAGACTCTAGGTCTAGCCACGTCACTACAAACAGCTCAATTTCATTTCTTTTTATGGCTGAGTAATATTCTGTTGTATATATGTGCCACATCTTCTTTATCCATTCATCTGATGATGGGCACTTAGGTTGTTTCCATCTCCGGGCTATTGTAAATAGAGCTGCAATGAACATTTTGGTACATGACTCTTTTTGAATTTTGGTTTCCTCAGGGTATATGCCCAGTAGTGGGATTGCTGGGTCATATGGTAGTTCTATTTGTAGTTTTTTAAGGAACCTCCATACTGTTCTCCATAGTGGCTGAACCAATTCACATTCCCACCAGCAGTGCAAGAGTGTTCCCTTTTCTCCACACCCTCTCCAGCATTTATTGTTTCTAGATTTTTTGATGATGGCCATTCTGACTGGTGTGAGATGATATCTCATTGTAGTTTTGATTTGCATTTCTCTAATGATTAATGATGTTGAGCATTCTTTCATGTGTTTGTTGGCAGTCTGTATATCTTCTTTGGAGAAATGTCTATTTAGGTCTTCTGCCCATTTTTGGATTGGGTTGTTTATTTTTTTGTTATTGAGCTGCATGAGCTGCCTGTAAATTTTAGAGATTAATCCTTTGTCAGTTGATTCATTTGCAAATATTTTCTCCCATTCTGAGGGCTGTCTTTTGGTCTTGTTTATGGTTTCCTTTGCTGTGCAAAAGCTTTGAAGTTTCATTAGGTCCCATATCTGTCTATTTTTGTTTTTATTTCCATTTCTCTAGGAGATGGGTCAAAAAGGATCTTGCTGTGATTTATGTCATAGAGTGTTCTGCCTGTTTTCCTCTAAGAGTTTGAAAGTTTCTGGCCTTACATTTAGGTCGTTAATCCACTTTGAGCTTATTTTTGTGTATGGTGTTAGGGAGTGATCTAATCTCATAGTTTTACATGTACCTGTCCAGTTTTCCCAGCACCACTTATTGAAGAGGCTGTCCTTTCTCCACTCTACATTCCTGCCTCCTTTATCAAAGATAAGGTGTCCATATGTGCGTGAGTTTATCTCTGGGCTTTCTATCCTGTTCCACTGATCTGTCTGTTTTTGTGCGAGTACCATACTGTCTTGATTACTGTAGCTTTGTGGTATAGTCTGAAGTCAGGGAGCCAGATTCCTCCAGCTCCATTTTTCGTTCTCAAGATTGCTTTGGCTATTCGGGGTCTTTTGTGTTTCCGTACAAATTGTGAAAGTCTTTGTTCTAGTTCTGTGAAAAATGCCAGTGGAAGTTTGATAGGGATTGCATTGAATCTGTAGATTGCTTTGGGTAGTACAGTCATTTTCACAATGTTGATTCTTCCAATCCAAGAACATGGTATATCTCTCCATCTATTTGTATCATCTTTAATTTCTTTCATCAGTGTCTTATAATTTTCTGCATACAGGTCTTTTGTCTCCTTAGGTAGGTTTATTCCTAGATATTTTATTCTTTTTGTTGCAGTGGTAAATGGGAGTGTTTTCTTGATTTCACTTTCAGATTTTTCATCATTAGTGTATAGGAATGCCAGAGATTTCTGTGCATTAATTTTGTATCCTGCTACTTTACCAAATTCATTGATTAGCTCTAGTAGTTTTCTGGTAGCATCTTTAGGATTCTCTATGTATAGTATCATGTCATCTGCAAACAGTGACATGTGCATTAACTTTGTATCCTGCAACTTTACCAAATTCATTGATTAGCTCTACTAGTTTTCTGGTAGCATCTTTAGGATTCTCTATGTATAGTATCATGTCATCTGCAAACAGTGACAGCTTTACTTCTTCTTTTCCGATTTGGATTCCTTTTATTTCCTTTTCTTCTCTGATTGCTGTGGCTAAAACTTCCAAAACTATGTTGAATAAGAGTGGTGAGAGTGGGCAACCTTGTCTTGTTCCTGACCTTAGTGGAAATGCTTTCAGTTTTTCGCCATTGAGGATGATGTTGGCTGTGGGCTTGTCATATACGGCCTTTATTATATTGAGGAAAGTTCCCTCTACACCTACTTTCTGCAGGGTTTTTATCATAAATGGGTGTTGAATTTTGTCAAAAGCTTTCTCTGCATCTATTGAGATGATCATATGGTTTTTCTCCTTCAATTTGTTAATATGGTTAATCACATTGATAGATTTGCGTATATTGAAGAATCCTTGCATTCCTGGAATAAGCCCCACTTGATAATGGTGTATGATCCTTTTAATGTGCTGGTGGATTCTGTTTGCTAGTATTTTGTTGAGGATTTTTGCATCTATGTTCATCAGTGATATTGGCCTGTAGTTTTCTTTCTTTGTGACATCCTTGTCTGGTTTTGGTATCAAGGTGATGGTGGCCTCGTAGAATGAGTTTGGGAGTGTTCCTCCCTCTGCTATATTTTGGAAGAGTTTGAGAAGGATAGGTGTTAGCTCTTCTCTAAATGTTTGATAGAATTCGCCTGTGAAGCCATCTGGTCCTGGGCTTTTGTTTGTTGGAAGATTTTTAATCACAGTTTCAATTTCAGTGCTTGTGATTGGTCTGTTCATATTTTCTATTTCTTCCTGATTCAGTCTTGGAAGGTTGTGCATTTCTAAGAATTTGTCCATTTCTTCCAGGTTGTCCATTTTATTGGCATAGAGTTGCTTGTAGTAATCCCTCATGATCCTTTGTATTTGTGCAGTGTCACTTGTTACTTCTCCTTTTTCATGTCTGATTCTGTTGATTTGAGTCTTCTCCCTTTTTTTCTTGATGAGTCTGGCTAATGGTTTATCTATTTTGTTTATCTTCTCAAAGAACCAGCTTTTAGTTTTATTGAACTTTGCTATTGTTTCCTTCATTTCTTTTTCATTTATTTCTGATCTGATTTTTATGCTTTCTTTCCTTCTGCTAACTTTGGGGTTTTTTTGTTCTTCTTTCTCTAATTGCTTGAGGTGCAAGGTTAGGTTGTTTATTCGAGGTGTTTCCTGTTTCTTAAGGTAGGATTGTATTGCTATAAACTTCCCTCTTAGAACTGCTTTTGCTGCATCCCGTAGGTTTTGGGTTGTCGTGTCTCCATTGTCATTTGTTTCTAGGTATTTTTTTATTTCCTCTTTGATTTCTTCAGTGATCAGTTCGTTATTAAGTAGTGTATTGTTGAGCCTCCATGTGTTTGTATTTTTTTACAGATCTCTTCCTGTAACTGATATCTAGTTTCATAGAGTTGTGGTCAGAAAAGATACTTGATACAATTTCAATTTTCTTAAATTTACCAAGGCTTGGTTTGTGACCCAAGATATGATCTAATCTGGAGAATGTTCCATGAGCACTTGAGAAAAATGTGCATTCTGTTGTTTTTGGATAGAATGTCCTATAAATATCAATTAAGTCCATCTTGTTTAATGTATCTTTTAAAGCTTGTGTTTCCTTATTTATTTTCATTTTGGATGATCTGTTCATGCGTGAAAGTGGGGTGTTGAAGTCCCATCTATGAATGTGTTACTGTCGATTTCCCCTTTTATGGCTGATAGTATTTGCTTTATGTATTGAGGTGCTCCTATGTTGGGTGCATAAATATTTACAATTGTTATATCATCTTGTATCGATCTTTTGATCATTATGTAGTGTCCTTCTTTGTCTCTTCTAATAGTCTTTATTTTAAAGTCTATTTTGTCTGATATGAGAATTGCTACTCCAGCCTTCTTTTGGTTTCCATTTGCATGAAATATCTTTTTCCATCCCCTTACTTTCAGTCTGTATGTGTCTCTAGGTCTGAAGTGGGTCTCTTGTAAGACAGCATATATATGGGTCTTGTTTTTGTATCCATTCAGCCAATCTGCGTCTTTTGGTGGGAGCATTTAGTCCATTTACATTTAAGGTAATTGTCGATATGTATGTTCCTATTCCCATTTTCTAAATTGTTTTGGGTTCGTTATTATAGGTCTTTTCCTTCTCTTGTGTTTTTGTCTAGAGAAGTTCCTTTAGCATTTGTTGTAAAGCTGGTTTGGTGGTGCTGAACTCTGTCAGGTTTTGCTTGTCTGTAAAGGTTTTAATTTCTCCATCAAATCTGAATGAGATCCTTGCTGGGTAAAGTAATCTTGGTTGCAGGTTTTTCTCCTTCATCACTTTCAGTACTTTCAGTACTTTCAGAAGCCACTCCCTTCTGGCTTGCAGAATTTCTGCTGAGAGATCAGCTGTTAACCTTATGGGGATTCCCTTGTGTGTTATTTGTTGTTTTTCCCTTGCTGCATTTAATATGCTTTCTTTGTACTAATGTGTCTTGGCGTATTTCTCCTTGGATTTCTCCTGTATGGGACTCTCTGTGCTTCCTGGACTTGATTAACTATTTCCTTTCCCATATTAGGAAAGTTTTCAACTATAATCTCTTCAAATATTTTCTCAGTCCCTTTCTTTTTCTCTTCTTCTTCTGGAACCCCTATAATTCGAACGTTCGTGCGTTGATGTTGTCCCAGAGGTCTCTGAGACTGTTCTCAGTTCTTTTCATTCTTTTTTCTTTATTCTGCTCTGCAGTAGTTATTTCCACTATTTTATCTTCCAGGTCACTTATCCGTTCTTCTGCCTCAGTTATTCTGCTCTTGATCCCATCTAGAGTGTTTTTAATTTCATTTATTGTGTTGTTCATCATTTTTTTGTTTCATCTTTAGTTCTTCTAGGTCCTTGTTAAATGTTTCTTGCATTTTGTCTATTCTGTTTCCAAGATTTTGGATCATCTTTACTGTCATTTTTCTGAATTCTTTTTCAGGTAGACTGCCTATTTCCTCTGCATTCGTTAGGTCTGGTGCATTTTTAATCTTGCTCCTTCATCTGCTGTGTGTTTTTCTGTCTTCTCATTTTGCTTATCTTACTGTGTTTGGGGTCTCCTTTTTGCAGGCTGCAGGTTCATAGTTCCCATTGTTTTTGATGTCTGTTTCCAGTGGCTAAGGTTGTTTCAGTGGGTTGTGTAGGCTTCCTGGTGGAGGGCACTAGTTCCTGTGTTCTGGTGGATGAGGCTGGATCTTGTCTCTCTGGTGGGCAGGTCCACGTCTTGTGGTGTGTTTTGGGGTGTCTGTGGACTTATTATGATTTTAGGCAGCCTCTCTGCTAATGGGTGGGGTTGTGTTCCTGTCTTGCTAGTTGTTTGGCATAGGATGTCCAGCACTGTAGCTTGCTGGTCGTTGAGTGAAGTTGGGTGCTGGTGTTGAGATGGAGATCTCTGGGAGATTTTCGCTGTTTGATATTATGTGGAGCTGCGATGTCTCTTGTTGACCAGTGTCCTGAAGTTGGCTCTCCCACCTCAGAGGCACAGCACTGACTCCTGGCTGGAGCACCAAGAGCCTTTCATCCACACGGATGTATTTCTGGTGTATCTGTGGGGAGGAAGGTGATTGCGTCTTATTCTCCTGCCATCTTCCCCTCCGCTATCTCCCCTTATCCTTTTGAGATATGACGATTCTGCATCTGTGAGGGTTTCTCTGGTATATTTAAGAGATCTGACATGTAACATCCACAAGGGCAGAGATCAATCATGCAGGTATTAAGATCAATGCAGTAATGACAAATAAAACTCTATGATTACAATTTACTACTTTACAAAATGTATATTTATCTAAAAGTTCATTCATATGTGTTCATTGACATGAGATCATGCCAACCCTTGGTATGAAGTTTCACTGTACCTGACATATACTAGTAAGTGAAATTTATTAGGAATGCAAATTTTCTGAAAGTAGAGAATTTGACCAAAGTATGTGAACTTCAGAGTATTCTAGGACACTGAAGAAATTCCTATCAAGGGAAAAGGACAAGAAAGATGACAGTCAGTAGATCCTGTACAGATTCATCCAGAGAGAGAAAAATACCTCCAAATCATTTTATAAGGTCTTTATAACCTTGATATCAAAACTAAAAAAGTACTTTGCCAGTCAAACAAAATACTGGCAAGGTGAATTCAGCAGTAGGTATGTTGTGAACAAGTTGAGTTTTTCCAAAGAATTCTAGGGAGGCTAAGCATTAGAAAAATCTATACTCTCCATATTAAAAGATTAAAGGAGATGCTTAAAGAGCCTCTGATATTATCTAATACTTATTTATAATTTGAATTACTTGCACACTAACACCGCAGTGTTCACTGCAGCTCTGTTTACAGTAGCCAGGATGTGGAACCAACCTAAATGTCCATCGACAGATGAATGGATAGAGAAGATGTGGCACATATATACAATGGAATATTCCTCAGCCATAAAAAGAAATGAAACTGAGTTATTTGGAGTGAGGTTGGTGGACCTACAGTCTGTCATACAGAGTGAAGTAAGTCAGAAAGAGAAAAACAAATACTGTATGCTAACATATATATATGGAATCAAAAAAAAAAGGTCATGAAGAACCTAGTTGCAGGGCAGGAATAAAGATGTCGACATAGAGAATGGACTTGAGGACACAGGGTGAGAGGGGGAAACTGGGGTGAAGTGAGAGTAGCATCGACATATATACACTACGGAATGTAAAATGACTAGTGGGAAGCAGCAGCATAGTACAGTGAGATCAGCTTGGTGCTTTGTGACCACCTAGAGGGGTGGGATAAAGAGGGTGGGAGGGAGACTTAAGAGGGAGGGGATATGGGAACATATGTATGCATATCGCTTATTGACTTTGGTGTACAATAGAAACTAACACAGTATTGTGAAGCAGTTATACTCCAATAAAGTTCTATTTAAAGAAAAAAAACCAAGAATGTAAGTAGTGTAGTTGTTGGCTTAAAAAAAAAATTTTTCAAGGCATCATCTGACAAGGATGTGATTCTCTAGAACTCACCCCTTCCAAAATTCCTACCATGTGTGTCAGGACAACAAAAGTATCACTACTCCAAAACTCAGTACCTCAGAATACCTCAGTGTTATGGAAAGCTTCATACAGTGGCCAACGGCTTAACTAGACATTGTGTATGATCTACCCATAATTATAGTTTTGGATTCCTCATTCCTCTTCCCAGTGGCTGACCTCAGAAACCACGTCGAAGTTGTTCCTCCTCGAAAATCAACTTCTAGGGTTGTTAGTGTGGTTGACTATAGTGCCCTTGAGTTTTCCCTATGTACTAGCTCACACTCTCTTTGCTCTTAGAAAATGCTCATGAAATTCTACCAACATTGTACTACTACCACATTGTACCATCTCCTTTTCACACATAGGACATTAACCTCTGGACAACCTCTGAGATTTCATCTCGTAGATCTGAGAATCCTTAGATGTATCTCCTGCCCATGCTTAAGAAATCATGACGAATTCTGTAAATATCCACCAATGATGGCCTTTGATACAGTACCTGTTAGAAAAGCAACATGTAGCATTTACAGGGACCAGTGTACAATGTTACAGTCAGCAAGGGTACCCTCTAGACATCTCAAAGTCTTGACAGCTGTGGATACTTGGTTATTGTAGCACCGCTTCTGCCTTGATCTTTTCTCAGGTCTGCATCTATGTGGAGTTCTCACTTTTATCTGCTTCAGCCCTATTTTTCCCAGGATCCTTGGAAGTCATTGACGAAAAATGTTAAGATTCATGCATCAGTTCTCCTTTATTTCTCCTTTATTCCCCAAATACATTCTTAACAATTCTGGTTCCTACATGCCTCTTCTACCTAACCTCTTTCTTTACTCTCAAAACCACTAAGCTTGTCATTTTGAGGCTGTACTGTTACAATTGCGTCCTAAGTAGTTTGTCTATTTCCTATAATCTGGAGCTTATGAACTCATAAGAGAAGTATGCATTGGCTTCAAAATGTCTCTAAATCTTCCAAAATTGTACCTATACATAGCATTCTGAATGACTGAAGGGTTAAGAGTGTGGAATATTAATTGTTCATTGAAAAATAAGTGCCTTAGGGTCTGCAGCTTGACTTCCGTTGGCTAAGATGCAATTGTATTGGATCAGGGCTGATACTGACCGATTTTGATGTCCTTTTTCTGCACTATTTCTCTTCATGGCACTTATCATTTGCACCAGTAAGCTGTAACTTCAAAAACAAAACAAAGTGGCCAGGATTTTAGGGCTACTTCACTGCTGTTGTATTCACTAAGCAGGTGACTTGATTGTTTGGTTAATCAATTAATAAGAAAATTGTGGGGCTGGGAGCTAGTAATGATCGGTCCTGATTAATAGATATGTAACAATTTTAGCATTTGTTTATCGTTGATATGCATATGAATGAGTTTCAAAATACATGAGCTCAGCAGTCCCCTGGTGGCCTAATGGTTAGGATTCCAGACGTTCACTGCCATGGCCTGGGGTTCAATCCCTGGTCGGGGAACTGAGATCTTGCGAGCCACAGGGAGTGGCCAAACAACAACAACAACAAAACCTGAGTTGTTATGATTGTCAGGTGATATATGATGTAAAATCTTAGACTGGATTTATCGGTGTTTATTGCTCTGACTTAGGGGTGAAATGAATACCAAAAAGGGTAACGAGCCATGTCAATGACAGACATGGGGGAGATGTACATTCCCAGGGGTGATGTAAAGGGTAAAAAAGATGTGTGTGTGTGTGTGTGTGTGTGTGTGTGTGTGTGTGTGTGTGTGTGTATTTTTTTTTTTTT
>NW_006789161.1:0-335 GCF_000442215.2 Lipotes vexillifer
CACAATGTTGATTCTTCCAATCCAAGAACATGGTATATCTCTCCATCTATTTGTATCATCTATTTGTATCATTGTTTTTTTGCGGTACGCGGGCCTCTCACTGTTGTGGCCTCTCCCGTTGCGGAGCACAGGCTCCGGAAGCGCAGGCTCAGCGGCCATGGCTCACGGGCCTAGCCGCTCCGCGGCGTGTGGGATCTTCCTGGACTGGGGCACGAACCCGTGTCCCCCGAATCGGCAGGCGGACTCTCAACCACTGCGCCACCAGAGAAGCCCTCATCTTTAATTTCTTTCATCAGTGTCTTATAATTTTCTGCATACAGGTCTTTTGTCTCCTT
>NW_006789162.1:0-217 GCF_000442215.2 Lipotes vexillifer
ATTAGGATTAGGGCACGGGTTAACTTAAGGCTTCGGCTAAGGGTTAGGATAAGTGTTAGGGTTTGGGTTAGGGTTAGGGAATGGGGACGGTTCAGGGGACAGGTTACGGTACGACAACGGTTTAGGGTTACCATTCGTGTTAGGCCATGGGTTAGTGTTAGTGTATGGCTTAAGAATAGGACACGGGTTTGGTTAATGCTTCGGGTTAATGTTAGGG
>NW_006789163.1:0-362 GCF_000442215.2 Lipotes vexillifer
TTTTTTTTTTTTATGTCTATTTATTTATTAATTTGGCTGCGCCAGGTCTTAGTTGTGGCACACAGGATCTTTGTTGCAGCATGCGGAATTTTTAGGGATCTAGTCCCCTGACCAGGGATTGAACCCAGGTCCCCTGCATTGGGAGCGGGAAGTCTTAACCACTGGACCACCAGGGAAGTCCCACAAAACAGCTTTCTGAGCCTAAATGCCCAAAGGCCTTACTAACTAATGGATGATTTTTAAACCTGGGGATGGAGGAGATAAGGAAAGGTTCTGGTTAATTCATGATGTGCTTTACCGGGTAATCGGAAAGCTATTTTTTTTTTAACATCTCTTTTTCCAAGTACTGTTTTTTTTTTTTT
>NW_006789164.1:0-219 GCF_000442215.2 Lipotes vexillifer
TGGTGGCTTCTCTTGTTGCGGAGCACGGGCTCTAGGCACATGGGCTTCAGTAGTTGTGGCACATGCCTCAGTAGTTGTGGCTCATGGGCTCTAGAGTGCAGGTGCAGTAGTTGTGGCACACGGGCTCAGCTGCTCCATGGCATGTGGGGTCTTCTTGGACCAGGGCTCAAACCTGTGTCCCCTGCATTGGCAGGCGGGTTCTTAACCACTGCGCCACCA
>NW_006789166.1:0-742 GCF_000442215.2 Lipotes vexillifer
AGGGAACGGGGATGGCTTAGGGTACAGGTTAGTGTACGACAATGTTTTAGGGTTAGTATACGTTTTAGGGTATGTGTTAGTGTGAGCGTATGGATTAGGATTAATGCAAGGATTAGGGTAAGGCTAAGGGTAAGTGTTAGGTTTAGGTTTAGGGTTAGGGTTAGGAAACGGGGAATGTTTAGTTTACAGGTTAGGGTGCGACAACCGTTTAGGACTAGTGTATTTGTTGTGACACTGTTTATTGGTAGCCTACGGGTAAGGATTAGGGCACGGGTTAGGGTAAGGCTTCGGGTAAGTGTTAGGGTTAGGTTCATGGTTAGGGTTAGGGAGCGGGGACGATTTAGGGTACACTTTAGGGTAAGAGTATGCTTTAGGGTAATCGTACGTGTTAGCACACGGGTTAGTGTTAGCGTATGGGTTAGGATTAGGGAACGGGTTAGGGTAATGCTTCGGGTAAAGGTTAAGGTTAGGGTTAGGGTTAGGGTTCGGGTTAGGGAAAGGGGACGATTTAGGGTGCAGGTTAGGGTACAACAACGGTTTAGGTTTTGCGTACATATTAGGGCTCGGGTTAGTGTGAGTGTACGGGTTAGGATTAGGGCATGGTTTAGGGTTAGGTTAGAGGTAAGTTTTAGGGTTAGGGTTAGGGTTAGCTAATGCGGATGATTTAGGGTACCGGTTAGGATTCGACAACGATTTTGGTTTTGCATACGTGTTAGGGGACGGGTTAGTGTTAGCCTACGGG
>NW_006789168.1:0-383 GCF_000442215.2 Lipotes vexillifer
TCTACAAATGACCCAATTTCGTTCCTTTCTATGGCTCAGTAATATTCCATTGTATATATGTACAACATCTTCTTTATCCATTCGTCTGTCAATGGGCATTTAGGTTGCTTCCATGACCTGGCTATTCTAAATAGTGCTGCAATGAACATTGGGGTGCATGTGTCTTTTTTTTTTTTTAAACAACTTTATTGGACTATAAATGCTTTACAATGGTGTGTTAGTTTCTGCTTTATAACAGAGTGAATCAGTTATACATATACATATGTTCCCATATCTCTTCCCTCTTGCATCTCCCTCCCTCCGACCCTCCTTATCCCACCCCTCTAGGTGGTCACAAAGGACCGAGCTGATCTCCCTGTGCTATGTGGCTGCTTCCCACTAGC
>NW_006789169.1:0-473 GCF_000442215.2 Lipotes vexillifer
AAATAAGTCCAATAAGAATCAGCATTAACAAGACCCACCTGCACAGTCAGCAATGTAATAAAATCTAAAAGTAAGTTGGGGGAAGTTAATGGCAACTTCTGCTGTTGTAACAGGTTCTCTGCATCTTCAGAAAGCCGTTTCACATTACCCCACGTTATTGTTGCAGATGAGCGAGTTGAAGCTGCAAGACGTCGCTTCTTTACTCTGTGCGAAGTGGAAGAGACTGTTTTTTCTGCAGGTTTAGCTTTTATATCATTTTCAAGTGAAAGTTGCTGTAGGGGCGGGATTAACATTTCTGGGTTCTTATTAAGATTAGATGTTTTCAGCAAAGGATGTGGTTGACTCATCTTTAGCAGATTGTGGTAAACGATTCTTTACAACAGGATGTCTAATGAGACGATCTGGTATCGAGATAGGGGAGTCTGCGTCCTGTGGGAAAATACAAGCAAAACCTCTCCCAGTGGTTAATAAAA
>NW_006789170.1:0-1529 GCF_000442215.2 Lipotes vexillifer
CACAACTACTGAGCCTGTGCTCTAGAGCCCACGAGCCACAACTACTGAGCCCACATGCCACAATTACTGCGTGCCAAGAGCCTGTGCTCCACAACAAGTGAAGCCACCGCAATGAGAAGCCTGTGCACCGCGATGAAGAGTAGCCCCCACTCGCTGCAACTAGAGAAAGCCGGCATGCAGCAACAAAGACCCAACACAGCCAAAAATAAACAAATTTATTTAAAAAAAAAATTTTTTTAATAAATAAATAAATAAAACTAGAATTGCCATATGATCCAGTAATTCCACTTCTGGGAATATATCCAAAAGAATTGAAAGCAGAGTCTCAGAGAGCTATCTGTAAACCCAAATTCATAGCAGGATTATTCACAATAGCCAAAAGGTAGAAGCAACCCAAATGTCCATCAAACAATGACTGGATAAACAAAACATGGTAAATACACAGTAGAATATTATTCAGCCTAAAAAAGGAAGTAAATTCTGACACATGCTGCAAAATGAATGAACCCTGAAGATATTATGCTAAGTGAAATAAACCAATCACAAAAAGACAAATACTGTATGATTCCACTTATATGAGATACCTAGAGTAATCATATTCATAGAGATACAAAGTAAAATAGAGGTTACCAGAGGCTGTGGGGGAGGGGGAAATGGCAAGTTGTTTTTTAATGGGTATAGAGTTTTAGATTTGGGAGATAAAATATTTCTAGAGATCAGTTGCACAAAGATGTGTATATACTTACTACTACTAAACTATACACTTAAAAATGGTTAAGATAGGGACTTCCTGGTGGTCCAGTGGGTAAGACTCCACACTCCCAATGCGGGGGACTGGGGTTCAATCCCTGGTTGGGGAACTAGATCCCGCAAGCATGCTGCAACTAAGACCCGGCACAGCCAAAAAATAAATAAATAAATAAATTTTTTTTTTAAATGTGGTAAATTTTATATTTTGTGTAAATTTTATATGTTGTGTATTTTACCATAATTAACAATAAAAATTAATGAAAATTAGATAAATTGGACTTCATCAAAATTAAGAACTTTGTGCATCAAAGGACACTATCAAGAAAGTGAAAAGACAACCTACAGAATGGGATAAAATTTTTGCAAATCATATATCTGACAAGAGATTAATACTGAGAATATAAGGAATTCCCTGGTGGTCCAGTGGTTACGACTCCACGCTTCCACTACAGGGGGCACATGTTCCATCCCTGGTCGGGGAACTAAGATCCCACATGCTGCGGGGCAACTAAGCCCACGGGCCACAACTACCGAGCTCGCATTCCTCAATGAGAGAGCCCACATGCTGCAAACTACAGAGCCCACACACTCTGGAGCCCATGCACCACAACTAAAGAGAGAAAACATGCACGCCACACTAGAGAGAAGTCCACGTGTCACAACGAAGAGCCCACCACAACGAAAAAGATCCCACCCGCCTCAACAAAGACCCTACGTGCCGCAACTAAGACCCAACGCGGCCAAAAGTTTAAAAAAAAAAAAAAAAAAAAAAAAAAAAT
>NW_006789173.1:0-201 GCF_000442215.2 Lipotes vexillifer
AAAAAAAAATGCTAGAAAATAAACAAATGGGACTATATCAAACTAAAAGCTTCTGCATGGTGAGGGAAACCATAATCACAGTTAAAAGGCACCCTAGGGCTTCCCTGGTGGTGTATTGGTTAAGAATCCACCTGCCAGTATAGGGGACACGGGTTCGAGCCCTGGTCTGGGAAGATGCCACATGCCTCGGAGCAACTAAGC
>NW_006789174.1:0-1244 GCF_000442215.2 Lipotes vexillifer
ACTAACACACCATTGTAAAGCAATTATACTCCAATAAAGATGTTAAAAAAATAAAAATAAAAACAGAGCTACCAGAGAATACTGCAACTCCACTCCTAGGTGTCAATCCAGGGAAAACCATAAATCAACAAGACACATGCACCCCAACGTTCACTGTAGCGCTGTTTACGAGAGCCTCGACTTGGAAGCAACAAAAGTCTCCATCGAAGGATGAATGGATAAAGAAGATATGGTACGTATAAGCAATGGAATATTAACCATGAAATGAATGAAATAAGGCCAGTTGTAACAACTCGGACAGACCTAGATATGATCATACTAAATGACATAAGTCAGACAGAGAAAGATAAATTTCATATGATATCACTTAGTGGTGGAATCTAAAAATCAGTACAAATGAACTAACTTCCAAAATGGACAAAGAATCACAGACTTAGAAAGCAAATTCATGGCTACCAACGGGAAAGGTGGGGGAGGGGAGAGGCATAAATTAGGAGGTTTCAATTAGCATACATACCCTTATATAGAGAAAACAGATAATCAATAAGGACCTGCTATATAGCACAGGGAACTCGACTCAACACACTGCAATGACCTCAAAGGAAAAAGAATCTGGAAAAGAAAACATAGATGTCTCTGTATAAGTAATTCAACTTGCTGTACACCAAAAAGAAATGCAACATTGTAAAACAGCTTTAGTCCTCTATACAATTAAGTTAAAAAAAAGAGAGAGAGCGAGAGATTGTTACTAAATTTTTTGAGTCCCAGTAACCCAAACAGGCCTCACATCCCTGGCTTAGGTCCCCAGGAGGCACTGTCATGGGGCTGAGAGAGCTGGGGACGTAGTGTCAGCAAGTTCAACCTCCTTAGACTTGTACTGCCTGGTGCCAGCTACACGGGACCAAATTCTCCAGGTCCAGGCAAGTCCGGCTACAGCTAAATCATGCCTAGCACACCCAAAGGATGGTGGACCCTCTGAGCTGGAAGAAATTTGAAAAGTCACCTGCTCTCCACATCTCCTGGTGTTGGGGTTCCCACAGCTAGCCTTTTGTTTTCTACAGTCGCCCCACCTGCAGGAGACAGCATCCTCAACAGGCAGTTGGGCGGGACTTGGAATTAGTCCAGGGCATGATGGGTAGCGGGGGAGAAGGAATGAGATACAAGTCCTTGAATGTTTGGGCTGGCACATTCCCCTCTAATTGCCAATCAGGAACAGGATTCTCCCTAAGGCTCAGGTTGCCCCA
>NW_006789175.1:0-229 GCF_000442215.2 Lipotes vexillifer
TTCCAGGTTGTCCATTTTATTGGCATAAAGTTGCTTGTAGTAATCTCTCATGATCCTTTGTATATCTGCAGTGTCAGTTGTTACCTCTCTTTTTTCATTTCTAATTCTATTGATTTGAGTCTTCTTCCTTTTTTTCTTTTTTTAAAAATTTATTTATTTACTTACTTATTTATTTATTTATTTTTGGCTGTGTTGGGTCTTCGTTTCTGTGCAAGGACTTTCTCTAGTT
>NW_006789176.1:0-658 GCF_000442215.2 Lipotes vexillifer
GCATTTATTGTTTGTAGACTTTTTGGTGATGGCCATTCTGACTGGTGTGAGGTGATATCTCATCGTAGTTTTGATTTGCATTTCTCTAATAATTAGCGACGTTGAACATCTTTTCATGTGTTTGTTGGCAATCTGTATGTCTTCTTTGAAGAAATGTCTATTTAGATGCTCTGCCCATTTTTGCTTGGGTTGTTTGTTTTGATGATATTAAGCTACATGAGCTATTTGTATATTTTGGAGACTAATCCCTTGTCAATCACATCATTTGCAAACATTTTCTCCCAATCTGTGGGTTGTCTTTTCGTTTTATTTATGGTTTCCTTTGCTGTGCAAAAGCTTTTGAGTTTAATTAGGTCCCATTTGGATTGAAAAAGATATTGCTGCAATTTGTGTCAGTGTGTTCTGCCTATGTTTTCCTCTAGGAGTTTTATAGTGTCCAGTCTCATATTTAAGTCTTTAATCCATTTTGACCTTATTTTTGTGTATGGTGTTAAAGAATGATATAATTTTATGTTTCTTACATGTAGCTGTTCAGTTTTTCCAGCAACATTTGTTGAAGAGACTGTCTTTCCACCATCATATAGTCTTGCCTCCATTGTCATAGATTAATTGACCATAGGTGCATGGGTTTATTTCTGGGCTTTCTATCCTGTTCCAT
>NW_006789177.1:0-835 GCF_000442215.2 Lipotes vexillifer
ACCCGTGTCCCCTGCATCGGCAGGCGGACTCCCAACCACTGCGCCACCAGGGAAGCCCTGGCAACAAACTTTTAATACTTAAATATATTTAAAGAAAAGAGTGATATGGCATCTGATGATTCAACATATGATCTATGAATTTTTTCATAACACAATTAAGAAATTGAAATGAGAAAATTTAGAATTAAAAGTCAGATATTTAAATGTGGCAGGAGTTTAGGCATTTGAAAAAAATACACAAGAAATATTATTGAAAACAAAGTTGGCAATAAAAAAATGACTTTTTCCATAATGGGCTTAGGAGAGGAAATAAAATTTTACAGCTGAGAAGACATCTATGCTTCACTTACATAAATAAGCATAGTTATATAAGTGACATAGAGTTATGTAAACATAATCATTACATTATTCTGTTAAATCAACAGATGTGGGATCTCTGGGAAAAAAGAGAACTTCAGGATGTTCTAAATTTGTGAAGAAACTACTATATTTCTGGTGTGATTAAATCTCTAAGGGAAGATATAATTCAAAATCCTTTTTAAATGGCTAGACTAAAATTACTAACAAAACTACGCATAGCCCTTTTTTGACCCATAAATCCCATTTTTAGGAATTTACTCTGAAGATACACAGTTTGTCTAAATATTATATATTGAAGATATTGGGTCGGCCAAAAAGTGCATTTGGTTTTAAGTAAAAATAAAAGACCTTTTTCATTTTCATGAAGAACCTTATTGAACAACATATTCACTAACCAAACGAACCTTTTTGCCAACCATATATATATATATATATATATATATATATATATATATATATATATATATATATATAT
>NW_006789182.1:0-704 GCF_000442215.2 Lipotes vexillifer
CGTTCTTCTCTTTGCGACTATAATGGTAGTTTGCTGAGGAACTGGAGCAATTTTCATCACTTCTGTGGCCATATTTAGTGTAATTATAGGTAATATAGTTGACTTTTTAAATTGAGGAATTAAATTTTTTAAGAAATGCAAATAGGGGAGCCTGCTTTGGTAGAGTGGGGAGCCCACTGTAAAAGAGTAACCTGTAGACAGAGTAATTAGTAGGTATAGTTTTTTGTAAAGACTAAATTGAAGGCAGCTTTCATTGAAAATATTCGGGAATGGATAAGAATTTTCCTATCTTTCACTTATTTTGCTTGTTTGATAATTTTGAATTAAAGTTATTTTTGCCTTAGACATAAAAATTATTATTAATCTGCAGGAAAGGTATAGGTCAGTGGTTCTCAACTGTGAGCAATTTTGCTGGAAGAGGGAAGTGGAGATTGATAGTTGATGGAGTGGTGTTTTGTCAGTGAATGAGTTGGTGTTGGGAAGGAGGGAACAAATACATTCTTGGAAACTGGAGGAAAGGTGGGAAAGAAGTATGGGAATGGAGGTGTGACTGGCAGTGGACGGGGTGCGTGGTATATGTTGAAGCTGCTAGGGAGACAGTGTTTAAAATGGAACGGTAATAGGTAAGGAGATGGGATGTGTCCTAGAGGATGAATCTGGAAAGGGCTGAGAATTTGGGGGAGAGAGAGGCTTGTAGTCTGGAG
>NW_006789183.1:0-4694 GCF_000442215.2 Lipotes vexillifer
TAGGTTGCTTCCATGTCCTGGCTGTTGTAAATAGTGCTGCAATGAACACTGTGGTACATGACTATTAGGAGTTTCTTAATGACTTTTTCAGCTGGAGTCACTCTTACCATGTACCTCAGTGAGGAAGGAATCACTCTGCCCTTTCATTGTCAGCTGATGATCCCTCAAGATCCTGACTCTGAAATGGCCTATCTGCCTTTTATTCAGTGAGTTATAGGACTTTTTTTTTTAATTAAAGGGGTTGGAAGTGGCTTTACTAAGATCCACAAATATCTTTATCCAATATCGAGAAGAAAATAGGATTTTAATGGCTATTTATTGCCTGGAAAAAACAATCAGTAAAACTAGAATCACAAAGAATCACAAAGAAAGGCAAGAAGAATGAACCGGAAAGAACATGGGTTTAGAGCTTCTGGCCTCATCTCTGCCATTAAGTCTTGTGTGACCCAGAGGCTGCAATAAAATGTCACCAAAGTTCAGGTTAGGATTGGAAATGACGATGCAGGCTTAGTAGGGAAGGCTATGAAAAATCCAGTATTCTAAGATAACTTGAATCTCCAACAGAAGCCAGAAATATAGATTGATGTGAAAGCTCTTGATTTTTGAATGTTGAAAACTAAATTTAACTAATAATAAAATGCATTGAAGGTAAAATAAAACTTATTTGCAGGCTGCATTCTGCCTACAGGTCTCCAGAATGGGGCATTTGCAAGACTCATTTTCTTGACTATTACAGGAGAAACTGAAGTAGACGATCACTAAGTTACTTCAAGCGCTAACATTTCCCTCCTGGGCAGTGGAAAGTCTCAAACTCTGTTCTCTCTTCTATCTTAACCAACATCCCTTCTGGCCTTCTTCTGTTCAGTCTTTTATTTAAATTCACTCAATATATAGCCTTCTCACCTGTACTTACAGTATGGAAGACTACTGTGATGAGAAGAACAACAAAGATGAAGACAAAATCAGGAAGTGACAGCAAGTTTTAACTTAGAATCTATATAGTTATGGCATGCATAATATATGCACATCTATGAAATGTGCACAGGACTGCAAGAATTCCTACAGTTGATTATGTAAATGGCTGTTTCCACTCCAGAGTATTGTTACAGTGCTTAGAGCTCTTTGGAAAAAGACATAAATGCCTTGAGATAATCATGATATTCTTATTTTAAATGACAAGGTTCCTGTGCAGCATGGAGAATTTAATGTAATGTCTACACTTGTTTTTTCAAGAGAAGCCAGAAATATAGACTTTATGTGAAAAATATAGACTTCATGGTGTTTGAATGCTGACAACTAAATTTAACTAAACATAAATGAAAGTAAAAATATAGCACATAAAGGTCATTGTCTTTTTCTGGAAAAGAAAGCTTTAATTTTATGTCTTAACTCATTTTTACTACATTGCAGCAAGTTGAACCATGAGGGAACCCATGGAATATGACCATAACAGCTCTGTCTATTAAAAGCTGTCGGCTTCTTTCTGTAGGTTTAATGGATGACAGAGGGAATGCTATTCAGTGTTAGCCTCCTAAGTGGTTTCTTGTTTGTTCTTCGTACAGAAGCTAGTGTGCTCTTTGAAAAACAAGCCTGTTCATATGACTTCTCTACTCAAAATCCTCCCATCACTTCTCATGACTCTTGCAAAATAGTTCTAAGCCTTTACTACAGCCTGTGAGGTGGTTTTTAAATAGCCACAAATGCTTTCCTACTCATCCCATGAAGGGGCTGTCTCCTCCCCGACTCCCTGAATCTGGGAGGGCCTTGGGACTTCCTTTGATTCCTAGAATGTATCAGAGGGGACCTTGAGCAAGCTCTGAACCCAGATCTTGAGGCCTAAAGCTCCCACCACTCTCATCCTCTTGGAACACTTCTGCCACTATGTGACGAAGGCCGTCATAGAAAACTATGTCACCTACGGACATCCTGGACCATAAGCTCCAACAGAGCTGCCAGATGGCTTCAGCTCTTGAGGTAGCCCAGGCAAGACCAGCAGAAGAATCATCCAGTGAACCCACAGAAGTGTGAGAAATAATGATTACTGTGTTAAGCCAGCAGGTTTTACTGTGATGTGCTATGTAGCAGAAGGTAATACAGCTCTATGAGGTACTGGATGATCTGACCACAGGGTATTTCCCCTCCTCTCTATTTTAGCCATTCTGGCCTCCTTGATATTTCTCAACCTACCAAACATTTCCTGCTCTTCTCTCTGCCTGAAGTCCTTTTCTTCCCAGTATGCACCTAATTCCTTCATTCACTAAGTCTCCTCACCACTCTGTAGAAAAGAGCAATCATCTCCCTCCCTGATCCCTCTCTAGCTGCTTCTCCTGCTTCCTTATTATTCTTAGCTTGTATATACTATAATCTTAGCTAGCAATACATTTATATTCCCTCTTAACCTGAAGGCAAACTCCAAGAAACTAGAAATTTTTATTTGTTTTGTTTACTAGTATATCCCCCACCACCTAGAATAGTGTCTGGAACATAACAGGTCTTCAATTAAAAGTGTGTTGAATGCATTATTTTTCAATTCTTAGAGATTATTCCAAAAGTATTCAAAGTAGAAAACTTGCTCCTCAGGTATATGTTCTAGCTAATACGTAACATATTATAGGGACCGAGAGTGAATCTTACTAAATAAATAAATAAATCATTTTTAAAAACCCTAAAATTCCCAGAAGAGAGCACTTAGTGTATATGTGCTCAGATTTTTCTGGAATGTAGGAATTAGAGTGCCTCCATGGAGTAGTTGCAGATCTTGTATTTATACTGATAAAAATTTTTTTTATATTATTCAGTTTTCTCACTGGGATTCTTTTCCTAAAACATCTTTATTTTTCTGATCCCTAAACAGAATTGTGTGGCTTCAATCATTATAGTATCCCAACATATATCACAACTTATTTCTGACTTTATACAATTCCCTTCCATCTCACCCCTTAACTTGGGTCTAAGACATTAGATTTGTGTATACTTACTTTGCAGTTGTCTTTTTTCAATTTGATTTTACTTTTAGAGCAGTTTTAGGTTCATAGCAAAAATGAGTAGAAGGTACAGAGATTTCCCATATGCCCTGTACCCACAACACATACAAAGCTTCCCCCATTATTAACATTCCCCTCAAAGTGGTACATTTGTGACACCTGATGAACCTATATTGACACATCATCATTACCCAAAGTTCACAGTTTACATTAGGGTCCACTTTTACTATTGTGCATGCTCTGTATTTGAACAAATATGTAACTTGTATCCACCATTATAAGATCAGAGTAGTTACACTGCCTAAAAATCCTGTGTTCCACCTATCCACCCCTCCCAACCCTTGGAGGTCTCTGTCTCTTGATTGAAATAATTTGGATGTTAGTGAGCCCTAGGGAAGGTCCTAGTCACTGAAGACATATGGCACATGCCAAAGAGATCAAGTAAGAAAACATCACCAGACATCCCTAGTGCTCACTGTACAAAGGTAGTGGGTCAACATTACACACCAATTCCACACTACACGATGCTGAGTATTTGCAAGTCAGCTCTCATAGGCTAGAACCCACTCCTATTCAAACCAGAAACCTGAGTGTCACGCTGGACTCTTTCTCTTTTGTTTTGCTTGTTTTGGTTTTTGGTTTCCTCCCCATTTACTCAGTAAATCCATATGATTTAACTTTCTAAATAGGCATGTAGTCCACGCTCTCACCTTCCTTCAGTTCATCCATGTGACTATAGCCAAGGTGCTCATTATCTCTTGTCTGAACTGTCTTAACAGCTTCTTACCTGATATTCTTGCCTTCCACCTTGCCCCACCTCTAGTCCATAAATGGCCAGCCTGAGCATTCTGTCAGCAGATGGAAAAACTAGGGAGGAAAGGATTTAGCTATTTTTCCTAGTATAATTTTTCAAGAACCTGAAGACGTTCAACCTTACATCCACCATGCTCACCTATTTTCCTATGAGACTAGAAATAATCTCTTGGAGAACCTGCAGTGAAATTTTCTTCTCCAGTTTTTTTTTTTAATCCTTTTGAGAGAATACTTTCTATCAGAGCAACCCTGGAACACTTATTTGTGCCTTCTCTTCTGTTTTTACCTACATTGTCAACAAATAGTAGGTCTGAATCCCATTTTTTGAAGTCCCAGGAGATGTTACTTCCTTTTTACTATTTGAAAATTTAGTATTTTAATATTAGTATCTCTGGTGGCTTTTTTTCTTCTTATTATTAGCGTTTGCCCTGTGCTCTACTTTATATCTTTTGTTTCTTTGAGATTTATAACATATAGTTTATATATGTACATATATTTTAATGTGGCAGTCCATCCTGTCAAATAATTACATGGAACAGTCTCAGATTTTCAGAATGTTCTCTGTGTTTACTTTAACTTATTAGAAGTTCCGTTCTCTCTTCATGGAAGATTAGGCATACAAAAATTGTCTACAAGTAAAACTCTGTTTGGGCCTCTGGGCTCACATTTAACTGGGAAAATATGAATTCTTTTCTGCTGATGCCTCATAGGGTCCCAGACATGAGGGAAGTGAAGAGGAAGACCTTTTTAGCATTCTTTTTAGCTCTTTTATGGATGCACTATGCATAGAGAATTCTTCTGTCAGCTTGTATGTAAGATTTCTGATTTTGCTTTTATGGAGTTTATCCATAAAACATATACAGAATTGTTAATAGCATTACATATAAATAATTATTA
>NW_006789184.1:0-372 GCF_000442215.2 Lipotes vexillifer
CAGACAAAACAGACTTTAAAACAAAGACTATTACAAGAGACAAAGAAGGACACTACATAATGAAAAAGGGAACAATCCAAGAAGAAGATATAACAATTGTAAATATTTATGCACCCAAAAGAGGAGCACTTCAATACATAAGGCAAACACTAACAGCCATAAAAGGGGAAATCAACAACAACACAATAATAGTAGGGGACTTTAACACCCCACTTTCACCAATGGGCAGATCATCCAAAATGGATATAAAAAGGAAACACAAGTTTTAAGTGATACATTCAACAAGATGGACTTAATTCATATTTATAGGATACTCCATCCAAAAACAACAGAATACACATTCTTCTCAAGTGCTCATGGAACATTCTCCAG
>NW_006789185.1:0-272 GCF_000442215.2 Lipotes vexillifer
TCAATGTGTACATTAATTTGGCTAGACTGCATATTTTTTTTAATTAAACAACAATTTGGGTCACAGCATGTAGCATGCAGGATGTGGGATCTTAGTTCCCCAACCAGGGATCAAACCCACGCCCCCTGCAGTGGGAGCGCAGAGTCCCAGCCCCTGGATGGCCAGAGAATTCCCACCGTAGAATGCATATTTTTACAGTATTTTTTTTTGTTTATTTTTTTGTTTTGTTTTGTTTTTTGGTACATGGGCCTCTTACCACTGTGGCCTCTCCC
>NW_006789186.1:0-217 GCF_000442215.2 Lipotes vexillifer
TTAGGATTAGGGCACGGGTTAGGGTAAGGCTTCGGGTAACGGTGAGGGATAGGGTTAGGGTTAGGAAATGGGGATTGTTTAGCGTATAGGTTAAGGTACGACTATGGTTTAGGGTTAGCGTATGTGTTAGGGCACAGGTTTTTGTTAGTGTACAAGTTAGGATTAGGGCACGAGTTAGGGTAAGGCTTCGGGGAATGGTTAGGGTTAGGGTTAGGGT
>NW_006789187.1:0-216 GCF_000442215.2 Lipotes vexillifer
AGGGTTTAGGGTTAGGGTTAGGGTTAGGGTGAGGGAATTGTGACGGTTTAGGGTACAGGTTAGTATACGTCAATGGTTGTATGTTAGTGTACGTGTTAGGGCACGGGTTAGTGTTAGCGTATGGGTTAGTATTAGGGCACAGGATAGGGTAATGGTTAGGGCTAGGGTTAGGGTTAGGGTTACAGAACGGGGACGGTTTAGGGTACAGGTTAGAGT
>NW_006789189.1:0-1041 GCF_000442215.2 Lipotes vexillifer
GCCAAGTGGCAATGGTAACTCAGAGGGTCACTCACATCATGATAAAGGCAGAGAAGCATTACACTTGTCTATAAAGAGCTTCTCAGGACAACCCAAGTCTTTGACCTCCAGCTGACATGGATCTGACTCCTAGGAAACAATGTGATACATCAGAGCCACATGAAACAGCCAGACTACAGTCAATGGCTACAGCAAAAGGACATAAGTTCAAGGAATACTTGGGTACCCATGTGATACTCTTCCCTACAGTTATGTGTGTGTGAACTTTGTAACCTGGGTCTGTGGTAGGGGTAAAGTGAGTTTTGTGTGTGGTTCAGTCTATCTCTTCAAAAATTCTGAATGATAATTAGCTTTGATTTTTACATCTATTCATAATGATAGCAGAGGGCAATGCACAACAGAAAGGGGCTTGCAAGCTTTCCACTTAGCAATTAATTCTATTATTAAATGCTAAGAAAAAAATAAGTGCCTGCCAGCTGTAGCTTTATTATGTTTTCCCAGAAATAATAATGAGAAGCCTGTGGAAGTATATTATTTATTTCTTTTTTTCTCCCGCACCCTTGTAGGAGAAGAAAAATACCCATGAGTGGTTGCTCCTTCCATTCGAAAATAGAATTATTCTGCTATGAGAAGGTGGCTTGGACAGAGCATAAAGACCAGGGTTGGTATATAATGGAAAGCTTCTTTGTTTTATTTCTGTTTATTAATTTTTGAAATGGAACATCTAACTCTGGGCCAGAACCTATGCTAAGCAAGATGGGGATTGAAAACTAGGGAGCATTTGGAGCTGCCTCTACAGGAGGTCACAGCCATGTACACACCTGAATTAAACCAAAATGAGGCGAAAGGTACAATAGCGAAATAAACAGTGCCCTGGGAGCACAAAGAGAGGGTGGCTAGTTGGCAATAACATCTGACTTTTGGTGGAGATGTTAATCATCAGTCAAAATGTAGCTATTGAGTAACTTCGCCAGCATCACACCTGACAAGTAGTAGGTTCTCAATGAATAGGAACTGACTCTGAGTCTAAGGTGGATTCCT
>NW_006789189.1:1129-18574 GCF_000442215.2 Lipotes vexillifer
TCCTGCTGCAGCCCCCAGCACACTATGGAACAGAGAAGGAGGCTATCTTACACCTCCCAGTTCACACGTCAGATTCACCATACAGGGAGGCAACAGAAAGGTGCTCATTAGTGTTTGCAAAAGAGAAGAGAAGTCAAACTCAGCATTGCCGATAATTTAGCCCAGACAGACTCCAAGAGATTTAGATTACTGTTTAATTGCCTGGGACATGGATGGAAAACTAGGACATATAGGGAAAAGTGTTGGACCTGACACTCACTGAAATCTGACTTCTTGCATCTACCAGCTGTGTGACCTTAGGTGTATTGCATACCCCTCTGATCCTCAGTTTTGTTATGTATAAAATGGGTATAATAATGCCTCTTTTCCAGGAATATTATGAAATTAAATAATATGTGGAAGAATGTCTGAAATACTGTAAGTCTTCAACAATGATTTTTATTTTTTGAAGACTCACATTGCTCTTGTGGCTTAAAAGTCATGTTTGTGGTGAATTAAACTTGGCTATCCATACCATGCCCTTATCTGTGAGATCAGTTACATGGGTGCTGCAAAAAAATTGTGTTCAGTGAAGACACTCAGGTGTCCACACCTTAAATCCCCTAATTTAGAGTATTTCCTCCTCCAGTTGGCCCAGTCATGAAGACCTGTAAGGGAGTCAAAAATGTCTAATTCTCTCTGATTCTGATTCACACTCCATGTCCCTGTATGATGTGTGAGCGTCACTGTGACTGTTTAAGCAGGTTTATCTAAACCAGAGTTTGTAAGCTGGTAACCCCTGGGCAAAATTTGTCCTGAAGATTTTTGTGGCAGGTGAAGCATTTTTGTTTTATTCTAAAGTAAATGTGTATGCCCTTGAGCGTGGGGTATACTCTTCATTAAGCCCTGGGCTCCTCACCCCGTGTCTCAGGTAGGATGTCACCTGCTGGCTCCTGTAGGCCACCTGAGATCATGACCACGAGTCTACTCTATGTCCACCTCTAACCTGAGTAATACAGGAGCCTACTGCTATGGGTTTGGGAGCAAAGACAATAGTTTCCAAACTAACCTCCTTGCCCCAAGACTCTCTCCCTTTAATGCCTCCTTCCCACTGAAGGTGATTGCAGAGATGTGGATGCACATAGACCCACGCATTGGTTGTTGTGATAGCACTATGGATATTGCACAGTGATGGGTAGATGGATGGATGGATACTGCTATATTTTCTAACTCTCAAAAAATGGTGCATCTTATAATTTGTATCAACAAAGCAAATGACTTCACCAAGTTATGAGCCCCCAAATTATCAAACCACATTTTCAAACAAAGAAGTTTTGAAAGAAGAATCTTCTGACTTAAATCTCTTAAGGGATTTCTAAAACAGACAAATGTTCTGTTTCCTGAAGTCTCAACTTCATCGCTTCCAACAGGGGTATAAAAATATAGGTGCGAAGGAGAAGGGTGACTAGAATGGAATTACAAACAAAATGAAACTAGAAAAGAAAAGAAAAATGTGTTGAGACTTCAGGGCTAGGTTATATTTTTTGATTTCTGTTCTCAGCAGAATATTGTACAGTTATAAGTAATGCCAATATATTTCCTAAACAGAGCTCTGAAAAAAAAATTATAGAGGAAAATTAACCAAATTAGCATTTTATGATTATTTCTGAGAGTGAGAATAGTTATGCTGTATGGCTTCCTGGAATAAATTAAAAAGTGTTTATTGAGTTTTAAGAAGATTTGTGTTTCAAAATAACTTTGAATTCATGGGCGAGTTGGGAAATATAAAGTTTTGTACTGGCAGGAAAATTCCTTTCAATTAATCAATAGTAAGAGTAAAGCTGAAGGGAATTTCTCAAACTTTTAATGAGTTTTTGAGGAAAAAAATCTAGATAAACTCAACACAGCATACTTGAAACAATCGGTTAAATACAGTGGTAATCTCATAATTACCCAACTATAAATTCAGATCCCAACTCTATGACTTATTAAGTGAGTTATTAATGACTTATTAATTAAACCTTCTATGACTTATTAAGTGAGTTAACCTTCATAACTCTTTGAACTTCAGGTTACTGATTTTCAAAATGAAATGAATATTAACATAATAGATTTTTATGAAGGTTTAAAGAGTTGACCTATACAAAGCACCGGGCAGGCAGTAGTATATGATAAGAACCAAAAAACTACTACTTTATCTAATTTATCTTTCTTTTCTTTACCTCTTTTTTCTTTACCTCTGTGATCCCATTGCCACAAGAAGTGTTAATGTAAATAATGTTTGCATCAATCTGCTTCTCTAAAAATCAATATAGTCTTCATATACGTCACACACACACACACACACACACACACACATACACACACACACACACACACACACACACACACACACACACACATACATGCGCACACACCCTAAATCACCCATGGCATTTCCTTCCTTTTCAGATAATTATTTTGATAACAGGAAAAACTTATTTTTTTTTTTCTGTTTTGACTGTGTGACTTTGACTTCTGGCTGCATTTTACCCTGGATGGTGACTTACTGACGTTGCACTGAAATTATGAAAACTCACTCTGCTGTGACTTACGCTATGTGATCAACAGTCTATTTCTGACGACTGCTGCCAGCTTTCCAGCCTCAGCTTACCCTTTCCCCTTTGCCCCACATCTGGGCAAATTGATAAGAACCAGTCTGTGTCCTTCATCACTTGAGCGATGGACATTTCAAACGACGTAAGCACTTACCTGGGAGGGTACCCGACCCCAGCTCCAACCCCATTAGCGGTAAAAACCCAAAGCTTGATTCCTGCTCCCTTGCCCTTGTTTCACTCTTGACTTTCTGCTTAGGGAACCCTTTTTCTGTTTGCTATGTGAGCAGTAATCTTTATTTCACACCCATTGGTGCCTTTGTGTCATTTATTCCAACTGCCATAAAATCCCAGGAGGGGGCCGCCCAGTGAACTGCAGGCAATGGTAAGTGACTCTCACACCCTGCCAATAGAAGCTCTGGTATCCATGCTTCCAGGTGTTAAATGGATTAATTACTAAACATCCATTCATTCCTCCTGACACAGGCCTTTAACACATGCTGTTTCATCTGTCTTTAGCATTCCTCTACCGAGAGCACTACTGCCCATGACTCTTCTTTCAGATGAACTTGACCCTCTTTCTTTTTTTTTTTTAACATCTTTATTGGAGTATAATTGCTTTACAATGGTGTGTTAGTTTCTGCTTTATAACAAAGTGAATCAATTATACATATACATATGTCTCCATATCTCTTGCCTCTTGCGTCTCCCTCCCTCCCACCCTCCCTATCCCACCCCTCCAGGCGGTCACAAAGCACCGAGCTGATCTCCCTGTGCTATGCAGCTGCCCTCTTTCTTTAAGGAAAACTTACTTGACTTTCCCAGTCCAGGTTGAATTCCTTTGTAACAAGTGCTCATAGATCTCTGTTGCGCTGAGATTACAATAAGATAAATTGTAACTATATATGTCTTAGTAGAAGCATTTTATTATTTTTCCCTCCCCCATTTGATTACCAGCCACTGACAGTAGGAGCTGATTGTGTTCTCCATGGTTTACCCAGCACCTGACACAGTACCTGACATATGGACAAATAATCTAATACTTTTTGCTTTAAGCATGAGAATACATCAATGCCTTGGCTAGACATCGTCCCTGTCCTCTGTGTGTATGTTTGCGTACATAAGTGTGTGTGCACACGCACAATGCATACATAACCACAGAATAAATCACAGTGAATTTAGCATTCGTCACTCTTTTGCACAGAGTTCATACACTTTCTTCACATGAGCCTCCGGTTGGCCCCAGTAACTTGAGAAAGGGAAGAATCAGAGAGAGATTCTTTTAAAACTTTGTGTTTCAGGGAGGGTGGGAGGGAGGGAGACGCAAGAGGGAAGAGATATGGGAACATATGTATATGTATAACTGATTCACTTTGTTATAAAGCAGAAACTAACACACCATTGTAAAGCAATTATACTCCAATAAAGATGTAAAAAAAAAAACAAACAAACTTTGTGTTTCAGAGGCAGATAATTGATGTGGTTCCTCATTTAGCCATTTACAGGCTGGGTAATTTGGAGCAAGTCACTTAACCTTGGTGACAACCAGTTTCTCATCTACAAAATAAGCAACTGTAAAGCAACATTGCAGTGTTGTGGTGAGGCCTTGAATGTATATGTGTAAAGCGCTCACTAATAAAACCTATAAAACATCTATGTAATAAACTGTGCCTATTTTAATGAAAGTGTCCTTCGCTGGGTCAACTCGAATAGCAGCCCTGAGCCATATGTCCAAAGCAGACTTTAACAAGTAGGCTCTAAGGGATTAAATCAAATCAAAAGATTCACCTTCTTTGAACTCAGGCTTCCCTTCATAAATCCTTTTAACTTATATATAAAAACTTCTTAAAGCCCTGTCCCCTCTTGTAAACACACAAACTTCATCTCTTTATTAATGGTACTTGAAATTTAAATCAAATCAAACATTCAAGCCATGTACACTTGAGAAATTCAGGTAAGTTAAACCCTGTGATCTGCACATCCCTCCCTTCTACACTCTCTGAATCTCTACTCCAAATTGGCAGTGCTTTTTAGTAACCGTCACCTCCATCAGTGGAGGGAAGGAGCAGACACAGCTCTGATGGCAGCTCCAAGCGGGATGCGTCGGTGCCGATATACAGATCTCCGAAACGCAATCACTCCGCACTCAACTTCCCACCCTTAAGTCTTTACAATAACCGAACTAAAACTCCTTGGGCCTTCCCTTGTTCCACGTCACTGTCACCAGCTATCTGTGAGAGCCAAGGTGGCCTGAAGCCTCCACCTGTTTCCTGAAGACGTAGAAGAACTGCACCATCTTCCAGTGATGGTCTGGCGCGTCTGCCTGGGAACTGGAAGCTGGGGAACGCGTGGAATTGCCCTGGAGCCGCTGTCTCAGAATCACTTCTGAATGTTCAGGTTTTGCCACGAGAGGAGTCCACGCGCGATTTGGAAGCCAGAAAGTGCAGCAGCCACGGTTCTGCCTGAGGGGTTGGTGTGCAGCCTGGTGCTGTTGCGGCTCTGCCCGTCGTTGCTCATCCGTGGGTCACCTTGTGCGTGAGGGGCAGCAGCCAAGCTTGCACCTCCTGCAGCTTCCTCCTCCCCTCCCCCTCCAGCTTCTCTGGATCCTGGGCCAGGCTCATGCCCATCTCTGCGGTGAAGGGCACCAGCAGATCTGTACCGGCATCCCTAAGATTGGAGTGGGTGAGAGGCACACCAGGCCAAATCTGTCCTTGCTCTCTCCCACTTAATATCTACCTTTCCTTCCCAACCACCAATTCTGCTGACTTCAAACTCAACACTAGGCACAGGAGCAACTGCCCTAAGTGGACTGCTTCACCAGCTCCAGCAACCCATGAGGTCAATAGCAGATTCTGTATCTATATCTTTATAAGATATAAGCAATTCTTTTATCTGTATCACACATAGTGATTCTGCTTATCTGGTCCAACTGTAAATAGGGAAGAAATGGTCCTGTGTCTAGAAAACTCCACATACGTGGGGTGCAGAGCGCTTGAGAAGGGTGGTTAAGGAAGAGATATGGGAACATTCCTACAAAAGCATGACCTGTCATGTGTTCTCTGATAAGAAGACCTTTTGCTATGACCCTGAAAGTCATCCATGAAGATGCACAGATCTTGCTGTGAATGCATTTACGGTGGAAGCAATCAAGTGGCAAACTAAGGTGTCTAAGTCAGCAGGGGGATCAGAGCAGAAGCTGACACAGGAGATGGAGAGAGGTTGGGCGGGGGGGAGTGGGAGAGATGAGTGACAGATGTTACAGGGAGCTCATGCCATTACCTCATTGTGCAGTCTGACAGTTGGTGTCAAAATGGGAAGAGCATCTGGACACACTGAAAATTACAGTTTCATGCCCTCGGCACTCCAACCTCTTGAATAATCCTTTTTCAAGAGAAATTAATGCACTCTTTGATTCAGCACTGTTTTATGCACTGAAGATAAATCAGTGAACAAGGAAGAATAAATATCCCTGCCCTCATGGACTTTACATCCTAGTGGTAGTTGATAAAAAACTTTGATTTTTAGGATGATGCTTTATGAAAAGGTTTGATGTAGCCATGAAGAGTGGAATAGGTGCCCACTGGTTCTGGAAAAAAAGGAAAGGAACCTCTAAAAAGTGTTGAAAGCATCATATTACAAAGAAGAACATTTAAGAAATGTCCTCTGAACGCTTTCTGGGGGTTTTCCCTGCTCCTTCCCTAAAGATTGTAAATTGTTTAATATGTTCTTTCTGACCAAACACCTGTCAAATTCCAATTTTGACTTGATTTTAATTAGCAGCAAGAACTAATACCCTTTGAATTAATTGCACACCTTCTCTCCTTAATTCCTCTGTGGCTGCTTCTTCCACTAGAAAACCCCCAAACAGAATTGCTGTAGAGCTGAGGAATCTATTAGTCTGAGGCCATGAAGATAATAAATATAAAGCCTCACAAACAGGTATTCAGATTTATTCACATGTTCTTAATTAGTAATGATTCTACTTTAGTTTGAGTTGGTTATCTTGAAAAATATGAATTTGTTCATCAAATGCTCACCAATCACCTCCAATAGTTTTTTTTTCTTTATTTTCTTTCTTTCTTTTTTTTTTTTTTTGTCATACATGAATTGTTGAGACAAAAGAAGAAAATTTCCCTGTACTGAGCCATCATATTCTTCATTCTCGTGTACCTGGGTAAGGAACGCATCATATGAATAGTGGATCTCTTCTTTAGCCTGACCTCCTAAGTGAACTCACCTCCAGACACTAAGAGGCACTGCATGGGGTTCCCTATTTCTTTACTGTGGACACCAAAGTCCTTTTTGTTCGTCAGTTTCTATAACTCTGTTCCTCTTCCTCACTGATCACAAGAATCAATCACTCACTTTTAGTTTTTTTCCCATCCAAATAGCTCGCCACAACAGTGAGAGGCCCGCGTACCAAAAAAAAAAAAAAAAAGGAGACGGTGGGACCAGCCTTACACATCAGTCTCTTGACCATCTTAATAGTCCACTGTCTTCCCTTTTCTCACAGATTTGTAGGAGTCTCTCTATGTGATGGATGCGAGTCCTTTCATAATTAGATATGTCCAATGCTCAGCAAAATCTCTGGATTTGTGGCTCACTCTCTAACTCTTTATGGTTTCTTTTGGTTAACATCAAATTTTAATTTTAATGTAGACCACTTCATCCTTCTCTTTTAAGGTCGGTGCTTATTCCGTTCTACTTAAGAGAATACTCACTGCATGTAAATGTATAGCTGATTCACTTTGCTGTACAATAGAAACTAACACAACATCTTAAAGCAACTAAACTCTAATAAAAATTAAAAACATAAATAAAAAAAATAAAGCTAACAAACAAGGGGAAAAAAGAGAGAATACTCACTACCCAAGGCCAGGAATATGCTACACTAGGTCGTCTTCTAGAAGCTTTTCTGCTTTTTACTGTTGAGTCTATTTATTTTATGTATGGTATGAGATAAAATCATATTTCATTTATTGTTAGAAATGGCCCCAGCACTATTTATTGAAATGACCTTTCTTTTCCCTCTGCTCTGTAGTTTTACCTCTAACATAAATCAAGCATCCATGTATGTATAGGTTATCGCTGGGTGTGCTTTTCTAGTCCATTGGTTCTTGTGCCCATGCCACCCTGGTTTAATTACTGTAAATGTATAATACACTGTGACAATCATTAGAGTAAATCTTTCCACTTTGGTCTTCAAAAGTGCCTTGGACAGTCTTGGCCTATTGCATTGTCATGCGTGTTTTAGAATCAGCTTTTTCAGTTCCACAATAAATCCTGTTTGAATTTTGGTTGAAATTGCACTGAATTTTCAGATCTTTGGAGGAAAACTGTCATCTTTAAAACGTTGAGCCTGCCAGTCTATAAACATGGTATATCTCCTGATTAGAATCTCTTTTTTTTTTTATTGTATCTTTATTTTCTTAATATATTTCATATTATTTAACGTTTATCATTTTCTTTACTGTATCTTGGTTTTTAATTTTTTTTTTGGTGCTTTCATACATTCTGTTACATTTTTTTAGTATTAATTTTTTATTTTATTGTTAATTGTATCTTTTCTTTAAAATTTGTATTTTTACCTTCTGATGGCAGATACATAGAAATAAAATTGATTTTATGTTTTCACTTTATATTAATACCTCATTAGGCTTACTTCCTTCTAATATTTTATCTGTAGACTCTTCCATATTTCCTACGTAAGTAATCATTTTGCCTCTGTAAACCTGCATTTAATGTGTTTTTTTCCTAAATAGTATAACTTTATTTTCTTTCCCTTCCTTTCACCTAGAATAGGAACTCCAGTAAAAAGTTGAATAAAAGATGCTGTCCTTATCTTCCTTCAGGCTTTCAACCAGTAACTAAATAAGCACAATATTTATTCACTATTAATTTTTCCCTCATAACCCATTATCAAGGTTTCTCTTTGGTTGCTCAAATGTGTTTTTGTCTCATTTGGGTTTTTTCCTTCCTTTCTTCCTCCCTCCTCCCTCCCTTTCTCCCTTTCTTTTCTTTACATTTCTTCTCTCTTCCTTCCTTACTTCTTTCCTTTCTTTCTTCCTTTCTTCCTTCCTTCCTTCCTTCCTTTCTTTCTTCCTTCCTTCCTTCCTTCCTTCCTTCCTTTCTTCCTTTCTTCCTTCCTTCCTTCCTTCCTTCCTTCCTTCCTTCCTTCCTTTCTTTCTTCCTTCCTTCCTTCCTTCCTTCCTTTCTTCCTTTCTTCCTTCCTTCCTTCCTTCCTTCCTTTCTTTCTTTCTTTCTTTCTTTCTTTCTTTCTTTCTTTCTTTCTTTCTTCTTTCTTCTTTCTCCCATTATTCTAAGGATAAACCCAAGGCTCTGATGAACAGCATCCTCCTTGATCTGATCTCTGATCCTTACCCCACCTCACTGTCTGTCACCTCTGCCCAGGCAGCTGTCTTCTCACCACTCCTACTTCCTGGCCTGACTGTAGTGGATGCTGCTGTGTGGCCCAGACCTGGGGGAGGACTGAAGCACTCGTTCCCCGGATGCTGGGAATATCGGCAACTGACAGCTCTCAGCTAAATCCCTCTCCAAGAATCATCCCCAGCCAAAGACAACTACCTAGACGAAAGTAACACCCTTCAGGGTAGGGGCATTGAGCCCTAGGATGGCTCAATGTGGCGGCATAAGATCCTGGCCCCTGGCCCTCAGCAGGACAACTCTGAAGGGAAGTCCCAGTCGGCTTTGAGATTGGCTTGTACTACAGCTGCAGCCCGGTTCACAGACCCCTTCTGACCAATCCTACTTCCTCACTCCCCAATAGAAGATCCTGGGGAAACCCTCAAGAAATGTACTACAGGCACTTCCCCATCTAATCAAGCTGTCTCCTGGGAAACCAGGCCCAAGTCACTTATGATTGCTACATTATGTTGTTCATTTTCTCAATTCCAGGTTTATATTTACCCAGAATGTCCTCTCCCACAGACCCATGCTTCTTCTTTAAGAGTCTTTTCAATTTTTTCCTTAGCCCTCTAGAAAGAGTTGACCACATGCTACAGGTGATCCTTCAGGACAGAGATGCTTTATTTCCTTCTTTGCATCCCTCCTGCCTAGGCCACTGCCTATCACAGGGTAACCGTTCAATACACATTTCTCATGAGACAAAATGAAAGAATGATCCTCCAATAGGAAGAGTTGTGGGAGGTGAAAACCATTCAGTATGGCACAACAGAGCAGAAATATGCTGTCCCTTCAAGCAAATCAATCCACTGACTAATCAATTGTCCTTGAAGAATACCTAAATACTCAAATAATGAGAAAGTCACTAAATCGAGATTTGGCATTGGTTGAGTGAGGGCATGAATTATTAGCCTGTCTTCTTAGAGTCCAGAGAATTTGAAAGTACGGTTGCTTTTTATTTGAGTGAATTTATTGATTCAGTTATTGGTTTTACTGTTGATGCCAGGTGCCATGCTAAGTAAGGTGTACACTAAGTCTCATAAAGGCCCCAGGAGCATGAACTGAATGAACCATAATGCATGGCAGAGTGACAGGTGCCGCAGAAGGCCATACGGAAGTCTACAGAACTGAGAGATCTCATTAGGCAGGTCACAAATCGTATTCAGGCTCAATTCTCAAAATGGGAACCAGGTCAGCTGTGCTCTGACCATTCCGGATTCTGATTTAGTGTCTCTCATTCGTAAGCATAAGGCTATGTCTTGGGTTAGAGGTTGTCAGGTCTGCATAGGAACTCATCTAATATTAAGTCAAGAGGAGGAGGAATCAGAGGTGTGGAGAATTTATTTTCAATGCAGTCCTGAAGAAGTAGGGCAGAGTCAGACCAGGAGAGGGTGTGTGGTGACCAAAGAGCTCCCACATTTGACCAAGACACTGGAAGCACCACTCCTGAAAGCCGCTGCCCCCCACCCTCCTCCCGGTGCAGGGGAAGCCCCTGCAGAAGGCTTTGCTCCAGGCAGCGTGGTCTTAGGAACTGGTTGGTAGGGAATTTGTTGGTGTAGAGTAGTGTTTGTGAAAGCAAAGCCCATGGGCCATCTGCATTACAATCGCTTGGATGCCGGCAAAAACGCAGATGCAAAGGGTCTTCCCTATTCATAGCTAAATCAACATCTATAGGTTTGAGTCCCAAATCTGCATTTTAAAAGACTGCTGGGTATTGTATACACACTGAACTTAAGCATCAAGAATCACTGTTGTGGATACTTGGGGAGCTGCAAAGCCCAGGCAGATTCTTTTCTTTAACTGGGTTTGTGTGTGGTGTGAGTGTGTATGGTATGTGTGTATGTGGTGTATGTGTCTGTGAGGCATATGTGTGTGTGTAGTGTGTGTGTGTGAGTGTGGTATGTGTGTACGTGATGTATATGTGCTGTGTGTGGTGTGTGTGCGATGTGTGTGTATGTGGGATATGTGTATGTGAGGTGTGTGTGTGTATGTATGTGATGTGTGTATATGTGGTGTGTGTGTATGTATGTGATGTGTGTGTGGTATGTGTGTATGTATGTGATGTGTGTGTGGTGTGTGTGTATGCATGTGTGGTGTGTGTGTATGTATGTGATGTGTGTGCATATTTAAGAGCAGTAATAGAAGTTTGAAAAAGGTGAAAGACATTCAGAGAGAGAGCAGGCCATTACAGTATAAAATTGGTATCAAGTACTATTCTGTTAAATATCAATAAAACAGACTTTAGGCTTCTGCCTAAGACTAGTGTCTGGTCTCCCTAATGTAACACAGTAATTACTTTAATAAGACAATAAAACTGCTTTGAGGAAGTAAATAGTGTAACACTAAGCTCCTTCTCAAGTGTAGAATCTGAAAACATTATTCCCAAATAGAATTCAAATGCATTTTGCAGCGAAGTTTTCTCCAGTATTCGCTACTTTGAATAGCAGACAAGGAAGAAAGATGTTTGCAACACTGTTGTTGAGTAGGGAAGGAAGGGTCCAAAAAGTCCTTTTCTTCTGAAAGTCTGCACAGATGTCTCAGCCTTTCTTCTTTATTCCTTCTCACCTCATCCAAAGACCAAACAACAATAAAGTGACTTGATAAAATCTCACCCACAGACCAGCTAAAGTTAGACCAGCCACAGGGGAAGAGTGTGCTTGGGCAGCCACATCCCAGCATCAAGCTAGAAACTGAATGATTAAACAATTTTTTGAACTTTATGTCTTTTTCCAAGGTGTGTTGTCCACCCTCTCATGAGGATGTGAGCTAGGAAATGTCCGCACTGTGGGTCCCCCTGTGTAGAGGGACACCCACATCCCAGAGACAGGAGGGGCCTTATTTCCTGGGGGCAGAATCTGGATGCTGAGACACAATTTCTGACTTCCTGATGAGTTCTCCTTCTTCTGAAATGACAGGGCAGCTCATTGGATCTGTCAGCTCACTCATATGCGTAAAATGTCACTAGTACATGCAACCCAAAGATCCAGTTGCTTTAGGGGGTTGATATCAGAAAATAAGGGAATTAGCAAGCCAGTCTCCTGTCCTGCTGAGAGTCAGGCAGCGGCAAGGCTGTCTGTTCTCCATGTTTAAAAGACTTGAGCCACTATGTGGGTGTCCTACAAGACTGAGGGGACAATAAGGCCAAGCAGGTCCAGCTGTGAGAAGGGGAGGTGGTCTGTGTAGAAGCAGATGGAATGTGGGTATTCGGAGCAAGCATGGCAGAGCAGCCAGGAGAGCAAAAGCCCAAGTACAGCCATAAGCCACCCTGTGTGCACGTGCAAGCAGACCCTCTGGAAGGTCAGTGTGGCTCTCAGACTATCTCTTGGCCTCCACCTCCCATTTCTAGGCTTTGCAACTAAAAAGTCAAGCATTTTGGAGGGAGCTCAAAGGAGAACTCTAGAGATGCTGAGTGGTTAAGAAATGACCTAGAAAAAAGACTGAAAGTACAAAAATCTCTCCTAAAGGAGAACTAGGATGACCACTTTATTATTAATAAATCACTCTTCTTCTGCTGACCACAAACTAGGCTCTGTTCTAAAGCTGCAATCATTTTGCCTCCCACTGAGGTTATAATGGAGATTACTATGTGTTATGGGTTGAATCTCCCCCAAACTCATACATTGGACTTCTAACTTCCAGTATCTCAGAATGTGCCTATATTTGGAGATGGGGGTCTTTACAGAGTTGGACTTTTAACTTCCAGTATCTCAGAATGTGCCTATATTTGGAGATGGGGGTCTTTACAGGGGAAATCAAGTTAAAATGAGGGCATTCAGGTGGATCGTAATTCAACCTGGCTCATGTCGTTATAAGACCGGGACATTTGGAAACAGAGGCAGAAAGAGGGAAGACAGTGGAAGAGTCCCAGGTAGAAGACAGCCATCTACAAGCCAAGGAGAGAGGCTGGGACAGATTCTCCCTCACAGTCTCCAGAAGAAACCAACCCTGCCAACACCTTGATCTTAGACTTCTGGCCTCCAGAAACGCAGAGATGATACATTTCTATTGTTTAAGGCCCCCAGCCTGTGGTGCTTCACAACAGCAGTGCTGGCAAATTAATTCAGTATGATTAACCCCATTTTATAGATGAGTAAACTGAGGTACAAAAAGCTTAAATAACTCATCCTAAATCACAGCCAGTCAATGGTAGAATCCAGATTCAAACTTAAACTTATTCTAGAGCTCATTGCACATTGCAGCCCCTTTGTTGTTATGAAGACGTGAAAAGCAGAAAATGACAACTAAGGTGAATCTGTATGGAAACTAAAGAAGAGACAGAATGAGAGGCTTCAGGATGAAATTAACTGTAAGGGAGAAACTCAGCCAACATGGATGGCCAAACATCAGCCCTGGGGAATAAAAGTGACAAAATGAGAACGTAAAACCAACATGTGAAACGTCTTGCAAAAAGAGATGGAGATGAATTGGATCATGTCCTATGGGGTCCCTCCAGCCCTGCCCTGGCCTGGCGTAGCAAAGCCCATCTTGGACTGGGAAACGGCAGCTGGAGGCTAGAAGCACCAGAAGGGAACTGGGGTGCCCCGCTGTACACTGACCTGGGGACCAAGATGCCCGCTGCATGCACTGCTATGCATTCTTTCCATTTTTGCTTTTAAAGATGAGGAAGCTAAAGCTGAATGTCTGCAGGAAGGTGGATATCTCACCTAAAGCCACACAACTAGTGTGAGGGAGATATGGTTCAAATCCAGATTTACTGGCCCCAAGGTCTGTGCTTCAATCTCTAAAATATGAAAATAAGTGGACCAATCTCTGAAGCCACAGGAGGTGGCGTCCTCTTCCATAGTCAGACTTTAGGGACAGATTCCCCTAAAACATAAAGAATGATGTGGGGTCAGATCCAGGAGAAGAATTCACAACTAAGAATGTATAGCAGGGCAGCCAGCAGCGTTTGAGAAAGATCACTAGACGTTTGTCAGTAGAAGGCTTGTGATTCCTTTTGAGCTCATAGCTTTGATGGCTACAACCACAATGCAGAAGACATCATTGTCTATTGTAGTTCTTTTTTTTTTTTTTTAATTGTAGTTGGCTTATAATAGTTTCAGGTGTACAACATAGTGATTTAGTGATTTGGTATTTTTATAGATTATACTCCAGAAAATAATTATAAAGTATTATAAAATATTGGCTATACATCCTATGCTGTACATATTACATCCTTGTAACTTATTTATTTTATACCTAGTAGTTTGTACCTCTTAACCCCCTTCACCTATTTTGCCCTCCCTCTCCCCTCTGGTAACTACTAGTCTGTTCTCTGTATCTGTGAGTCTGTTTCTGTTTTGTTATATTCGTTTGTTTTATTTTTTAGATTCCACATATAAATGAAAACATACACCTGTCTTTGTATCTCTGACTTATACCCTCCAGTTCCATCCATGTTGCAGCAAATAACAAAATTTCATTGTTTTATGTTCTCCTATACCTTGTACTGGCTGTTAGTTTCTATTATTTTCTTGGAAAGGCAAGCTTGTATTTAATACAAGGACAAGTTAAATTTTTACACTCACTTTGGGGCACTTGGGCATCAGTGAAAACAATGAAGATAATTTCTAATAGTAAAATCCTTCAGAGCAACACACATATTTATTCTGGGCTGAGTCATATCTCAGGAGAGCAGTGCTGTAAGACCTGAAAACCATTCCTGTTGAAGCAGTGAGCTCTCAAGATTGCATTCACATTAAATCTGAGCAGTTAAGGGCAGACCAGCTCACTTGGTTTTGTGTCAATGCCTTTTACATTCCTTGGCACCTAGAAGGGGCTCAGCAAATATGCGTGAAAAAAATATGCATTAAATGAATGAATATCTCCTAATAATTTCAGGTGCCTAATCCATCAGTATCAGATCACTGTGGTTACAAACATCCAAAAGGATAAGATTTGGTGGACAAGTCTTTAGCACTATCATATTCTTATACTTATTATATTTTTCTTTACTGTTTTCATAACAATTACTAGGAATGCAAATAAGAGTCAAGTTTCTGAGTCCTTGCTAATTATTAATGTCTTGTTAGAGGTCACAGTTGTTCCCAAAAAGCAGTTAACACATATCTGCCTTTACCATTTGTCCTTCAGCCTCCTTTGGGTCCCTCACCAGCCTGTCCAAACACCAACCTGCTGGTCAATCCAGTGCTAGCACAGACAGGTAAGTGAAAGCTCCCATGGTTCCTCCACCCAGATGCTTGTTAGAGACTGAATTGCCAGAGCCGGGGAGAATCAGCGGACAAACATGGACTGAGCAGGCTCAGTGGCTTCTCTGTGAAAACACTGATGCTTATAAACAAGACAATGGCAATTATGTTGGTCACTTTTATTGTCTTGTTTGCATGAAATAAACCCTGGAATAGTTTAGCTGCTGCAGTTTCTGGCAGACAGTGAGAAATGTGGCTTTGCAATAGCTCTTTGGTTCATTAAAATTATTCCTTCATCTTCTCTAAACAGCTTCAAGGGGTCACTTAGGGGAGGGGTGGACCAGTCTAGTTTCATTTCGCATAGGGTTGTTCTGACTTACATTAGGCCATGTGGATACTGTATGCTGGCCATCTCTAGTGATGTTCAAAATTGAGAGAGAAAAATACACAGAAAAAGTAGTTTAGGAAGTGAGATTAATGGTTTTAAATCCACACACTATTTAAATTATAAAAGACAAAACACACATATGAAACTAATTAAAGTTAATCCATTTCAAAAGCAAGCTTGTAGATGGAAAGAGAGAAAGATCTGACATACACTTCCTTTGGTTTCGTAGTATAATGAGATATTAGTGCTTAAGGAAACTCGGAAGATTGTCGAGCACAGAATATCTCAGAATTATTAGAAGGATGACATGTGATCAAAACTCCATATGTGTGGAGGCTGTATTAATTTCAGTTAATGCAAATGGTGCAGAACCATTTGTTAATCAAAAGCAGAAATTTTAACATTAATAAAATCAGATTTATTTTATTTGTATGTATGAGATTTTACTTATCATTTTGTCACTTATTATTCAGTGGTTTATCATTTTTGAGTAAATCAACAAGTTAAGTCATAGTTACTATTCAAGGATTTTCAAAAATTTTTATGAGAATATATTAAAATAATGAGTCACAAGGTGGATAAACAAGGTCCTACTGTGTAGCACATGGAACTATATTCAATGTCCTGTGATAAACCATAATGGAAAAGAATATGAAAAAGGATACTGAATCACTTTGCTGTACAGGATAAACTAACACATTATAAATCAACTATACTTCAATAAAATTAAAAAAATAACGACTCGTCCTCCATCAGTGCCTCTGGACACACTTACTGAGCAACCTCCACGTGCCAGGTTCTCCATTTGGAGAAAGGGGGACACAAAATACAAAAGTGAATGTTACAAAATCCATGTCAACAAGGAGTTCACAAACTAGTCAGGGACCCCTTAATATTACCTAATGTGTTGATTTTTTTTCCATTTATGGAAAGTAGAAGAAATAGACTGACAATTATCCTTGTTCTTCAGCAAGATAAAATATACCATGTCTTGGCATCCTTTGAGAGTTAAGGCAATTAATACCAGGTAGTTGCTATAACAAACACCTAAATCATCCACATGGTTCAGCACAATAAATGTGTCTGTTCTCACACAGAGCATCCTGCAGGTAAAGCAGCTCTCCCCCACCTTGTAGCTGCTTGGGTTCCAGGTTCTCCAGATGGCATAGAGCCATCTGGAGAGGGGCTTGGTGGTAGGGAAAAAGGGACTGGAGGCACCGTAGGATGTGGGTGAGGATGACAACTGGACCTGGGATTTTTCACATACCCCTATGTTCCACTGGCCAGAACTGAGTCCTACAGCCCCCTCCTAACTGCAGGGGTGGCTAGAAATGTCTTCCTCTTGGGATCCCAGGAAAAGGCACAAAGTGTGGAATACAGTTTTTTGCCCCTGCCACAGTCTGTTCCAAAAGACAGACCAAAGACCCGCAAAAATAGACACAATAATGCAACGCTTACAAACATTTTATTTAACAAACTATTTGCTTGGAAATCATGCTGCTTTATTTTGTTTTAATTTTTGATGAAAAATGTGAGCCTAAATTTTCCCTTATCTAAAATACAAAGTTGCTTCTCTATTTGCGACCAAATCCTGATTAATAAAAGAATGTGACATAGGGTTTAAGAGATGTTTAAGAGATGAGGGTTTAGGTACCAACCTTCCTACAGGCTTATTATAAAGTAGGGATAATGATTCGTCTTAACATTATAGGACTGTTGAGAGAATTAGATGAGTTAACAAATGAAGGCACACAGTAGACCCTGTAAAATCAAGGGAAAATAAATATTCTACCTAATGAGAAAATTGCCATTTCCCAGAGTTAATTTTTTTTTCCCACAATGTTAAAAACAATTGCCTTTTTTAGACCTCTTTCATGTGGAGTTGATATCTCTGAGAGTTTTATCTTTCCCT